>NC_087171.1:15355766-15433266 GCF_035594125.1 Scylla paramamosain | reverse complement strand
GAAGGAAATGCTCACCAATAACACACAGTTCTTGTCCCTCCGCCACCATATCTCCGGGAACACAGGCAATTGTTTTGACAAGGCCAGGCATTGGAGACAAGACTTGCTTACTCTGGTCCACCTGTTTATAAGGGTTTTAACTGATTATGCTTGCCATGAAATTTGACCATAATGCCTGAGGATGTTATCTCATATATTATGTGAAGTAAAACTATAGATGATCTTGAACTTCATTTAAAAAGTATCACTTCCTTTCTAAACTATGCAAGGTAAACTAGTTCACACAAGAATTCACACTGTTTACAATCACGTTCCATGCAATAATACACAAACTTCATGACTTTATGAAAATTAAATGACTTCCATTATCCCACATAAAGTTGTACTTTGACCATCAAAAAGGAATACTTGTGACATACCTTGGGCTTCTCAGGAATTAGAGCCAAGAGGGAATGGGCAGCCTGAGTTAACACCTGACTCTGGAATGCTGTCCCTTTGTACCTGATGATAAAGGATTGGCATTGTAGCTATTTGCTTCTTTCATGCAAAAGTAACTGGGAGAAGGGATGCCTATCTATCTACATACTAAGTTGGGAATCCCACATGGGGTGCCCCAGACAAAGTATCACACACTCATACACATCTTATTCACACTTTTAGCCCCCTTGGTCCATTGTGGAAAGGGATAAAATCCTATGGACCACTCTACTACACTCCTGGCATAGTACAGCTAACTACATACTTCCAAAGTAAGACCACAGTAATTTATCCCTGCCCCTTAATAATGTGACCATTCTCTAGCCCACACCTAATCCAATCAGACTATATAAAAAAAAAAAAAAAAATCCAGCATGGGTTTTGTAAATTCCAATTGTTACCTATGAGGTGAGAAAGAATGACAGTGCATGTTAGGGATGAAAGAAGACCAGTTGTGAAAGCATGTGTAAATGGGACTCTGTCTTGAGAATCTACATGGGAGGTTAACCTGCATCTGGTCCTACCAGGTCATCTGGTCAGAAATGGAAAAAAGAATGAGACTATATTGGGTGAGCAGAAGCTTCACAATCTATTGCAACATTCTTGCACATGAATAAATCTCTGCAGTCCTTCTGAAGCACTTAATATAGAGATTTGATTCCCTGAAGCAATTTCTCAACTACTTAAGCTTTGCAAGAATCTTTTTAACACTGACCTTATTCTAACATCTCCTGCTGATCCCAACTTGATTAGTTGGATGGTTTCATGTGCACCATCTATGTTGGCCTCAATGAGAGGAGAAGCCAGGTCAAAATGTCCATCCACAGTAACTGCTGTGCCATCGACAGTCACCTAGAGGGAAACATTACCTCTATACATAAACTGGAAGGCAAAGAGGTGAACAGAATCTAAGGTCTATTTACAACATTGTGGTATATGAAGACAACAGCAGGCCTTTCAGGCTGGCATGCATATGAGTACACAAAATTCAGTTCAACCCAACAAACATATACACACATGCATACAAGGAAGAAATAGTTCAGTGTGATGGTAGAGGTATGCCAATGATTCACTGCTTTCCTTGATTCCAAAAACAAAGACTAATAATTTTGTTGGGCTGGTTTTTACATGAAAATAAATAATGAATACATATCTGAGCTGTGTCACAGACAAGAAGCAGCCAAAACCATTGAGTGCATTTAGCCTATATAATCAAAACTGCAATGAAAAATGGGCAAGCATTTTTACATGTTAAGCCTCCAGGGAGGTAAAGAGGATAAAGTGGACCCTACACGATCAATATTAATGTGCAATATATTGACTAATTTTTATTGTGCAATAAAACATCAAACTCTTTTTGATGTCTTCAATATATTGTGTCATTCTTCAATACCGCCCCTTCACTGTCAATAATGTTGTACAATACGGAATATTGCGCAATAATATTGATTGTGTAGGGTCAGCTTAAGTGGCATTAGATTTAGTCTAGAAATGCACATCTAGAGAATATATAAACAACTTGAAGAATATGTAGAAAAAGTGTGAAAAATCATCTCAACCATAAGACATGCTTGAAAAAAACATAAGACAGCAGAAATACAAACTAAGAAAGAAATAAAGTTTAAGATACTTAAGTAAGAAATATTATGCTAAATACTTTGGAGGCAAAGAAGACAAATAATATTTGTGGGTTTAAGGTAAAGTCAGTGTAACACAAATCATACACTACATGTAATCCTAGATAATTTATCTGCATATAAATACCTCAAAATTGTTCTGAGAGAGTCTGGCAGAGCAGGGAACCTCCCACTCACCAAATTTGACCACTAAGTCCCAAGAATCTGGCAGCTTGGTATTCCCAGCACTCCTCTGATCATTATAAAACACTCTGCTTCTCAATTCATTCTTGAGGTGCACTGAAGCTAGAATGGCTGTCAGTTCCATCTGAAAATTACATTAAATATTCCATTTATTTTTGAGCCAGTATTAATTAAGGTGTACATTATACTGTACTGTTTATATATTTATAACTACTATCATTCATCTTGATTTAACATTTTTAACACACTTCCTGCTTTAAGATGTTCATGACTCTGAAATTGTTTGTGCCAGATGAACCGTCTTACTCTTACAGGGAAATTTCATGTTTACATGTACAAATGAACCATCTCAAAGCATTTTGTAAAATTCTAAAATTTCCATTTCATTCTGCTGCAATTATATGTGGTGTGTCTAGAAATAGATATCTGCAGTTTACTGTTCTTGTGTCTTTGCAGGATAAGAGGATAGTATAACCTTTATCAGGCTCTCCACAATGAATTCCAGCTACTTACCTTTTCCCTGGGTGACACCTGCTTGCCCTTGAACCCTTCTGGATACACCTCTGGCAGGTAGTTTGTGGAAATATTGCCAGTCACAAATCTTTCCTCTGTAAGAATGTCTCGCAGGAGTGGGATGTTGTGTGTGACTCCTGAAGTGAACAGAAATGGTCTGGGTAGTGACAAGAATGAAAAAATCATACTCACCAAACATTTTTTTTTATCATGGAGGCAGGACAATAATTAATATATAAACACACACAAAAAGGAAAAAGAAAAAGGACATCTAAGTCTCCTAATCCTGGCTAGTTCTTTAAGTGATATGGTAACCTGATACTTTTCTCTGGAAAGAATAAGCTGCATGAATGGTGAAGAGATAATGGTAGTCAACTGTAAAGTTAAATTAAAGAAGAAAATGTTGAATGGTTCTTGAGTTAGAAGCACAGAACATGCATGTGTGACACAAATACACTTCAGTGACAGTCCAGGTCATGAAATCTTTAGTTCCATTGGTAACATCATGTCACAGAAATACACTTAACACAAAGTATCTTTCATCTGATATTTAGTCTACTCAGTATATTTGCAGAACACAATTGCTTGATATCACATTTTTATTTACAGTAAGGAAGCCTTCACATAAACAGTACTCTGCAATTATGATTTGTCACTTCTAATATTTCATACAAATACCACAGATTTTGAATATGGACAGACATCATGGTTGTTTTACAGAATCTCTGTGAAAATAAACATTAGTCAGATGCTAGCTACTTTATTCCATGTTTGCTAATATTGTTGTTCACTCAACTTCTTTGAAACCACATTCTCCTCCTATTCAATTATATTATTTTCAGGTTGACTAAACCACTTCTCTTAGCATATAAACATTTCACTGGAAAACATTTTATGACAAAGCCTGTGACACAAGTTTTATACATGAAACTGATGAACACCATTCTCCACCAGTTTCACATGTAAGGTGTTGCTAGATTCATAGAGTAAATTAACATTTCTCACCTCTAATTACATAAGCATCTAGTGCCTGAATGCTGCGCTGAATAGCCTCCTCCCTGTTGTCCCCATAGCACACCAGCTTGCAGATCATGGGGTCATAGTATATGCTGATCTCACTCCCTTCCTCCACTCCACTGTCACATCTCACCTGATTAGATGTTTAAATGGTACTATTAATAAATTATTTTGTTACCTATGTGTGTGTGTGTGTGTGTGTGTGTGTGTGTGTGTGTGTGTGTGTGTGTGTGTGTGTGTGTGTGTGTGTGTGTGTGTGTGTGTGTGTGTGTGTGTGTGTGTGTGTGTGTGTGTGTGTGTGTGTGTGTGTGTGTGTGTGGTTACAACCCACTGTGCAGGCATGGAGTTAACTGAGGAAGAATTTATAGCCTGATTGCATCCAAGATAATACAAATGAAAACAAGCGGCAACTGTTGATAAAGAATGTGAAAATATATTATATGAAATAATGGAAAAGAAAAACTCTAATGACAGGCTTTCAACTGATAATACTGCATACTGCCTTTCTGATGCTCAGTGAAAGTGGTCGATTATAATGATTGTGGCATGACCTGTATAAAAATCTGCTAATGCTACTACATTTCTTTGTGAATACTTTTTGTTATTCCTAGTGACAGGAACTAAGAATAAGGAAAAGTTAAGATCAAGGAGACAAGAAAAATATGAGAAGCAAGAAAGAACAGTAAGAAAATAGAAGGGAAAGAGATAAAAGGCAAGACTAATGAGAACAAAACTAAAAATTGTGACAAAGGTAAGTAAATAAAGAGAAAAACTGAAATAACACAAACTGAGGGGACAGATTCAGCAACTGTAATATGGAAATAAGCTTCAAATCACCTTGGATAAGTGTAGAGGTTCCTGGTATTTGGACAGTCTCCCAATTGAAGGAAGACCAAAGTTTTTGAAAGGATCCTCAGCATACACTCTGCTCTCAATGGCCCAACCCCTGATGAAAATATCATTCTGTGACAACTTCAGAGGGTGGCCTGCAAGACGAAGTTCACATTAATGATACTCTGGAAGCTGAAACACTATCACTAACAGCATATTTCCTTTGTCCTTTCCTCAACACTTAGTCCCTCTCTGCAAGCATCTGTACAAGGAGAACATCTCAGTTTTTTTTTTATTACTACTAATTGTTGCATTTGATCAATGTAACTTGTTATGCTGCTAAATTGAAGTGTTACTAATATATAATACTAATTACAGTTATCTATTACTGTCCTCGATTGTAGAAAAATATGAGAGAGAGAGAGAGAGAGAGAGAGAGAGAGAGAGAGAGAGAGAGAGAGAGAGAGAGAGAGAGAGAGAGAGAGAGAGAGAGAGAGAGAGAGAGAGAGAAAATGAGTAATAGATACCAAAAGGTAGAGCACATACCTTTAGCAACTCTGATCATCTGATGGACCAGATCAACACCAGTGATGCACTCAGTGATGGGGTGTTCTACCTGCAGAAGAAAGGACATGACAAATGTGATGAAGCCAAACAAATACCAGGTAAATCCAGATGGAAATTCAGAATTAAAAACAGGAGAATTGATCCATTCCTGTTTGTCAAATTTCCTATTTTTATATTTTTACTTCCTCTTAATTACATTCTGTATGATGCCAAAATGAAGAGGGCAAGATTGTAGAATTCATCAAATGAAAATAAAAGCAATTAATTTTGTCCACAAAAGACACACCCTCTTGCCTTTTTGGGAGGCTTTCCTATGAAAATGGCCTTCCTTAGACAAACAACACTTCCATTACATAATGTTTGCATTTTATCTAATTTGAAAGTGATGAAAAATCCTTATAACTGCATCCATCCAATACTTGTTATCAAATTATACTTCAGAATAACCAATAACAGTTATATATATATGAGAATAATTAATAGAAATATTCCATAAATAATAAAAAAAATTAAGCTTTGGCCAGACATCTAATTATTACTAACCTGAAGTCTTGTGTTCATTTCCAAGAAGTAAAAGTTCTTCTTGGAGTCCACAAGGAATTCAACAGTTCCAGCTGAGGAGTAACCAATCTGTTTGGCCAGGGCAACAGCTTGCTGCCCCATAGCTTGGCGCGTTGCTTCATCCAGAAACACACTGCCAACGAATTGTCATAAAATGAAGCTTACCCTATAACACTGCTTTACTAAACATTAAGGCTTCCCAAGATATATTTCTATGCTTTTTACAAGATGAAACTCAAAGTCAGTACAGATAAGATCTATTAACTCGATTTCACTCAATAACTCTTCACAGTAGTCTATGGCACAGCATCATCTCAGGTCCACTCCCCACCTTGTTATTAACATACAGCTCTGTATCAAAATCACACACACACACACACACACACACACACACACACACACACACACACACTGAAAGAAAGAAAGAAAGAAAGAAAGAAAGAAAGAAAGAAAGAAAGAAAAATAAATAAATATATCAAGACGATTCTGAGCTAATGTAACTAACATTGATGGCTGTCAATAAATAAGCAGTGTAATGTGTATTGCAAACACTAATGAAAATCCAAAGACTGCAGGTACCAAAACTTTGAAAAAAATAAATAAACTGATGACTGTGATCTTATTATCAGCTTGCAAATCCAATTAGATAAAAACAGCATTCATACAGCACATTTAACTCTTTAGTGAGCATTAGAAATACAAATCATCACTCCTGGGACAACTTGGCAAAAGTATGTCAAGATGCAAGACTAAGAATCCTGGTGTGTGAATGTGTCTCACCTTGGTGCCTCCTCTATCACCTTCTGGTTACGGCGCTGAATGGAGCACTCACGTTCATTGAGGTAAATAGCATTGCCATGTTTGTCACCTAACACCTGTGGAACAAAGGCCAAGTACCATAAGAAGCACTTATTTTAATCCATGTTGCCATGTTTGTCACCTAACACCTGTAGAACAAAGGCCAAGTACCAAAAGAAGCACTTATTTTAATCTTTCAGATAATTCAGCCCTTCCTCTACATTCAACAGCCATGAACTGTTCACAAAAAATTTGTCAACCTTATTCTGATATGAAATGTCTCTGAAGAGGATGGTGATTGCAGATGGGCCTCTACCTCTCCCTATCTGAATACTTTTTCAAGTTCTCTCCCTCTAATTCTTTCACACATGTTCTCCTTTACCTTATCCTTGCACCATTCAAGTGACCTTCCTTTCAGTCTCTTCTCTGACAATCTCAGCAACATTCCAATATAGTCAAATCATCTTAATATATTCATTCCACTCATTCTATCACCACAGATTTCATATATCATCTACTGCTAAATCAACTCTCACAAATATGGTTATCTTATGTTGTTTGGTTTATTCTTCTTGTTATCCCAAATAAAACTTGTACAAGAGTTTTGTCTATATCTATAGAACTCTTTTCCAACAAGAAACCAGAACACTAAGCTTTACATCTCAACAATTCTCCTTTCTTTTAACCAAATGCTTTCAATCTCTCAAATTCTACTGCACTGTTGTATCTCTTCCTATTTTCTGGTCTTCTCATGTGTACTGGTCTTATGACCTTGCTTTATTTCATCCCATGGTCATGCTCCAGAAGACTTATTCATCACTCATTAGTTAAGCAAAGGTATTCAGAGAGCAAGAGGTCCAACACTGTGGCAGTGTGAAACACTGAAGACAGTCAGTTAATGGAAAGTTGATAAGGTGAAAATCTTTGATTCCAGCTACTATATCTTACCTGTATTTCAATGTGCCTTGGATTGTCGACAAACTTCTCCACCAGAATACGGTCATCACCAAAGCTTGATGCAGCCTCCATACTAGATAGTTTGAATCCCTCGCGTGCCTCATCATCATTCCAGGCAATTCTCATACCCTTACCACCACCTCCAGCTGAAGCCTTGATCATCACAGGGTATCCAATGTCACGACTGATACGCACACAGTCCTCTGCATCCTTCACTATTCCATCAAAACCTGAACATGAATGTGAGTGTTAGAAAAGCAATACATGTTAAGAACAGCAAATATGATTATAAAACTGTACAAGTTCAGAACAGAAGAACTAATACAAGAAAGCTGAGTGAGAAAATAACAAAGATGACTACAAGAGAAATGGGCAAAAGGGTAAAACAAACATGTTGGATTTATGAGCAGGTGTTACTGCTATAGAGAATATACAAGATAATAGCATGCTTGCAAATTTAATGAACCTAATAAAATATTGAAATTAGTGATGTACAGCACAGAGACATGGTAAACAAGATTGGACAAGAGAGTGAGGTGTTTCAATAGCACAAGAGTGCAAAACAACACTAACTGGTGAGAAAAATTAAGTATATGTAAGGCTTCTAGATCTGATGGAAGGTGCATGCTAAAATATTTCAGTATATAATCATTCATTGAGTTTACAAGATGTATAACAAGTTTTCTTCAAGTACACTTGTAGTCAGTAGTCAAGTAATATATCTCATTCACTTCCACTATACTTTGTGTTTTCTCAATTTTAAGTCCTTTGATTTGCTGAGTCTACTGAATGGTAGGCTTTGTAAGGAAATTGTTGGCAGATCAAGAGGACATAAGACTAGAAGAAAACATACCCCACAGGAAGAGAGTGCAGAAGGCCATTCAACTTTTGATCATCAGTTAAACAGTGGGAAAATTAATAAATGTGAATTAAGCACCTCTCCAAGTCCCTGAAAAGAAAAATGTAAAGCAGCACCTGGTATAGTGTTTACACCAGCAGCCATTGCCAGTCTCTTCGATTCCAGTTTGTCTCCCATTCCAACAATGGCTGCAGCATTGGGTCCAATGAAAGCCACTCCTAGATCTTCCAGCTTCTGCACAAACTCAGCATTCTCGCTCAAGAAGCCGTAACCAGGATGCACTGCCTGAAGAGATTACTAAAATTTATAATCATCCCCACAATGGTTTACAACAATGGGGATCATGAAAGCACTGAGGCACCTGCATTAATTACAGATGATCCACAATTCAAAAGGTATTGCAAACTGCTCTCTATTTTTATATTTTCTGTTATTTCTGAATGTGGCAAAAACAAATGGTGGTGATATTTCCAAAACGTGATTTTGCTGTATGTACCTGGGGTAATTTAGCAAAGTTGATTTTATCTTTTGAAATGTTTGGACTGCTTTCCTCAAAATATAATTTCTCCACTTTTGTTACTGAACAACAAAAAACAGCATGTCACATACAATTTTCTCTTTTTTTATTTAATTTAGTAGGGGTTTAACTGACATGCAATTAATCACTGCATTATGAATCTACCATCTGCCTCACCTGGGCACCTGTGTGCTTAATGGCTTCAATGATTTTGTCCATGCGCAGATAAGAGTCACTGGCCAGTGCAGTGCCAACACACACTGCTTCATCTGCAAGCTTCACATGGGGCTGAAGGAAAGGGTAAAGATAGAGATTAAAGTATCTGAGGATACATATGTGTTTGTATGTAATTCTACAGTACATGTATAACTGACATGAATCCCCCAAAATTAAGTAATTTATATCAAAATCTGTTCCCACTGCCACAAGAACCATGCTTTGTTGCTAGAAAAGTTAGAGTAACTAAAAATAAGAACTCATCATTGAGCTTAACTTCTAAAAATCCCTCTTTTCTATAATTTCCCAAAAAAGTAGGCTACACTCACATCCTTTATGATGAATAAAAAAGAAAAGAAAAAAAAGAAAATCATGATCCAAATAAAAGACAGCAATGCAGTAACTCAAAGTTTTCTTGAACTGCATTCTTCACATTTAAGCTGGAAGAAAAGTTTACAGTAGCCAAGATGGATGGTTTACTTCAAGTGATTTAGAGTGCCTACATTGGATGGTTAACTCACAGCATTAGAGTCAACATCAGAGTGAATGGCAACAGTTTTTATTCCCATCTCCCTTGCTGTCTTCATTACACGACATGCAATTTCCCCACGATTGGCAACAAGGATCTTGTTGAAGGTGGGCTCCTTATGGTTGATGGGGTCAGTGGTGTAGATAGAGCAGTGCTTCACACCAGCCAGCAAAAAAGTGGGTGGCCCCTGTAAAATGAAGGAATTAATCACTGTTCTATCTTATCTTACAACTCATACTACTATGAATATACTATTTATCTTAGTGTCAGTGAAAACAATAGTGGCATCATCTCTTCAAATGAATATGGTTCTAATTTGTAATATGCTGGGAAGCAGGAAATTCATATCACACACAATGTTGAGTTGGCTAGTATGGTGTAACTGTTGGTATGTACATTAAGGTCCACAGACCTGTAAAAATACTAAAAGAAATTTTGTGATGATTTTTTTTTTCAGAATTACACAATGTTAAGTAATGTAAATTAGTAGATGAATATTGATATAAAAACTACATACATACATACACACACACACACACACATTATATATATATATATATATATATATATATATATATATATATATATATATATATATATATATATATATATATATATATATATATATATATCAATTGAAAAGTTTCTTTATGCTTTGTAAATTTCTTTTAAGAATGAAATATGGTTAACATCTACCCCACCACTCCTAAAAATTCAAGGGAATATTTTAGAGATGTAGAATGGTTCTTCTATAAATAAGGAATATATCCTTATTATTAGCTAAAAAAATAAATAAATAAATCATTTTTTTAATTAAGGTCTGGACCTGTAGAAAAATCTAACATTTTTGCAATTAAAAATTTTCCTACAAGATTACAGATGACTAAATCATGAAGAGTAGAAGAATACTGATATAAATAGTAGATATCGATGGATAAAGTTTTTTTTAGAGTACTAATTTCTTTAAAAGTGAAATATAGTTATTATCTACACACAACTCCTAAGAACTCAAAACAATATTTTAGATGTGTACAATAGTTCTTCTTTTAAGTAAGGAACATATCCCCATAATCAAATAAAAATCAAGATTCAAATTCTTTTCACCTTTTTTCTTTTTTGAAGGTGTGATGAAGAGTGAGCATGTACTTTTGAGGGAATGTATCTACTGTACCATACAGAGGGAGCTTCTTCCAGCTCTACAGAGTTCAAAGAATGTATGAATATTTGCAAAGTGTCAGTATTAACATGGTATGTTTGGTATGCTCAGCTGTGTGTAATGTGAATATGCTGATTATTTGTATAATGTATGTTACAGTTACACAACTTTTATTTGTTTTCCTTTACTGATGCTTATAGTCATTTAGTTATGTTTGTCTTAGTAGTATAAGATATATTGGTCTTGAATGCAACATTATCAACATCAGTAATAATATCAATGCAATTCCAATTTTGTAATATTGGCATAGCTGTCACAATTGTCATAAAGATATATATACATTCATAAGTACAACTCCCCCTAACAGTAATCACAATTACATCCAAAACTTATCTCTTGGCCTACCCTTCACCCCATCCTGAACACAACGGGCGTCACACAATGGCTGGCCAAGCAGGTGAAGTAGGCGTGTACTCAGCCTCGAATTGTAAGGTTATGCATGAGTGCCATGGTAAACCTGTGGCACCTAGATGTTATTACATATCTATCTTATCCTCTCCCACACTGGCACAATGCACTGCGTATGCCGGCACTGCCTGCTGCACCCTCGCCTCCACCTGCCGGTGCAACACGGTGCACCACATAGCACTCTACCAGCACTGACACACACAATCCAGCCTTACATGTCTGGTGGAGGGCAACAGCACTCTCCTCAGCACCCGGTAGTACTCTCGCCTTAGTAGTGAGCCAGCCATGGCTACAATACACACAATAGCCTGATGGTGATGCTGCTGCTAATTGACGGGCTGATGGAGTTGGGTACGGCGGCCAGCTGAGCTGAGCCAGGCACGCTCCGTCTCGGCTCACTCTTACCTCGGCTCACAGGGTGTTCATTGGCCCACATAATCCCTGACAAAAAAAAAACAAAAAAACAAGCACACGTTGATGCTATCTAGATACATTAGATTTATTATTGCCTCTCAGGATGCTGATCAATTCGGCCCATTGTCAACTCGGCCCATTGTCAACTCGGCCCATAACCCAGTCGAACCATTGCATACCAACTTGACCTATTGCGTATGCAACACAAAGAAACACCTACTAAAATGTGCAATATAAATTTAATATATTCTCTTCTAAAGCACAATGCATATTTACACGGTACAATAAAGCTAACAAAAGTAATAAAACATTAAATCACATTGACTACTTTTAATCAAGTCTCCACTGGAGAATGCTGGGAACATGCTCTCATTAAACTTCTTGCAAACTCACTCGCGTTGGAATTTTTCGCTAGTATATTGAAAAGTAACACAGTCAGTGATTTTGTAGGATTTATGGTTTCAAGGAATCATTTTCAGAATATTCAAGAATACTGAAAATATATATACATTTCCCTGAAAGCAATGGTTTATGCACACTCGGTGGTCCGCATGAGTGTAAACAACAATCATTGTAATCATCAGCTCCAAGTTTCAGCGGGCAAACGATAAGGCTTAATATGATGTAACTTACACATATCAAGCCCAAGGCCTTCATACCAATCAGGTCAGCGGTAAATCTTACCAATAGCGGCTCTTTATGTACTATAATGCCACCCTTCTCCTGAACAACTCCAAAAATAACTTCCTTCACACAAAACTACATGCACACATACCCTTCACTCAAAATTCTAACCGCTTTTGACTCGGGGGACTGGCACCTCAGTGGGTCTATATATATATATATATATATATATATATATATATATATATATATATATATATATATATATATATATATATATATATATATATATATATATATATATATATATATATACACTTATTCATCATTTTTTGACCACTGCTTTGACCCTTTTATGGGACTGGCATTTCAGTGGGCATATTCTTTTATTGGATTTTTGTTGCCCTTGGCCAGTGTCCTTCCTACATAAAAAAAAAAAAAAAAAATATATATATATATATATATATATATATATATATATATATATATATATATATATATATATATATATATATATATATATATATATATATATATATATACATATCTGTTGCTCGTGAAAAGGACAAACAAGCTTGGGATCTGATGGGAAAGCGGAGTTTTAGGATGGGAGAGACTAAAATAGGCCAAATTTTGAAAGTCTAAGGAGAAAACCACTTTGAGGATATTCTTCAAAATAGTCAATGAACAGGGAATATTTGCCCTACATACACCCCGTTCCGCTATCCCATCCTTTTGAAGTCACTTACCTTTCTAACTGGGGAGCTCTGTCCCCCATTACCCCCTGTTACACTATCCTAAATGGTAAAATTGCAGTTTAACACAATACTTCCTATCTTTTCCTCCTCTCTCCTCAATAAGCTTCGGGATCTAGTCGAAAAGTGGGGTTTTAGAGTGGGGGAAGCCAAATCATGCAAAATTTGGACATTCATGAAAAGTTTAAGGATGAGACACCATATTTTGAAAACTGGATAATTCTAGCTAAAATTATCCAACTGAGGGAGCTTGTCCCCCACTCTGAACACTGTCCTAAGCAAATATTACCTAACCTAACACCATTAAGGACACTAACTTAACATAACATTACCTAATCTAAATAGTGGGGCTTTGGCCACCCCTTGACCCCTCCCCTTAAAGAGCCTCACATAACCAGAGATATCTATGAAAGTTAGAGATAGCATAATTTATTCCGAGTCTGATTTGTAACTCCTGTAAAAGAATAAAATAGATGTTTTGTGACTGATCCTTATATCCAGCAGGAAAGTTGAAGGAAATAACAACATCTTTTTGGGAATGTCGGGTGTTGTCAGTACATGCAGACAAACTTATCAATAAGTTCATCATAACTTCAGCCAGTCTTAGTTCTACTATTTTTTTCTATTGTCTGATCATAGTTTTATTTGTGTTCTACCAAAAATTTTTGTGTTAGCTTCATTATTGTACATGCATCTTTCCACTTATATAATCTGTGATCTGCTCTTCTGCACCCTTAGAACATAAATTAACGAAATACCTATATTTTCCCACAGATGATACAGGAAATGTGCTCAGCCAGAAGACTCGAAGTTTGCCAGAACTGCATCTTAGTGGACTCCTGAGCCACCACAATGACAGAATGGAGGCAGTCAGAAGCACAGAGAAGGTTCGCTGTGGCCAGCTGTCCAGCCTAAAGTACAGATCCTCCATCCAGCGCTATCTTGCCACTAGCCATGTTATGTCCAGTGTGTCTCTGGATCAAAAGGAACAGGTTATTACAAATGCTTTCATTGTTGTTAGGGTGACTGAGGAAAGAAAACTTATAAAATCATATAATGGGATAAAAAATTATTTGTGGCAATGATATATAAAGAATCATTACATAAAGGTATTATCACTGACACTTTCATCCTAATAACTGACATTTGAGCTCCAGTGTTTTTCATGCACTTTGTTCCCTTTTCTTGGCAGTCAATAGGAAACAGGATTTAAAATGACAGAAATTCTTTGATACATGGGGATGGCTGAAGAAGGAAAACTTAAAACACTGATAGACAATGATAGGATAGATTGAAAGGAAAAGAACAGCTCTAGATATAGACATAAAAGAAAGATAATCATTAGGTCTCTCCAATTACTCCATGCATATGGCAAGAAGTTGAAATTGGTTATGAGAAGACCCAGGAAGTAAGAAAGAATTTTAGGTTAGTGTATAAAATAATAACTAAATTGTTTAAGTGAAAAAAAAAGCAAATAACAAAGTATAATTACATACAAACTAGTTACTTATTATTTTTTTTTACTTAAAATTCATAAATTAGGATTCATTGTGGATTTTTATTTTTCCATTTGATATACTCTACTTTTTCTCTTTGTTTTCAAATGATACTGCCCCATGTATTGATTGAAAGGAGACTGAGATGACACTGAAAAGATTGGTATGTGAAAGAAAGAAATTGAGAATGAATGGTAACTTAATTGAAAAGATAGATTGCTTAAGGTATTGTAGAGACAAAGAAATTGGATACTTGAGAGGGCATAAGCTTCCCCCTAGAGGTATAGATATTTGGGCTGGACTAGAAAGAGTGATAGGAGATGAATACATAACTCGAGAAACATTGGATAAATATAGATACAGAAGCAAAACTACATGAATGTAGCTCAGGTCCTTTATATTTGCTTATTATAGCTGGATGAAAAATATGTATTCCAGTATAATTACTTCCCTTGAACATTTCTTAATCGGTAACTAATTTTTAAAATAATTTAATCAAACTGACAATTAACCTTAAACTAATTTACTCCAGGTTGCCACCTCCTATGTGACATATGCAGATTTGGAATGTGTTGACTACAAATATTTACTGTGTGGACTCAGTGATGGAGGTGTGGCCATTTATGACACAAGTGTTGTGAAGGAAGGCTGTATCTATGGGGAGGTGGGCTCAATCAAGGGAGGCCAGAGGGGTACACACAAGTACCAGGTAAGGATTTATCAATAATGTGACAAGAGCTGTTGCTATTCATCAGTAATACTTTCAGGTTTTCATAGGTGCTTACTTTTTTGCTCTGTTCTTTTTAATTTTCTTTCATGATACACAGGGAATTCAGTAGAAGGCTGTATCCTTCCTACCACAGGTAGATCCTCAACAAATTTAATCAATTCAATTCCCAAGTGTACACACTATTTTTTTAATCTTGTTCTTGCTGTGGTAGAGGAAGGTGTTAGGTGTTATTGAGGAAGAGAGGTGACATGTCTGGGGAGTTAGTTGTGTTGGTTAATGAATTGATCAATTAAGTTTTAGAGGTAATGAAATTCATCAGTTTATCACAGCCTCAGTCACAGTCCTTTTGACTTGTCTTTATGGACTGGCACTCTGGTGGGCCCTTTTTATAAGTTTTTTGTTGCCCTTGGCTCATCTTCTTTTTACATAAAAGAAAAAAAAGATAGAAGTTAGATGAGTATTTTGCATATTAATCCCTGTGCAATACAAATTTCTTCTTTTAAAAAAGAGTGTGAGATAATTGGAACGTGTTATTCATATCTGAATGATGGTCAAAACTTACAGGTTGAATGTGTTCAGTGGTATCCAGCTGATGCAGGACTGTTCAGCACCTCTAGCCGAGACAAGAAGATAAAGATCTGGGATCCAAACCGCATGAAGGTAGTGGATCAATTTGATATTGACTGCCACATTCATCACCACCAAATGTCTCCTGTGGCCACCAAGCACTCCCTGCTGGCTGTAGCAGGGGACAGTGGTAAGTTTGATGTGTCTCCTCTTAAAGAATGCTGAGTTCATAATTTTTTTTCTTTTCACTTCCAGTCAGTGCATCTGCATTCCCTGCTTAAGCAGGGAATCAAACTCATCAGAATCACTCTCACTGTGGGTGGCCATGGCGAGAGCGGGGTTGAGACTGAGAGATTAGCCTTACTAGCTTGCAGGCAGTTTTACCAATGACTGAACTGCAAGAATTGACAGAAAGTAGTTAAATTTAGCATAAAATCACAAAGCAGTTATAACTGCCTCTGGTCCTCACCTAGTAAAGTTGCTATAACTGCCTCCAGTCCTTTATGGGTTAATGTTTGCTTATGACCAAAAGATTCAATAATCCCTTATCTGTCTTAACAGAACTCTGAATTAAAATTTCTACATGACAGTGCTACCAAAAATACTATGAGGTGTAAAATATATATTAAACTTCTTGCAAAGATTACAAAAAAATACAACTTAATGTAAAAATATTAGGTAACACATCTAACAGTCAGAGTACATGTAGAAGTACAAAGATGGTATCATTGCAGGGGAGGTGATCCTGTGTGATCTACGTACAGGGACATCTACCCACCGCTTGAGGGGCCATGATGGGGCTGTGCGAACCACACAGTGGTCTCCACGAGTTCAGCACTTCCTCACTTCCAGTGGCTGTGACCGTACAGTTAGGATGTGGGATGTACGAGCTAGTCAACCCTTTATTATGGCCCTTGATGCAAGTAACCATGCTGGAGAGATCTTCAGAAAAACCAAGAAAATTAAGAGGATCCCCCAAGCACACAAGAGCCAAGTGGTGTCCTTCTGTTATACCCATGATGGTCTTTGGCTTCTTACATTTGGTCATGATGGTGAACTCAAGTTGTGGAATTCTACAACAGGAAGGAAGATGGATGTCAATTATGGTGAAATGTTCACTGATACCAGAAGAAACCTGAGGATGGCTGTGACACCATCAATGTACCCAGATTTAGTATTTCTGCCCTGCAAGTCCAAAGTGTTGGTCCTTGAGATTCTAACTGGAAGGCTGGTGAATGTCATGTCTGGTCACTTCTCAACTGTTTTTGGAGCCTTGTATAATCCTTCCTCCATGAATTTATACACTTTTGGCAATGATCGTAACTTTATAACATGGACTCCTAAGGTATTTGATGTTAATGAGCTTGAGGAAGAAGATGAAAACAGGACTCTAGGTCTACTAGAATTACCAAAGAGACAAAGAGTCACTCAAGATAACTGGAGTAGTGATGAGGACTAGCTCCACAGTTACTACTTGATCAATGCGAAGTAATTACTTAATTTCTTTTCATTCATCAGTCATCACAGCCATGAGTCATTGTTTTCCTCAGAAGTATCTTAGACATAACCTATTCTAACCATTGGTTATCATCCTTTCACAATTGTTGGTTTTCTTCATCCTTGGTCAGGATTTTTACATCTTTACTTCACTGATCATGATAATTTTATTACTTTTACTTTATAATTAAATAAATTTTACATGACTTTCATGAAATATTTGTTTTCCCTGTATCTGTGGGATAGCATCTGAGGAATGAGGCATGAGCAAATTAAAACAAAGACAAGACAACAATAAGGCTGGAAAATTGTTGAAAGTGACAGAAATACTAGGTGGTAAGTTCTACAATTTGTGGGAGAATCGTTTCCATGAAACAGTAAAAAATGTAGGAGGAAAGCATATACCAGTAAGTGGTACAATCAATAATGATCTTTTGGTGTTTTGATACTGAGTGTCAAAGTGAATTTGGGAGCTTTAAAAGAAGATTAGACAAATTTATAGATGAGGATGACAGGTGGAAATAGGTATGTTTCATACAGGGACCACCAAGTGTAGGCCAGATAGCTTCTTGCACCTTCCTTAACTTTCTTATGTTCTTATGTTCTACCCAAGAGACTAGTAGAACATCTGAACATTTCCATCTTTGAAGCATAAGAGTGATGGGTACTGAGATTTAAGAATGGGCATGGCATCACTTAATGATGAGCACAATGTGAAGAAAATCTTGTATTTGTTGTGTTTCACCCTACAGATTTTGTTTGCATTATCAAAATCTTTGAAAAATATGGTACCTGCTTTGGAATAAATAGTCATATATAAAAAACAATTACTCTTTTTACTAAAAATATTCACATAACAATTTCATACACACCATTTTGTGCACTACAAAAGACTTTTATTTAGAGTACCAAACAATAACAGATCTTCAGATCCACGGCATTTGGGTCTTTGGGCCTTTGGTTCTTCATTCCTGGGCTTAGGATCCTCACTAGAGCTGCTGAGACTGAGGCACCACAATGGTGATGCCAGAGGACAGGTCTGTTGGATCCTGTACCTTGTGAGCAGGCCTTGTGCTGAGGGTGCGGCGCAGTGCTGATAACTCAGTCAGAACTTGGCTGAGAAGAGTATTGGTCTGCTGTTGAGCCCGACGGTGTTCAGCTGCAGCATCTAACTGGGCCTCCAAGTGATCCAGGCGGCGGCAGATAGCCATGTTCTCTTCTATGTTCTCTAAACGTTGGCAGATCTCCCGAATATCCCCTGACTGCAAAGCATCCTTTGCTGTGCCTGTAGTAGTAGTCCTGCCTGAAACTTCCTGCTCCCTTGAAAGGCCTAATTCTGTATAAGCAGTAGCAACTTCAGTTTGCTCCTCAGTAGTATTGTCAATATCCTGAATCTCTCGCTTGCAGATATGTATTGTTCTTGTCTTAGTATCACTTCTTGTCCTTTTCATTCCCCGTTTGAAGGACTTTTTAGAACCTTGAAGAAAAAGAAAGACACTTGAAAGTGTATATCAGTACATACAATGGTTCATCTTTAAATAAAGAACATATCCCTATAATCAGATAAAAATTTTGAGAACGAATTTTTTTTACATTTTTAAGGCCCAGACCTGTAAAAAAATATTTGAAAATTTTTATGATTTAGAATTTTCCTTTAAGATTACAGAATGTTGAGTCATGAAAAGCAGAATAAGAATATGGATATAAAAAGTATATATCAATTGGTAAAGTGTGCCTTCTTAGTGTCTTAATTTCTTTTAAAAGTGAAATATAGTTATTATCTACACAATGCTCCAAAGAACTCAAATGAATATTTTACATACACACATATATTCTTCTTTAAGTAAGGAAGATATCCCTATAATCAGATAAAAATTTTGAGATTGAAAATTTTTTCACATTTTTATTTCAAAAATTTTTACAATTAAGAATTTTTCTCTAAGAATACAGAATGTTGAATCATGAAAAGTAGATCAAGAATATTTATATAAAAAGTGTACATCAATTGGTAAAGTGTGTCTTTTTAGTGTTTTAATATCTTTTAGAATTGAAATCTGGTTATCATCTACCTAAGAACTCAAAAGAATATTTTGCATACATACAATGTTCCTTTAAGTAAGGAACATATCCCTAAAAAGATAAAAATTTTGAGAATGAAATTTTTTTCAAAATTTTTGCAATTAAAAATTTTCCTCTTAAGATTACAGAATGTTGAATAATAAAAAGCAGAACAAGAATATTGATATAAAAAGCATATATCATTCAGGCAAGTATGTTGCTGGAATCATTGTTCCAACAGGGAAATTAGTAGTAGAGGGAATTAATTCAATTAAAATATAACAATCCGCTGTGACAACTAGATGAAGCAATGAGGATCCGGGTCAAGTGGATTCGCCATCCCAGAGCGAACTGATATCAATTTACTCAGGAAGTAGGGAGTCAGTCAACTTCCAAACAGCAGCCAGACAACACACCCACTCTTGCATTAGAGTGAGACTCCAGCCAGCACCCAACTTGCAACAAGCTCCTTCTCAGCCATCTAACATTCTTGGCGGACATCTTATGTGAAAATGCAGCTAAGTACTCAGTTTAGTTGCATGCCTGTCCTGATAGGTACTTAGCTACCTGTGTGTCCACCTAACTCAAGGTAAATTCTATAGCCTGGCACTGGCCATTTATGCCAGTTTACCATAGTGTCTTTTTAGTGTCTTAATTTCTTTTTAAAAGAGAAATATGGTTATTATCTACATACCACTCCTAAGAACAGAGAATAATATTTTTTTTATATGTAGAATGATTCTTTTTTAAGTAAGGAACATATTTTGAATGTAATCAATTAAGAAGGAAAGTTGACCTCCACACAAAGAAACTAGTGATGACTGAGTAAGGAAAGGGTACAGAGTGACTGAAGACTGAAGTGGCATGTGCCAAAATATGACAAATGAAGATGCTGATGACATGTATTTACATTAAACAATAAAATAGGGATCGTCAACCCTTCCTCCATCATTAACCCCCTCAGCTTGATGAATTTCTCCATTTACCTTCTTTCTTCCATACAAAATAAAATAAAATAAATAAATAAATAAATAAATAAATAAAAAATCAGCCATTCCTCTCTCCCTCACAAATACACACACACACACACACACACACACACACACACACACTTGCATGTTCTTAGCATTCTCTCTCTCTCTCTCTCTCTCTCTCTCCCTCATTTTACAAAATGAAATTGAATTTGATTATTATTCAATTATCAAGTATATCAGTTATTTAGTCCCTGCCATGTATTTTTTACCCCCAAAGAGTAAACTTACCCCTGGTTGAGAACCACTGCAATAAAAGATGGCACTAAAATGTTAAAATTGTATGGTAAATGGATAAGGTAAGCCTATCTATATATTTACATATAAGTAATATCAGGAAGAAACTCTCTAACTAAAAGTGGGAAACTAGGTAAATATAATATTCTCACCTGAATCAAGTGTAACTGAGGTGTTAACCTTGCTGACAGTTGGCCTACCCACCTGGGCCAGGACATGTCGGACACGCGTATAGTATGGCCAAAGTGGTACTGACCCTGTGGCCTCAGCCTCTGTTTTGTGATGCTGATAATCCATGGTCAATGAAGCCCACTTGCGACAGCACTGTTCTGATGATGGCTGGTGGCCCTCCAGCTTCATTTGTTCTGAGATGGTCTGAAATTGAAGTAACGAAGGATGTTGATGAATTGTGAATTCAATACACAATATAATGATAAAATGAAACTCAGTAGTTAGGGCAAGATTTACAAAAAAAATTCTGGTTGTGTCTGAGTTTGCTAAAAGACAAGACATCCTTAGAATTTGATTAAGTCTCCAAATTTCATAAACATTAACAAATCACAACATGCAAAGAGAGAAAATAGCATGTCATGCATGCACAGCAGCAGAAAAACATTCCAAAAGGTTCATGAATGTGTGATCATGACTGGCAGGAAGTGTACTAGGTACTCTTTAAGGTTTGTTGAACACCTTGAAAACCTGGCCTTGACTAGGCAACATTCATAATACTCAATCCTTTTCCCTCAAGACAAAGGTGTAGTGTCATTGCATACCTCTTCATTGCATGACATACCTTGTTGCTTGGGCATCCACAAATCAATTATTAATAAAGAAAGCATTGCAAAATCATCATTTTGCAAATAATCAAAACACATTCTCTCATTTTGGTTCTACTCCCTTTATTTCTTCTGTAATATTTGGTTACTAAAAGATTATCTCACTTATGTGATCACAGCTAATTAATGGAGCACTCTCAACACTGACCTCCCAGATAGTGGTGTCATCCCAATCATTGTCCTGGTCGGTGAACCAATCCCTGAATTCTAGCAGAAGGTCCAGAAGCAGCTGCACAGCTCTGTCACTCCAGTCCAGTATACCTGCTGCCATAAAGAAAAGAAAATTATGGAATATGTACAAAGCCTTTCAGTCATGATGAGAGAGAGAGAGAGAGAGAGAGAGAGAGAGAGAGAGAGAGAGAGAGAGAGAGAGAGAGAGAGAGAGAGAGAGAGAGAGAGAGAGAGAGAGAGAGAGAGAGAGAGAGAGAGAGAGAGAGAGAGAGAGAGAGAGAGAGAGAGAGAGAGAGAGAGAGAGAGAGAGAGAGAGAGAGAGAGAGAGAGAGAGAGAGAGAGAGAGAGAGTGTAAGAAATCATGGCATCTCACAAAATTTAACCAATATAACATGTCCACAAAGAGAAAAATATCATGAAATGTGATTTCATTAACATATTAATGAAATGTAAGCTACATTATACAAGAGTATAGCTAAATCTACATCCTATATAAGGATAGTGACAACACAAAAATGATGGTGAAGAGATAAGGAGTGTCTGAATGAAGTACTGTTAGGTGATAAAAAGCTCTGCCTTTATATAAGATTACTATTTACCATCATCTAAGTCTGGCAACTCCTCTTCATTTTCAGCTTTCTGGTCTGCTAAGATCTTGCACTTCTGCTGGATGCTTCTGAAATGATACATGAAAGGCTCTTAACTATGGAAAATTCACACTTACAAATGTATAATTTCATAAATGAAATATGAAATGGCAGATTCAAAGGTGGGTCAATCACTGGCCAGTGTTACGTGACGGAAAAGTGAATCACCATGATTACTTTTAATTGCATGTGTCAGAATCACACTACATATCCAGGTGTATTGAGCCCATTGTGTTTTTGCCTTGGACATGATTCCTCAGCCTTTTGGTCACTTTGAGCTGGTTAAAAACTGTGTTCAACATGCAGTGCTGTCAATATTTTTTTTTCATTGTCTGTTATCTCTCCTGTATTGAATGTGAATTACATTATAAAAACCGGTGTTAGATGTGCTGCTACTGTATGTTAGTAACAGTATCACAAAGTTGTTATAAAACCAGCCTTACCTCTGCTCCAAGTAAGCCAAAGTGACAGGGTCATTACTGAGGAAGGCATGGATCTTTTCAAAGTAGTCAATTCGGTGAGCAGACTTCTCTCCACTCATTTGCTTCTCCAGTACTGCCAAATAGCGAATCTAGAATATGGAGTGATGAAATTCAAAATAGTTTCTAAATAGGATAACAGGATTGAGATTTTGATGAGTTTCTTTGATGAAATCTTGAATGTTGCCAAGATATACAACTGTTTTCACCTCAATTAATGTCCAAAGTGAGGAAAATCATTACTCAATCTCATACCTAAAATTCAATTATCTGCAGATACTTAGAAACTAAAGAAAAATTACATAACTTCCACTTGTATGAATAAACAGCCTTGAACTCCACTCATTTATATTAGGCCTTAACAGATATATAACTCTGTATCAGATATGTAGCTTTGTAATTTTATTTCTGACACCTTTGCAGAATTTTTACCAATACTCCTCAACCTTTGCTGTCAGACTGCATACATCACTTCATGTCTTAGTAATACATTATGCAAGCAAGTTATGAAATATACATGCTAATGAAAATAAATGGCAGTGATTAAGAATATGCATTACCTTGAGATTTCTCCACTTGCGGTCACACTCATCCCCGCTAACAACAAAACCAATCTGGCCCATCTCAGTTGCAATATCCTTCCAAATAAACTTTTTCTTCCTGACACCATTGCAGAACTCTTGCCAGTGTTCACCAACCTTTTCTACAAGGTTGAGCACATCACCATGGCCCCAGTGAACACGCCGGCTGCTCTCAGGATCTTCTAAGAGGCCAGGGAACACTGCAAAGTAATACCAAAAACAATAAAGGTAACTAAAAAGTTCTTAGAAATCTTTAATAAGTTATATTTGCCAAATTACCTATGTAGCTAAGTTACTTTTCATCCTATGGACCATTCAATTCAATGTACTTTTAAAGGCTGTGTTCCCATTTCTATGACCATGTTGAAACCTTACATTTTCTATTATCCAAACAGTCAAACTTGATGCCTTTTGAGTCTTTTTTTTTTCTTGAGGGAAAAAGAAGAGCTGATCAGGGCTGCAAAGTGAATGTGGAAGAGTATATACAGAAATTAATATCTTACAATAACAGTGTTTGATGAAAATAATAATCTTTCACAGGTGGTCATGGTCAGAAATTGAATAACTTTTATGATTAATTTCCAGTGTGTTTGGCATTTTCCCTTCATCTTAATCCTTGGTCTCACAACAATCAAACAGTTGTCATACTATGCAAGGTGATTTTTCAGTAGATTAGAGGACTTCAAGTTGAAGGAACAGACTAAAGAAAATTGCAAGCAAATATGTACTCTGATTATCAACTACATACTTAGTACAAGACTCTACTAAATAAATAAATGCATATCTCATGAGTTGAAAGGGACTGGCACGCACTTTTCTGACATCCTCCTTACTTAGCAAATATAATAATAATAATAATAATAATAATAATAATAATAATAATAATAATAATAATAATAACAATAATGAAAAATAAAGAAATGCATATAACTCAGTAAATAACTAAATTAATCTTTGGAATAAATCCTAATTTTCCCCATTACATAAAATAAATACTTAGCAGTGTCAATATAATGTTCTATAGGAGTTAAAAGCAGTGTTCTGTGAGCATGCAGAGAGAGAGAGAGAGAGAGAGAGAGAGAGAGAGAGAGAGAGAGATTATTTTGCCTTTTTGAAACGTATATTTTCTTTACACGCAATACTGAGAAAGAGAGAGAGAGAGAGAGAGAGAGAGAGAGAGAGAGAGAGAGAGAGAGAGAGAGAGAGAGAGAGAGAGAGAGAGAGAGAGAGAGAGAGAGAATCCTTTTTGAACTGTATTTTCTTTACATATAAACTTCAGAGAGAGAGAGAGAGGGAGGGAGAGAGAATGTCGGGTTCAAGCAATGTCGGCTAAACTCGGATTCGGCGTTTCTTCACCACCTCGACATTTCTTGATATACTTTTTAATACTAGGGAAATATGAATAAATGGTTGTCAGTGCACTTCAGCTCTAGCGAAGAGATGCCTGAAATAGCGCAACATTGTGTTATGGCTGAGTCTTCCTTCCACCTCGGCTTCCCATGGCGGCCGTGTAGCTGAAGTAGCTAAACCGAGCGTATAGCTATCCCGCCTTCCCTAGTCCACAATCAAAATGCCTTCATGCCTTACTTTTCCTTGGTCCTTTCTTGCTCATCGAGTGCTGGGGTGCGGGGCCTTAACTCAGCCCCTCGTGGACAGGACAGGGAACGAGGGGGAAAATCGGAGGATGCTGCGCTAAGGATGGTGCCTCTCCGCTTGCACTGGCTGTGGTGGCCATTAAGTCCACCCGCCAGATTTGAAAGTTGCACAGTAAAGGTTTTAATGTAGTTTGGATTCAGTACTCTTTTCCATCACTTTAATTGTTAATTAAACCAAAACTAAATCCTGAAGGGTCGGTATATTAGTGCCTACTTTATTGCTTTGGAAGACATGAAATTCAACTATTTTACAAAGTCGATTCAGATAAAAAATAATGAAACATGTAATTGATCAATAACATGTTCCATTATTTTTATCTGTATCTTTGCAAAATGGCAAAATATTGGCATAAAAAATCCTAAGCAACTAGTCCCAATCAGGCAAAAAAGTAGAATAAAACATAATTAGTTAAGGAAAAATTATATGTAAGTTGGTCAGAGTGAAGAATGAGATTGTTAAAAGATTACTTATTTAACTGATGAGTTTAAAAAAAAAGCATGAATGGAAAGGAAAAAAAACAATTAGAGCAAGAAATGTGATGAAAGCCAAATGCATCACATGTACTATACATACATGGGGTGCTAATTGATCTTGGAGAGATGGTTAAAAATATCCTAGTTAATAAGGATGACGGGAGCTTAATTCATACATGAAAAATGCTACAAAAGGGTTACAGAAATAGGCACAGGTTACACTAGGTTCACATTCAACAAAAACACAAGTTCACACTTACCCATACTATTAGTTGTTTTCCTTCCACTTGACAGACTCAGTCTACTTGAAACAATCAACCAAGTTATGCAGTCTCACTAGAAATGTTGTTCTGCATCCTTACTGCAGCCACCTTCAATTTCAGTAATGGACTGGTTTGCTGCTCTTTCAACTTTTTCTTTACATTTCACCACAATTTTCAGCTGGATTTAGGTCAGACTGTTTCTGGGCCAATCTTCAGTAACATGAACAGTATATTCCCTAAACCACTGCATAACATAATGTATGACATTTGGCTCTATTTTGCATAAAATATTCAGCAGTACACTCCACAAGTGCCTCTGAAATTGACTACCATAGTGGTACAGTTAAATGACATTAAGTGAAATGAATTATTGCTGACATTTCTCTTACCATTCTCAGGCAACCCTCTGATGCATGGGAGTTGCCAGTTCCTCTCTTTTTTTGGCTATCATTTATTCATTTACTGTTACATAATGAGACTTTTCTGTTAACCATCCTCATCTCTCTTCCACAAGTACTTAAGGACCATCTTATGATGGAAGATGTTCATCCAGAACAAATCCTTTCCAGCATACATGCCCACCATTATTGTTATTTGTTTCATTACTCAGTATATAATACACATACATGTGTAACTGCAACAAAAATCATCCTCAACACTACATGTACTCGTAACTAACAAAAATCAACCTAAACAAAAACATAAACAAATATTTTGGTTTGGAACAATATGAAATATGAAGTAGGCAATACTCTTTGGTGAATGGTCCCATACCTTTCATTTTGCCAAACAAGAAAACAAAAACATACATAATAAACATGTACCTGCAGTTTTTCTTTTTAGCTGCTGATACATTGGTGAATGACTCATAAATTAGGAAAAATAAGAACCAAAACAAATTATTAGTGGCACTAATATTATTATTTCTCCTTTGGTATGAGAGACACAGCCTGGCCATACACTGTAGCTGGGTTGGAAAAATACTGCCACCAACCTCACTACACGTCATGAGAGGTAAGTAAAAGGGACGGATTGTAAGGTACTGGAGACTGTCCTCTCTGTATTCATATTCTTACAATGAGACAAGATGTGACATCTTATCAGTCTCAATCCTATAAAGATATGTAAATGGATAACATTTCAACCATTTCCCCCAAACAATTCTTAATTTAAACACATAAATGAATATAGACTTATGAAAGTAATAAAAAACAATAACATCTGCTGTATGTTATTGAAGGTTGTGTGGTAAGATTACCACTGGAGTGTTTCAGTTGTTGCTACTTTCACTTTAAAACTCATACATGGCGCTCTTTTACAGACCCATCTTGCATTCCAAAGTAAGCTGTAGATGCCATGCTTACAAAGAGGCCTGTCTCCACCACACCTGTAAGACAAACAACCACCTGGTGAGGAATAACATGGTAGAAGTATTACCTACTCAGTTCACAATTGTGGGTGTACAGTGTAGTTAACATATATCCACACTTCCATCACCAACAAGGGAGTGAGGACCCTATCCAGTACAGCAAAAGGTGACACAGCAACATCTTTTGTATCATAGTCTTATTTGTTCTCTTTCCTCTTCCAACACTAATTCCCCTTTCCACTTGATTCTGAAGTATATATCTATTTGTGAAAAACATAATTCACTGCAACATGTTTATAGATAATGAAGCAGGAACACTGTGAAAGGTTCCAATGAAGAGAAACAAACCTGGAATCATCATGATTTGCTGGTTCACTTTCTCCCAGTCATGGATCCTGTCAAACACCCAGTCAAGGATAAAATTCCCATTGTCTGTCACAACAGGACCCTGTTAAGAAAGAAATGGAATAAACTTCTAGTATTACCAATGACAATGGACAGCCTAATGGATTCAGATTTATGTATAAATCAAATAAATATTAATATGTGGAGTAATGGGTAACTTAATGTCTAGAGAAGTCTACAAAGTGATGAAGGAAGTGGGGTAGTTCTTGGGTACCACCTTGAGCATTTTGTATGACATAACTGCCAGAAGGAATTATACAAAACAAGACTCAGGACATGTTCCAAAGCATACAGAAACAATAGAAAAGAACAAAAGTTATTATAAGGATGTTAACAGGCATTCTCTCATGTTACATGTTTCTTTGCATTAAGCACCCCACGAAATGCCTCCCTTTCTTCTCCTGTATCTTCTTTTCTTTCTTTATTCTCATTGCCACTTACCACACACTTCTCTTATCTCTTCCTCCAATTTTCTTTATCCAATTTACTAATCCTTACTATTTTTCTCCATTTCTTTTGAGTCTTCTTGTCACACATCATCATACAAGCACTTTTGCAACAACCAAGAGGTGATCAGAGAACATCCCACTAATAATTTCACATCTATCAGTCTATCCCACCAAGCTATCCATCACTGCTTGTTGTTCACCACTTCCACTCATCCACATGTCTTTGTACATGTCCTTCCTTTTGAACAATTGTTTGCTTATTTTTCTAAGTATGCACTCATTTAACTGGTGTTTTCTATATTCAATCAATTCAGTACTATAAAAAGAAGAAAAGTCAGATTCAGAGGTATCAATGGCATATCCTCATATTTACAAGTTATTAACTTTCTTTACTATTTTCTCTTACCTTAGTTCCTTAATAAGCATTCAATAAATTCACCATCATTTATATCAGCAAATAATCTACCACTTAACTCTACTTTCAGCAATTGTTTTCATCTTCTCAGTAACTTAAATAAATATGAAAAGGCTCAAATAAAAGGACCATCCACTCACTGCTTTGGCCTTGGCCTGCCGCAGGACTGCCTTTCCACCAAGTTCATTTTCAATTTTCAGCTTGACAGGACAATAAGCCATGGGAACAACTTCAATGGGGATGCCTTTTTTCCACTGTTCCCCAAGAACTGTGGAATCCTTTCTGTGAAAATTAAGATAAAACACTCCAATGAGATCTTTTTTATTTGTCCTTAAAGGCATAAATGTTAAAATACATTTTTAGAAGAAATCTTAATAACAACGTGCCACTTAAAAGGGCTTGTCTGTAAATGTACCCCAAGTATGCCAGTGTTACTCTTTTGTTAATGCAGAAATGTTCTCATGAGGCTCTCTGGTCATGAGGTCCTCATTACAAAATTAGGTTTTTAATATACAGTACAACTGGAACACAATTGAGAGTTAGAGTTCAAACTGTGCAAGGAAACTATTGACCCTTATACCAACAGGGCCACACTCTTAATTTACTCATATCTGAGTTGGGAAAAAATGCTGTTAGAAAACATGATAGAAGTTCCCTATCTCCCTAGTGTCCCTCACCTATAGTCAGCAATGACAACAAAGGTCTTGGCAGCTGCAGCAACAATCTTTTCTTGCAGCTGACATCCTCCACCTCCTTTAATAAGTGTTAGCTGTTGGTCTGCCTCATCTGCTCCATCAATGGCTACATCCAGCTGTGCAATAGAAGATGTTAAGAGTTCACAGTATAGACTCAATACTGCATACAAGTGAAACCTATGCACTTTGAGCTAAGACTGCTCTTGTATCATGTGATCAGTCATTAAGTAATAGCACACTGTGTTAACATCCTGAGTTCATCCTCTCAACACAACTTCAATACAGACATAAAAAAATAATGCATTTGGGAAATACAATTCATTAGTCTTACTGTTAGGCACTTAGCAGATAAGACAGATAACAGAAGATAACTAAGGAAAGTGAGAAACACAGAGCATATTAAAGTTTGGCAAGCTGTCACTAATGGACTAAGACTGATCCATATCAATATGGAATGTGCTTCTTAAAGTAATGAAGATGATGATGATAGCGCAAAGCATTTCTATGCCATCTGTACTACAGCATTCCAGTAGAAGGAAGGCCTTTCAAGATTTTGTTTGGAGATGTGGATGAGAGTTGGGTGCATTGAGTGTGATAAGAAGTTTTCAAGAGGAGTAAGATGAGCAAAAGTCAAATGTGAGTTCCAGAAAATAAAAGTGAGGGGAATGCAGTAAAAGAGCAAAGGGTGGAGGATATAAAGGAAGAATATTATTAGTTTAAGGGTGTTGTAGTGGACTGTACAAAAGAGGTCTATGGATTAAAATGATTATGTGGTGAAATAATGAAAAGAAATGAATGGTGGAATGAGATAATAAGTATGGCTGTAGAGGAAAGGTGATGTGTCATATTAAGGGAATACAGAGAAGGAAGATCATATGACGAGATTAAAAGTGAGTCTGAATGAGTGTGTAAAAGACAGAAGTAAAATTATCAGCTAAATAAAAAACATGTTTTCATGGAATGTGACAAGGGCATGAAAGGGAACACTGAGGAAAGAAGACTTGATGAAAGCAGAGGATGATAGAATGTTTTTTTTTTTTACCTCAGGTGTAATTTCAAGGTCAGATATCTGCAGATTATTGTTCACAATGAGCTGTCGTGCTTGGAAGGAGGTTGGAACACATACCACCTTCAGCCCTTCCTCACGAACACGCTGAGCTAGACCAGTCAGAAAAAGTTACGTCTTGAGAGCCTTGGAAATGAAGGGAGGCATGTTTATGGGCCTTTCTGGCTCGTGAATATTTATGTAGAAACAGAAATAATAATAATAATAATAATAATAATAATAATAATAATAATAATAATAATAATAATAATAATAATAATAATAAAGAAATAAAACAAAAAAAAAACTCATGGAGCATAAGAGATGGGCTAATGATACCACACAATCCAGCATCTTGGCATATTGTGTATCATACCATGCATACCATAAATAATTGAACTAATGTAAGTAGATTTCTAGCTCCTGAACACTTTTTGTAGGGTTATATAAAAGCAGCAGTTTTTAAGTCAGAGCAAAACACAACACAAGTGCTGAAAGTAAATAGTCAATGTGAATATTGGCATTAACAATAACCCATAATAAATTCAACCTTGCAAACACAGGCTCTATTATTACCTACTGCTGGGCTGCAAATTTATGTTCTTCTTATACACACACACACACACACACACACACACACACACACACACACACACACACACACACACATATATATATATATATATATATATATATATATATATATATATATATATATATATATATATATATATATATATATATATATATATATATATATATATATATATATATATATATGTATATATATATATATATATATATATATATATATATATATATATATATATATATATATATATATATATATATATATATATATATATATATATATATATATATATATATATATATATATATATATATATATACCACCCAAAAAAAAGGGTGGTGACCAAGACAAAGCACACAACTTTCACATTTATGCTCAGTCACATCACTCTCTTAGCTCCTTGACCCTAACAGAGAAGAGAAAGTACTCCTGCCCTCACTTTATAGGGATCAGCACCACAGCAATGGACAGTTTGGTCTGGAACAAGGCTCCTTCATAATAAGTACTCTCCTCTACCACACCTGACTGCCCCACACCTGTGTGAGACCATCGATGTGTGGCACCTCCCTCAGAGGTAGTGGGCTCGCATCATTCCTCATGCATTCATAACCGCTCTCTATTAACTTCTGTTACACAATCATTCTGCTGTGCTCCAGAGTCAGCTCTCTTCCCTTTAAGGTTCTGCTTATAACATTACAAAAAAAAAAAAAAAAAAAAAAAAAAAAATCCAAGAAATGCTTTACTGTAGAATTCAAGTATAAGTAATTTTAATTATGGGACCTCCAACATTAAATATGACACAACAGCAAAACTTACCGAGTCTCTCAACGGCATACACCACCGTGGAGCCACTCCCAACTCCGACCTTGTATGCATCCTATGGAAGTAGTAAGTTACTCATAAAAAAATAGATCCAGAGTACATTGTAGCCATCTAAACATTAAGTCACACATTTTCTTTGGAATCTTCTGCTTGCTTATCATGTGCAAAGTACAGTCATGGCTAAATATCAGATAACCTTCACCACACACCTCCACTGTGTTTTCTCTCCATCTTCGGTCCTTTGATCTGTTAGTAGTCTGCCTACAAAATATGACAATTCATAGATTCTTAGCAGATCAAAGGATTCAGTTTTAAGAGAAAATAGTTGTGGAAAGGATGTGATATGTTATTTGATTAGCATCCATGAATGTACCACATGTCAACTTTTTCTCAAATCTTCACAGCCTGAGAGCATATACACATAACTACACTTTTCCATCTCAAAAGAAAAAAGACTGGAAAGGAGAAATAAGAAATAAAAAATAAAAGCACAGAATATGCGTCTAGGCAAGCTGGAGCTGAATGAATATTACAACGAATAATATACTGAAATAAAAAGGCAATGTTAAAGATATTATATAATTTATGTAAACTGATGGGTATATCATTACATATTATTTACTAATCAAATATCAGCATCATGCAGTTCCAACTGGTAATGTATTCTAAAACTTGCCAGAAATTCTTTCAACAGAAGGAAGTATTAAAATCTTACCAAGATGAACTTCCCTTTTGACTTCTGGGACCCTAATAGGAATTTTCCAAATAATCCCTAAGTAATTACATAATTTTTCCTGTGGTAGAACTAGTGTTATCTCTTCCATCTATGTTTATCATTCTCTCATGTTCACTAATTACATTAAGTTACATCTGATATCAAGATCCTTCACAATGACACTTACATGATGTCTCTGACCTTCATCACTGAGTCTTATAGTTGCACTCTCCCTATTGTCTTTAAAAGCTGTACCACTGTGCTCAGTCTATATGATAACTGGAATGTGCAAACTTCTTGACCATATCAAGACATTATTTTTCATTATTCACCTTCATCTCATCTGTCCATCATGTTCTTCCCCTTCTATCCACAAGAATTTTAAACTTACAAGTAAAAGTGGTATATGAATAATAATAAGAAAAAAATATACTAACTTTTAAAATGGATCAATATAGGTATGTACACTGCTATATCTGTATCTATTATGGAAACATGTAAGTACACTTGAAAATGAATCACACAATGCCTTTGTTAAACCTCAATGTATATTACAATGGAGACAGGTTATGCAAAAATAAACAAAGATGGTCTCAGCAAACCAGAATAAGTCACCTTGACATGTTCATCTATGGCCCTGTGGGCTGCTGCCTTCTTAGCACTCTCCACCTTGTCCATGTTAGCCCAGCCCACCTGCCGGCAAGGAAACCATGAGAACCACTTTGCAGGAGCTGTGATGATGGGCTGCAGCAGCAGCCTCATCCTGGAGAGGGGAGGCAAGCCTCATCACAAGCCTTAGGGGTTAGTTTAATACTATGGGTGATTGAAGGATATGTGGAAAGGAGTGTGTAAAAGACAGAAATTGATGGTGAATGTAAATAAAAGGAAGATGATGGTAAGTGAAAGGAGAAGGTATGGAATGCTGGTGATGGAAATATAAAATTTCACATACATAATTAGATCAGCCTTGCCCAGTATTACAAAAGACACAGATGATAAAAATATTAGTAGTTGTAAACTTATGTGATTATTATTAATATTCACAAAATTTTAATTGTCTTTTTTGAAAGGTCTAGACTTCATGTTAGGTTTGGTTAGTGTCCTTAAGAGGGAATCCAGAGGGATGAAGCCCCCGCTGGTTAGGTTCCAGTTTTCAAAATATGGCGCCTCATCCTTAGACTGCTACATGTATGTCGAAATTTGGCTTTCCCCATCCTAAAATCCCACTTTCCCACCAGCTCCCCAAGCTTGTTCAGGGTGGAGAAAGAGAAAAAGAAGATAGGATGTACTGTGTTAAACCGCAATTTTACAAGTTGGGAGAGCGTAGAGGTGGAGCTTGTAGTGTAATGAGAAAGACAAAGTAAAATTTTGGTATTATATGAAACTGCAGATCTTTCCCTGACTCCAAGTGCATCTTACCAAAATATGAGTTCTGTGTAAGTTGAAACTGCAAATTTACCAGAATACTTTGATCTTGCTCCTTTTCAGTACAGGAATACACGACGACCTGCACTTGTTACTGTCATGTGAATAATTTCTAGATGCAAAGTATTCTTACAATAGAAAGTGCGGCTGTCTGGTAACATACATCGGCGCTATCCCATCAAAACCCATTACACGCTCACCTGGTGATCACAAGAAGGCAGTTGTTATTAATACTGAGGTGCTGAAGCGTGCCAGTATAACACCCAGAGATCCTGTACCTGTGTTGTTATGGACCACTGAGCACTGACTAACAGCTGCTTGTTGTCACTGCCAGTCTGCCACCGCCTCGCTCTGTAACGAGCCGTGAGGCCGCCGAGTCCAGGGGAGGGATTGCATTATGTGTATACGTGCTATCATATGTATTATGTTATTATATTATATGTATTTTCTGATCATCTTGTTGTAGCATTCGATATCTATCCTCATATTTTTCTGATGTCATGCAAGATTTCATTAGGCATGTGCTCTTTGTTACAGAATGATAAGCAGCAACGATTTAACTGCAGGTTTATTTTGTGGTGGTATAAATGCTCCTCTGGTTTGAAAATTCCCTTGGTTATTTAACATGTCACTAACATTATATCCTTAGCTGGCTGTAATTAATGCCCATTGTATATCTATACTTTAATGATTGTTGTTGTTGTTGTTGCCAACTTCTATGCAGTGTAGCGTTGCACACCATTTGTTCTAATATAGATAAAGGAAGTCTGTCTTGCCTTATAGGTGGTGTGACTTTTTATGCCGACTCTGCTCCCTTCTGCTGTGTTTTGCGATGTCTCTTGGTGATGCTAAGTACTATGCATAGTACATAACATGACATAGTACATGCATAGTGATGACCTTTGTGCAATGTCTTAATGCAACTAACCATGCGTTCTTTCCTGCAATGCACTCGTGTTTCATTTACATTTTGGTGTTGCCAAATATCTGTGCATGTGAAAGAATTAAAACTTTCTTTCTGAACCCTGTTGTCTTTTACTGTTAATACCTTTATTTTATTTACTGCTTTGTGTTACATGTTGTATGTCGTACTGTTTTACATGTCTTGTAAGCAGTACTAAAAGAGGTACCTAAAAAAAAAAAAAATAAAAAAAAAAAAAAAAAAAAAATAAATAAATAAATAAATAAATATATATATATATATATATATATATATATATATATATATATATATATATATATATATATATATATATATATATATATATATATATATATATATATATATATATATATATATATATATATATATATATATATATATATATATATATATATATATATATATATATATATATATATATATATATACGAGTATATGCATGAGTGTTTAAGTAGAAAGCTGGGAATAAGAATGAATGACTTTCCCATTAACTTTACCTTTTCTCTTTGCTAATCGATCAGCCTCATATGCAAAGGATACCTATACAGGTAACAGCATTTGCTCTTACGTATAGCAGCACCCTTTCTCTCTGCCATCTCAAGGTGCCTGTCTGTATCCCACCTTGGTCTCTCTCTCTCTCTCTCTCTCTCTCTCTCTCTCTCTCTCTCTCTGTCTCTCTCTCTCTCTCTCTCTCTCATTTTAGTCAGCATTAGGACAGATCAGAGGTTGATTAGGAATGACACAGGGGAAAAAAAAGAGTCGTAAAGTGTATATATTCATTTCATATTATTTTCCTAGGTAAGAAGGTACTGCAGCCACCACCACCACCACAGGGGCAGGTCACAGGGCACGATGCATCTCTGCTCATCCCTACACTAAGGAAGAAGCTGATAGCTGCTTATCGCTTACACACATACACACACACACTCTCTCTCTCTCTCTCTCTCTCTCTCTCTCTCTCTCTCCTAATTTCACGGGAGCGACAGTAAACAAAGTAATATTTCATTATGCTGCAAATATCCAAGTCTTCATTGGCGAATCGAGTACAGGACGTCATTCATATTGTTAGAAAGACACAAGTGCTGCGGCATTTCAATATCAGATTGGTACAAAGCAGCTGCATAATATAACCACCAAATAAAACCTCAGATGGTCGTGTGCTTGGGGGGCTGGAGTCATGAGGCACTGATTCCACGGTATTTCAACGCAGATGGTAAGGAATAGCACATAATAACACACTAATACACACGAGCACCCACTAATATGTATCAGCATCAGCGGGCTCTCATTAACATCACCGTCAATATCAGGGGACTCATTAACACCTGTTAACACTACTGTCAGTACTAACGTACACTCAACACTATTATCAGTTCAAAAAGGAAACTCATTACCAGTACTCAGTGTTAAAGGACACATATTACTACCATTGTCAATATTACGGACACAACGTCAGGGGCCGCTTCAGGAATTCCAACAGGTTCCACTTTGTACGTAAAAAAAAAAAAAAAAACTTTAAATTACTATTAAGTAAACCCTTCTTTTTCACTCACACACTCACTGCCAAGGAACAGTCATCCCTACGTGCTTAGAATAAGCACTGCAATTTTCTGCATGACGACTTTCTTCAGGATATGAGTTGTTGAATAATACGGGTCAAAGACGCTTTACTCTTCATGCGCAGTCACGCTTGTCCGAAACACGCCCATAACATGTTTTTGACTTTGCCTGGGACGAATGTAAATTTGCACACATGATCAAAGTTATGTTGGTACATCTGCTGGAGTCAAGTTGGTAATTCTGCTGATTATGTAGGTAGAGTGGCTCAGTGGTAAAATTCTCGCTGCCTCAGCTCTCCTCAACAAATTCGTCGTAGTATTACGCATGTGTTCGAGTCCTGAATCATGTGTTCGTTTCCTTATAACATGAATGATTCAGACAATCAGACAAGTGTGCACAATTTCATCACCACCGCCACAATTCTGTTTCAAACATATCCATGACTGCGCGACACACTGCTCAATACACTGGTCCACTATTGTTCTTTATCGTGCGACCGGCAGTGTGTTGACCAAAAGTTCTAGGATAATTTTGGTTGCCGCGCCTGTCGACACCAGAGCGTCACTCATCCACTGGCGGCATCGAAGTTTCTAATAACGAATGCATAAGATTTCCAGAAGGGATATGGGTGGATATGTTACTAATCACTGTGGGATTTGCATTGACAAGTAAAACACACACACACACACACACACACACTCTCTCTCTCTCTCTCTCTCTCTCTCTCTCTCTCTCATAATCATCATCATCATCATCTCCATTTCGCGAAGCCGACGCCGTCACTTTCTCCTCCGCCTCCGGGAGAAGAAGCGCCTCACTTTGGGCGTGAGGAGCTTGATGAAGGAGGACGGGAAGAGCTTGTCCTTCTCGTTGGCGTATTCGTAGTACTTGATGGGCTCAGCGACTACTTCCAGAAGGCGCGGCAACAATTCTCTGTCCTGATAAATCAAAGAACATTTTTTTTTGTTACAAGAGAGGAAAAGATGCTAATGGCTATGGTTACAAAGCACGAGAGAGAGAGAGAGAGAGAGAGAGAGAGAGAGAGAGAGAGAGAGAGAGAGAGAGAGAGAGAGAGAGAGAGAGAGAATTTTAAGGAAAAGAACAATGATTTATAAAGAAAAAAAGAATAAAAACAAAAACATATTAGGCAGCCTGCAGAGAATACGAGAAACAAAAAAATGACCGAATATAACAAACCAGCACTTGATCTTAAGGAAAAGAACATACGGAATGTGCAAATCGAGACAAAAATCAACGAGAATAACATCTGAATGAAGGAACAGAAAGAAGTTAGGAGACGCAGGTAACCAGAATATTTTAAGGACCATATTCTGAATCTTTACCATCCTACTACTTTAAAAAAAACTCTAGTTGAAGTTACACATGTTTATGAGGGTGTTTTTACGGCTCTAATGACAGATGAGCAAGGTTTCTACTTTATTAACAAGAGAAACAGTTTTAAGAACCCGACTGATCATCTCTGTGGCCTTCGAAAATAGTCGTAGCGAGAGAGCAAAGCATTTCTGACCCACCGTATACCTCCACAAACGCCATACAGTCTAAAATGTGGCAAAATTCTTCCGTATTCTTATCATGAAGTGTGGCAGACATTCTCCGTAGAGTTAAATATAAATTTCCTCATAATTTTGGATAAGAACGTTAAGATAGATGTATTAATAGATCATCACACACACACACACACACACACACACACACACACACACACACACACACACACACACACACACACACACTCACCTTCAGAATGTTTTGGTGGTTGTGGAGGGAGTAGAGTCTGTCATCTCTCACGATATTCTTGATAAGACGATGGTATTCCTCTGTTGGGGGTGGAAGTGAGAGGGAGAGGGAATGGAGAGGGAGGTGTGTATTGTCACTTACTCCTACCTGTTAACTTGTCTATTTACTGACCGACTGACTGACTTCTGACTGACTGACTGACTTACACACACACCCACGCACCTACCCACCCACCCACCCACACCCACACACACACATATGCACACACACTGATAAAGAAAAAAACATACGTTCTCTCTCTCTCTCTCTCTCTCTCTCTCTCTCTCTCTCTCTCTCTCTCTCTCTCTCTCTCTCTCTCTCTCTCTCTCTCGTCTCATTTCCGGGCAAGATTTTTAAGGCAGGAAAATTAACATAACTGGAATAACAGGAACGCATAGTAGAAAATGACGTTCTCTTATAGTGTTTCTGACTGTGTTCGCGCGCGTGTATATGTGTGTGACTGTCTGTGTGTGTGTTTACTTACTGTTATAGGTAGCATACAGTATTCTGAAGCCCTTATCTGACTTGGCGGCGTCGCTACGGAAGTGAACCCAAAGGCGTTGAGAGCGAGAGGTGAACACGATGGGTCTGTCCAAGGTGGAGCAGGTTTCGAAGGTGACAGTGCTGTACGGCGACTCTGAGGACGGAGAGAGAGAGAGAGAGAGAGAGAGAGAGAGAGAGAGAGAGAGAGAGAGAGAGAGAGAGAGAGAATGACGATGATAGTGATGGTTATGATGATGATAGTAGTAGTAGTAGTGGTATTAACGACAACAATAACAACAACAACAGTAACAACATCAACAACAACAACAGCAACAAAACAACAACAACAACAACAACAACAACAACAACAACAACAACAACCACTACTACTACTACCACTATTACTACTACTATTACTACTACTATTAGTACTACAAACTTTATCATCATCACTTTAACAGCATACATCATAAAATGAAAAGAGAAAGTCAAAACAAACAACAATACGTAAAAAACATAATTAGTCTTTGTATATCACGTGTGTGTGTGTGTGTGTGTGTGTGTGTGTATGTGGCTGACTCACTTGACTTCCGCATGACGAGGTAGTCCCCGCATTGGTCGTGGCTGAGTCGTACACTAGGCACTACCACCAAGACTCGGCGTCCCTTCTTCGGTGGCACCACCCATGTGCAGCGGGCTCCGTCTGGGTAGTGGCCGGGGTAGTTGGGCGTCTCGAACACTCCAGACAGTGCCCCCACGTGACCGCCGCACCTGTGTCCTGTAGTAGTAATAGTAGTAGTAGTAGTAGTAGTAGTAGTTTACTGACCAAGCAAACTCTGTATCACGAGAACTTCGTGTTATACGTAAAAGATTAAATAAAACACAACTTAGTCCCCTCCAAAAAAAAAAGCAAGAATATTAAAAAAAAAAAAAGTAAAAAGGCTAATATTTCCACAGTGAAAAAAAAAACAAGGCAAACAAAACACAAGACACACACACATACACGCACAAGGAAAGAGTGTGTGTGTGTGTGTGTGTGTGTGTGTGATTCACCTACGGTCGTCTGCTGGTCACCCAGCCAGCCGTTACCCTACGGAAAGAGCTCAGAGCTCACAATGACCGATCTTTGGGTAGGATTGAGACCACTTACACACCCCACACCGGGACAGCGAGGTCACAACCCCTCGGGTTATATCCCGTACCTACTTGCTACTAGGTGAACAGGGGCTACACATTAAGAGGCTCGCCCATTTGCCTCGCCGCGCCCGGGATTTAAACCCGGGCCTTCTTGGTTGTGAGCCAAGCGTGTGTGTGTGTGTGTGTGTGTGTGTGCACGGTACAAACTCTTGCAATGGTGGATGGAGGTGGCTGCGGGGTGGTCAGTGGTAGAGGAGGCGGGACACTGCAGGCAGGAGGCGGCTCCAGTGGTGTTCTGGTAGTAGCCTACAGGACACTCCTCACACGACCCACGACTCACGTTCCAGAAGTGTCCCAGTTCGCACGTCTCAGCTGCGGGGCGACCACAACCTCTATAGCATGTGTTATTGGGGGAAGCTCTACTCTGCTTTAAGTCTGACTGGTGAAAACGCAAAATTGTGTGTGTGTGTGTGTGTGTGTGTTTACAGATTTACTTCTGGTAATTTTCTTACAAACGGCCCAACTACTAAGGCCCGTAATCTGAAGCACTTTGCTTTCTCATCACGACTATTTCCAAAGGTCACAAAGGTGATTATCCGGTTCTCAAGATTGTTTTTCTTATTAATAATATAGAAATCTTCTTTATCTGTCACTAGAATTATAAAAACATCCTTAAAACTCTCTGTAGCTTCAACTACAGCCATTTGAATGTAGTGAAGGTGCAGCGCAGAGGTGTTTCAGAATATGGTCTTAAGACTCACTGTTTGTCAGACATTGCTCAAGCGAGGTGGCGCCTGGCGGGGAGGCGTGGCCGCTGGGGCACAGGGAGCACTGGACACGCCCCTTCTCCGCCTGGTAGGTGCCTGCCGCACACTGTTGACAAGGGCTGTAGCCGTCCGCGCTCCACCACCCGGCTGGACAAGCGTCTGGTGGAAGGAAGAAAGTACGCATTAGCAGTGAGTCACTTGGATGCTGCGTTAGTATGCGTCATGAAGCTACTTTGGTATGCGATCTATACTTTTTATTGTGATCTACAACAAAAAACGTTATACTTTTTTCTTTTTATTATCAAAGACAAGGAAAACACTTGTCTTTGTTTCGAGAGAATGGCTAGAGAGTCTGAAGCATGGGTGGAATGTCTGTTCGAGTGTCGAAGCTCCGGTCCCTACAACAAGGTCCATATGGCAACATCACACTTCATTCCGCCATAGACATCAGTCTCGATAGTCGACCTGCACTCCCTTCTGTGATTTAACCTGCTTATTTACATCTGAATATCTAAAGAACCCTGAAGATATTAGCTAAAGAGTTTTACGAAATCACAGACGAGACGAAGGCAGTTGCATTTAACAGTAGTTTACAAGCTTTCTCTGCCAATTTTTAGATTAAAAAAAAAAATTATTCAAGATATCTCATGATTCAGTGCATGAATTGACAGGTAGAGGTACCAAAGCAATCTGTGATTGGTGTAATGTGTCGTGCGGTTTGCTCACAAATTGTTTCTGTTGACAATCATGGAAAAATGGTAAGTACTAAAGAAAAGCCAGTGCAAACTGACAAAACGCGGTTCGCGGGACGCCGGAAATACAACAGGCAGAATGCTGCAAGATCATATTCCAGAATCAAACGACAACGAGGCTGAGGTAGAAAACAACTGAAACGATAGAAGACGAATTCATGGTCCCTGGGTGTTCGGAATGAAGAAAGGTGGAGATTGCCGATATTTTTACGTACAAAAGTCATGAAACACTGGAACCCATAATTCAAAGAGAAGTTGCGGAAAATTCGGTTATTCCTTCTGACGAATGGCCAGCATATTCTAATTTAAATCGTTTAAATCACCACCATTTAACTGTCAATTATCAGCGACATTATGGTGATCCAAACACTGCAGCGATCACTCAGACAACTGAAAGAAGATGGCTAGATTCAAAAGTTTGCATTTTGAAAAAAAAAAAAAAAAAAAAATGAGGGGAGTAAAAGAAACAACCTTCCAGAAAAGTCCCACATTAACTGGGCGCTACCATTGGATTACTGTTTCTTTTCAGCCACATACGAACATGAGCATATTCACGGGCAGGAAACATGCAAGATACACTCTAAATACTCCGGAGCAAAGCCTCACTTTGGTTCATTGATCAGCCGACTCTTGCATACTTTCATACCAAAGCCATTTTTCATTTACCATCGACGATTTTATATTCAGATCAAAATTTAAATGACGTTTGAGAACTTTCGGCCAAAATTCGTTGAGGGTCGTGATGGCCTTGGGCGCCGCACGGGGGAAGAAGGTGGCTGTCGGGTCCGGCCTGGGGCCCAAGGCAGAGAACTGGTAGCAAGTCCTTCTTTACCTTTGCGGCCTCAAGCTTCAATAGTAGTCGTCCACTTGCAGCGCCTCACTCTAGGCAAGGGGTCGCCATAAGCAAGAGATCAATGTCTACCATTCACCAGATGTTGCCCGGAGGGGGGAGTCCTTATGGGGAATAAGGGCTCTTTCTATAGAGTCTGGTGGAGGGTGTGTACGGGTCCCTTGATTATGATGACACCGGGCTGAACAACTCGCCATGAACGAGGGCACGCTGTGCACCATGCACCAGACACTGGCAGTACGAGGGGTCCTTTAGGGGAGAAAAGGGCTCACTTCATGACAGTGGTTGGGGAGTGGTGTGTGGTGGGTCATTGCTCATGGCGAAACGTGAGAGGCGCGGCAAGGTTGCATCGTCACTGCCCTCACACCCACGGGACTGGGGTGAACCCTTGGGGAGGAAGGGTTTGTCCTGGTACCTACTATGTAGGTAGATAGACTTCATAGCTATCACCACGCCCGCATCGTTATCGTGGAAACTGGAATCACATCGTTATCGTGGAAACTGGAATCGCATCGTTATCGTGGAATCGCATCGTTATCGTGGAAACTCTTATCGTTATCGTGGAATCGCATCGTTATCGTGGAAACTCGTATCGTTATCGTGGAATCGCATCGTTATCGTGGAATCGCATCGTTATCGTGGAAACTCGTATCGTTATCGTGGAATCGCATCGTTATCGTGGAATCGCATCGTTATCGTGGAAACTGGAATCGCATCGTTATCGTGGAAACTCGTATCGTTATCGTGGAATCGCATCGTTATCGTGGAATCGCATCGTTATCGTGGAATCGCATCGTTATCGTGGAAACTCGTATCGTTATCGTGGAATCGCATCGTTATCGTGGAAACTTGTATTGTTATCGTGGAATCGCATCGTTATCGTGGAAACGTATCGTTATCGTGGAATCGCATCGTTATCGTGGAAACTCGTATCGTTATCGTGGAATCGCATCGTTATCTTCGCCACGCGCATCGTACTCATCGTTATTTATTTATCAGTTTAATTATCTTAACATCAAATTCGTTATCATTATTTCGGCTTATATAGTACATAACTCATATGATAATATATCCAGCAGTACAAGTCCTCTATGATGAAAAGTCCAGAAAGCTCGATATTTTTTTCTGTCGTATAATTTTGGGAGCTGAAGTACATACTTTTCCACATCATTGTGATATGGTGTTACTATTTCTCAAATTTCCATATTTCATTTGAAAGACGCACTGAGAGCCATTTCATTGGTGATGTAAAATAATTGTTAAAATATTCGTAGTTCAAGTATTGCCTCTGCCTCTAAGTATGTTTCATTGCTTCTTTGTTTCATAACTATTGGTGCGTTTAGTGGTCCACTTGATTAATTTACTGGCCAGCTCTTCTCTCCTGTGCACAGTTTACTTTTCAACCTCAATGAGGCCCTAAGGAGACTCCTTTGTTGTCTGTTCTGCCGACTCCTTCTTTCTCTAGACATCTTTTCCCACGGTGTATGATGAGATAGAAACTCTGACGATCTATTTCCTGTTCTTCTATCTGATGTTCGTTCGATTCAGCAATAAAATTAGTAAACTTGTTTCAAATTTGCTTCATTTTACTTTCTAATAATAAATGTATAAAAAAATTTTTCTAAAATAAATGTATATATAAGAATGGTAATTATTTTTTTCACATAAATATATGTATATGTAGAATGTTTTATTTAAACCATAATAAATAAATGAAACATATAGATCGCATACCAAAGTAGAATTTGACTCTTGTAGATCACGTTGGCTATGTAGATCGTCTACCAAAGTAGCACCGTCACTTGACTTGCCAACTTTTACGATACTTTCACGAGTGAAGCATCTGTTGTACTCGAAACTAATGCAGAGAAAAGCAAAGCAAGCATTGATGCTACTTGTGATATATATTGCTAAAATGAAATAGTGTGTTACAGGAGAAGATGTAAAAGTCTGTCTGTCCTCGTGTGCAGGGAAGCTACAGAACCCTCTTGTTTATCTTGCTCGTGTGTGTGTGTGTGTGTGTGTGTGTGTGTGTGTGTGTGTGTGTGTGTGTGTGTGTGTGTGTGTGTTTGCAATTTTTCACCTGCACACTCAGAGAGGTTCCTAGCTCCCGTCCGCTGCATGGGACGAGGGGTGGAAGGCTGGGCAGGGCAGGCGAGGCACTTGGTGGCTGCCTCGCCTGGCTGATAGGTGCCGGAGGGGCATAACAAACACCGGTCAGTACGTAGGTCATGTTGGGAACCCGAGCTGCACGCCACTGCCGGCACGGGTCAGCACAGCGGGCGAGGAAGAAGGAATCAAGGTCAGCAGGTCTCTGACATATATATACATACGAATACACGCGCTTGAACTTAACAATTATCAGTGACTGCTATTAGTGAATATCAGAAATATGAGGAAGTTCGCTAGATGTTACTTATTTACATTTTTATTATTATTTTTAACGGAGCATTTAACGATAACGAATTCCGGAAGGTAGCTAAGTGCAACAATAGTTAGATAAAAGGTGCAATTATTCGTTAGTCATGCAATATATCATCATGTGTTGCCTTTGAACTGCTTTGTTCGACACTTACCACACTTGCCGGCCACAGGAACGAAGCCATCGGGACACGCAGCCTTGAGTCGCTTCCCGACCTGATAGGTGGCGGGCAGCAGACGGTACTGGAGGCGGCCTGAGGAGGAGCTGTGGCACAACACACCCGAGTATTATTCAGGGATGCGAGATGCATCATAGTGGAGAGAGGACCACCCTTGCGCGCACGCACACACACACACACACACACACACACACACACACACACACACACACACACACACACACACACACGACTACAGTTCTGCGTCACTGACCTGGACAACTGCTGATTCTGCGCGATGTTCCTTCTGAGAGGCCTTAAGATCTTCGTTAGCAATCGTTCTGCTGCCTGGCGTCCACAGCCCCGCCCGCACTGGCGGCGGCCACCTGGCGGGAAGGCCAGAACCTCGAACTTGATGCGCACCTGCCAACCCACCGGACAGAGCATCAATACCGAGAAATTTAGATGTTGACAATGCAGGCGTTCAATAGCTCTTACAAAATGTTTCTCATGAATCAAGGGTGTGGCGTACTAATCTTTACTCTGTCAGGTACACCTAACACTGCACCGCTAACCGGCACTAACCAGGTGCTGGTCTCGGGTCACCTTATGACGCTTTCTCAACTTCTTAGACTTAGTGATCTTCCCCGAAGTGACTCTCAGCCTGCACTTGTCACCACAGGGTTTCATCCATCCTGTAACGAGGAGCACATTTTAGTCGCATCTTTGAACTGATGGAAAAGTCACGAACATACCATGTCCCTCTCTCTCTTTCCTCCTGTGTGTGTGTATATGTGTGTGTGTGTGTGTGTGTGTGTGTGTGTGTGTGTGTGTGTGACTCGCACCTGCAAGGACCTGAGCCAGTTCCTCCAGAAGTTGGTCTAGTGAGACGCGTTTTGAGTATCGCGCCGCCACCAGCAGCCTCACCGCTTGCTTGTAGCCCATCTCAGCCCGCCCCTCTGCAGGTATGAAAAAAGCGAGTACTTAGGACTATATTCTGAAACACTTCTGCGTTGCACCTCCACTACTTTCAAAAGGCTCTAGTTGAAGTTACATGGGTTTTTAGGGGTGTTTATACGGTTCTAGTTATAGATTATCAAGATTTCTACATTATTAACAGGAGAAATACTCTTGATGACCCGGCGAATCATCTCTGTGGCCTTTGAAAACAGTCGTGGTAGGACAGCAAAAACGTTTCGGAATACAGGTCTTATAGTGAACCACCACCAGAAATATTCCTTTGTTGGTATTGCGTATTGTGCGGTCTGAAGCTACCATTTATTCGCACAGCATCTCGTCAGATTATTTAAGACAAAAATTAACGTAAACACTGGGGTAACCGACCGGAGCAGGCAAGATAGGTGCTGTTAGCCTCTGAGCGCCACGTGAAGGCAGTGTCGGGGCCGCAGGTCATCACGTGGTAGTCATTATCGATGTTAGTATCGCTGTTACCAGAGGTGAAGGCGGCTCCGCGGCGACACTTGACCGTGCACCATCCCTCGTGGCCGTAATCTTCCAGGTGGTAGCACGACACCTGTGGGAGGGCTCGTGGTTGGTTGGGTGAGAGAGGGGGAGTGATTGGTGGACAGCAGGATCATGTGATGCCACAGATATAAATATATAGACTACAAAGTTAGTGCTGGACATAAGATAAATAATTATAGTATTGGAGTATGTGGTAAATTACTCCGTGATCACCTCAGCCTTAGCGGGACTCCTGAGGGGCGAGCATTGGTCGTTGCTGAGGCAGTCCTTCCCATTGGGGTGCAGCCTGTGGCCAGCCCGACACTCGCAGCGATGGGAACCCCTCGTGTTGACGCACAGGTGACTGCATCCGCCGTTGTTAATGCTGCACTCGTTGATGTCTGGAGGTGGAGGATGTGTTGGTGGTTGTAGTGGTGATGGTGGTGATGGCGGTGGTGGAGAAGAAAGAAGAAGAAGAAGAAAAAAAAAAAAAAGAAGAGGAAAAAGAAAAAAAAACAAAGGAGAAGAAGAAGAAGAAGAAGAAGAAGAAGAAGAAGAAGAAGAAGAAGAAGAAGAAGAAGAAGAACTACAACAACAACAAGAACAACAAGAACAATAACAACAACAACAACAACAACAACAATAACAAGCAAAAACGAAGAGGGTTAAGTGAATATAAGATTAAGTACATACGAGTACAAGTGTTTGGCTCAATGGAGCATGACTAGACACACCTCCACAATGTGCCCCAGCGAAGAGTTGGAATCCCTCCCTACAGGAACAGGTGTAGGAGCCCAGGGTGTTGGTGCACAGGTGTTCGCAAGTGCCCTTGACTGCGCATTCGTCCACGTCCACGCAGGTGCGCTCGTCAGGGAGCAACTTGTGGCCGTCTGGACACAAACACTCATAGCTTCCCCAGTTGTTGACGCAGCGATGTTGGCAACCCCCGCTATCCTCAGTACACTCGTCCACGTCTGAAGCAAAGACACACACACACACACACACACACACACACACACACACACACACACACACACACAGTAACTTTCAGTGACCTTTCAATGGCCCTTATTCTGAAACGCTTTGCTTTCTCACCACGACTATTTCCAAAGGCCGGAGATGATTACCCGGGTTCCCAAGTGTGTTTTTCCCGTTAAAAATGTAGAAATATCGTCAATCTGCCACTAGAACCCGTGTAACTTCAACTAGAACCTTTTAAAAGTAGTTGCGGTGCAGCGCAGAAGCGTTTCAGAATACGGCCACTCTGAGCCTTTGATTGCACACAAATAAGAAAAAATGGGTGAAAGCAATATCATCATTAATCTACTTACTAGAAAAAAAAAAAAAGAATATGAAGAAGAAAAAAGAAAAAGAACAAGAATAACATGAACAAGAACGAGATTAAGTAGAAGTCTTCAAGGTGCCTAACTAGTCCCGATCACAACATGAAGAGCCTGACTCTTACCCAGACAGGTACGGTGGTCGTGGTGCAGCTGGAAGCCTCGCGGGCAGGAGCAGCGCACACCCGTGGCGGTGTTGTGGCAGCGGCGGTCACATCCTCCGTTCCTGATGGCGCACGAGGCTGTGGGAAGGCTGCGGCTGAGGCTGAACCGATCTCTCTTTTATATTGCTTAGTATTGCATTACTTCGAATTCATGAAATTTGATGCATTATCAGCTACTGTTATATAATAAAAATTGTGTCTTCTTGCTTTTCTACTTTAATCTTCACTCATGGTCAAAGTCTAAAGGTATTTCTATAGATCTTGCACCTAGTTTTCTCTTCTACACTCAATACATTATGTTTAAAAAATGCAAAGCCTCTCTCGTGAGTCATCACACCGACGCCCACAAAACTTCAATTACGTACGTGGACTTAAGGCGTCTTAGTTACTACTTAGTTAATTATTTCCTCTTCCCCAAGCCTCGTGATGGAGTTTCTTTACATCGGCAAGGACATCAACAGTAACTACATAAAAAACAAAACAAAAATAAAATCTAGAAAATAAAAAGTTCCACTGCCGCGAAGAGATTCGTATGACTTCGTTATTGTGTAGTTCATTTTTCTCCTCCCCTAGGCACGTAATGGGAAAGTACCGCAAAAAGAAAGACAAGAGGTAGAAAACACAAAGTTCCCGTGTCGCAGAGACCAGTAAGACTCACGTGTGCAGGATTGACCGTCGGCAGCCAGCAGGTACTGGGCGTGACAAGTGCAGGTGGAGCCAGAAGTGCTCTCGTGGCAGTGGTGCTGGCAGCCTCCGTTACCCACCTGTGAGATGTGATTATGATTTGTGTGAGTGCCAGAGAGAGAGAGAGAGAGAGAGAGAGAGAGAGAGAGAGAGAGAGAGAGGTGTAGCTAAAAATAACTTTCGGAGATAAGCGAAACTGAACGTATATGCCTGCGTGATGATAGCGGAAAAGTGAAAAGGTATGATAACAAAATGGTGAGGGTTAAATGCTTCGGGAAGGCACGGGAATGAAGTGTTCCGAAGAGAAGCACCAACACTTCCATTAGAACAGAAAGAAGTGAAATAGCGCAAGCAAGGAACATTCGAAACAAAAGTAGATAAAAAAGACACATAGACTGTAGAACCCCATTAGCTAAACCCAAATTCAAGCTTGAACCCATTATTTCTTGTTCTCTTCTAATCAGTGAACATTCTCAGGATCAGTCATCAGAACAGAACAAGAAATAATGGGTTCAAGCTTGAAAAGTTAGATTTAAAAAAAGAGATAGGAAAAACTGGTTCTCAAATAGAGTGGTAGATGAATGCAATGGACTCAGTAACCAGGTTGTTAGTATTGAGTCATCGAAGAGCTTTAAAAGAGAATTAGACACATTTATAGATGGGGATCATAATGACGGCTTCTTGCAGCTTCCCTATTTTCTTAAGTTCTTATGCTCTTAAACTTTAAATAACTACTAAGTACTCCTCAGCACAGCAAAGTAAATTGCGTAAACACCCAAGGGATACTCACGGCGCAGGTAGGCTTGCAAAACTTGCCTCGCACAAGGACGTAACCTTCCCGGCAGCCACAGGAGGGCGCCCCGCCAGGCCCCGGCAGGCAATGGTGTTCACAGGACAGCGAGGTGCATGACGCAGTGGCCACTGAGGGAAGAGAAGGAAAAGTAGTCCACCAGCCATGAAACAAGCAAGACAATCTCTCTGCCTTCCTCAAGAAGCATTGTGTTGGCTCGATGCACCACTCTGGATACAGCAGGTATTGCTACACGAGTGAACCAACTCCACTAAGAGAAATAAGACTGTAAAAAAATAATGACAACAATCCCTACGTCAGCCTTTCTTTTAGCGGGGCCGGGATGCGCTGTTTAAAGACCCGCTGGATCTTTCTAAATTTCCCAAACCCAGGGAAAACTTTCTCTCACGCCGCTCTGATTACTGCTGATAGAATATTGCATGTGTCATTCTTGTTATATCCCTTGTACCACACGAAGACCTTTATCAGATCCCCTGTTAACTGTGTGAGTGTGTTTCAGAATATGGTTCTTGTGATTAGTCTTCGTGTGAGTCTAAACGACCGTTCTGTTGTTGCCATTCCTTCTAAACGAGTATTCATGTAATTGACTTTTTGATTACTTTCCTTCCACGTGTCCTCCACTAACTCGAGTGTTCATTCTCCCTCCATTCAAAGTCATTCACTCACCCACTTGCTGACTAAAGTGCTCGGCGATTTTGTCCTTCAATTTTCCGTGTATTCCTTTGTCTTATTTAGTAGTATGATATTTTTTTTACACTTCTTGCCCCTTGAATACTTCATCTTCCTTCTTTCTTCCCTGCTCCTCTCTCTCTCTCTCTCTCTCTCTCTCTCTCTCTCTCTCTCTCTCTCTCTCTCTCTCTCTCTCTCTCTCTCTCCGCCTCAGCACTATCTATCCCATCTGGGCGTGGGGGAAATGTCGAGAAGACGCCTTATCCTAGAATTATCGTTGCTCGGGGTTGAGTTGACCGGTGTTTCCCTCCTAACCTTTTCTCCCTGGATCTTCCTTTCCCGCCATGGCCTTCCTCTCTCTCGTGAGCTCGAAGTGTTATAAGAGACGCCTGACAGAAGTTATGTTGTGGGGTGGCGAGTTGTAACAGTGGTTATACTTGTGGGGTTGTGGATGAGAGGCTTGGTGTTTTGTAGCTTTTGTATTTTTGAAACGTCTCGGACTTTCATAAGAATTATTTTTGAAAGGTCTTTATATATATATATATATATATATATATATATATATATATATATATATATATATATATATATATATATATATATATATATATATATATATATATATATATATATATATATATATATATATATATATATATATATATATATATAAGTATAGTGGTGACAAGACGATGAAACATTTGAGAATGCTTTCAAGAAATAATACGTTCGACTTTCACTGTGCTCCTCAAAGACAGGACAGGACGAAGAAAAGGAACAAAAATTAATCCTTTCATCATGAAGCATATTCGGATTGCTGAGAAAGCCCGTGACGACTGGCAGTGGAGGTTGAGCTCTGGCTGGTGGGCGGTAAGGTGTGGCCATTGTCCGCCTTTCTAAGGACGGGGCGCGGCCGTAGCTAACTTGATTTCACGCGTCCTTCCTCGCGGGGCACTGCGCTGCTCAGGTTACAATGCAATTGACCACCGCCATTAGCCAGGGGATGATGGAGGGCCTGCAAAACGGGCGGCGTCCGGGTGATAAATTGCCGCTTACATTGCTCTGTGTGGTGGTGAGGAGGAGGAGGAGGAGGAGGAGGAGGAGGAGAAGGAGGAGGAGGTGAAGGAGGGGGAGAAAGAGGAGGAGGAGGAGAAGGAGGAGGAGGAGGAGGAGGAGGAGAAGCAAAAAGTCAGGCGCAAGACAGATACCAAATACCGTGATGTGTTGGCCTGGCGTGTGGCTCTAAACAGGTGCCTATCCGTGCAAGAAGCGTCACCATGCGGTCATGTTCCTGCGTTTCCCGGTGAAAGACGTTAATTAAATGCACTCCACACACTCGGATGGAAACACCACACTGCTCCCCAAGGGAACACGTCTTCCCTTCACCTTCAGAAAACCTAACCTAACTAACCTTCATTAAAAATTCAAATTATTATATTCTGAAAGGCAATTATTCACACTTAAACAGACTTGAAGAGAACAGTTACTTCTGCCTGTTTTCCTGGATCTCTTCCCTCCCGCCTTTCCTCTCTCCTTCACTTCCCTCCTCATCCTCCTCCTCCTGCTGCCTCGCCTACCTGCCTCCCTCCCTCTCTCCCTCCCTCCCTCCTGCCTGACCAGCACGAATCAGGAAGCCTTGAAAGTCGAGACACACTGACAGCTTTGTGTACAGAACCGAACCCACTATTTCTTTTTTTTTTTATTATTATTTTCTTTTTACAGTACCCAGCGATCTTATCGAAGCGGCGTGAAATGCAACTGCGTCTTATTCCACAGTTCCCGCTTTACTGTTAATGGTATTTTTTGTTTACATTGTCACTGTTCTCTCACCCTTCACGAAACTAGTATAATTTTCGGTGGGATTTCATATCTTTTTGTATCTCGTATGGTGTGTGTGTGTGTTTGTGTGTGTGTGTGTGTGTGTGTGTGTTTTTTCTCAATGTCACTTATGTTAGTGGGGATGAGTTAGGAGACACTCACGAGGCCAAATCAAGTAGTGAGTCCTTGACAGGGAGGAGGAGAAGGAGGAGGAGGAGGAGGAGGAGGAGGAGGAGGAGGAGGAGGAGGAGAAGGAGGAGGAGGAGGAGGACCAGAGAGAGAGAGAGAGAGAGAGAGAGAGAGAGAGAGAGAGAGAGAGAGAGAGAGAGAGAGAGACCTTAGCTATTCCTCTGCCAGTGATACGTAGTGTTCTTCCTCTTCCTTCCTTTTCCTCAAATCAGTCCCATTTCTTTCACTGTATATTAGATACCATAATCCTCACGAACAGCCCATTAAGAAACAACAAATCTGCTGCTGTTTATCCTTCCTCTCCGATCCTTTGTACTCCTTATCATTCTCCAGAACTCTCAACTTGCACAACGCACTTCTTCCCATCACCTGGTAGCCGCCTAACACCTCATAAAACACTATGATATTTCTTTACATAAATTCTCTTAAAATCCTGGTCCGTTACTGTTTCCTAGATCAATTTTCCTTACTTATACCCTCTCAACTTCCCTTTTCTCGTTGCTTCCCTTATTTATGTCTCCTCAAACTCTCTCCCTGCTTGTATCTTCTCAAATTCCCGTTCTATTTCCCTTACCTTTGGCTTCTTAAACTCAAATTTACTGTTTTCTCGTTCTCAATAATCTCAAATAAAAAAGACCAATTAACTCTCGACCTTCCTTCCTCGCCGCAGTATCACCCGGCCTGGTCTCTCTTCCTCTACTGCAGTTCATGACCAAGGCAGGAGGAGGAGACAAGAAGCAGGGAGTCTGAGAAGCAGGTGGCCAACAGGATCTTCTACCATTGCGTGTTGGCGTGTTGCATGTGTGTGTGTGTGTGTGCGTGTGTGTGCAGACCAGACCAGACCAGCTAGATCAGGTGTGTGTGTGTGTGTGTGTGTGTGTGTGTTAAATACATAGGATGAAAGGTTTGCTACCTGTATTACTATCGTTACTACTACTGCTACTACTACTATTACTACTACTACTACTACTAGAGAGAGAGAGAGGGAAGGGAGATAAGTGAAAGAAAGGAGGGAATTACTGGATATGATGGTGGTTGTGGTGGTGGTAGTGGTGGTGGGAGCAAGATAAAAGGTGAGTTAGGAGGAGGGGGAGAGAGAGAGAGAGAGAGAGAGAGAGAGAGAGAGAGAGAGAGAGAGAGAGAGAGAGAGAGAGAGAGAGAGAGAGGGAAGGGGGAGAGCGATCGTGTCGGGGGTTTGCCATCACGCGGAGTCTGACCTGTGTTTGCTCCCTGTTTTCTTCCTCCTTCTCCTCCTCCTCCTCCTCCTCCTCCTCCTTCTTTGCCTCCTGTATTTCATCTTTTAGTTCCTGTTTCTGTATTCCTCCTCTTATTTTAACATCTGAACACGTAAAATCTAGGTATCTGTATTCGAAAACAACCTAAAAATCAGAGAGAGAGAGAGAGAGAGAGAGAGAGAGAGAGAGAGAGAGAGAGAGAGTGTGTACTTAGTAGTTCCACAAGTCGCAACACAACTTAAAAAGAAAAAAAAAAAAAAAAAAAAGGAACATGACAAGGGTATTACGGTAAGCCCCAAACTAACGCCTTGTCATACACTGCTGTGGCTCTTTATGGACCGAGGGATAAGGCGACACCAGCCCATAGTTCTCTTGTCTGCATGGGAGGGACTGGAGAGAGAGTGCATGGAAGTGAAAGGCGGTGGAACATGTGTGTGTGTGTGTGTGTGTGTGTGTGTGTGTGAAACTCATGGAATTTCCCCCTCTGAAAACACATTGTTCGTAAGGTATGTACACAAGTCTTCTCGCCTCCACCTGGCTTTTTCTTCCCCTCCCTCTCTCCTTATCGTTTTCTTTCTCCCTTCCCCTCCCGCCTCCCCCTCACGTCATCACCGTGTCTACAGCCTTCATTTACATCACAAAGTCTTCCTCGTCGCACTTCTTGACCTTATCCTCTTCTTCCATCTTCTCCTCCTTCATGTCAGCATATATATATATATATATATATATATATATATATATATATATATATATATATATATATATATATATATATATATATATATATATTAAATAAGTCAGTAAACTGGAAAGAAGGGGACAGGGATCAGTTCACACTTACCTGAGCAGGTGCGGCCGTCGGAAGCCAGCGTGAGGCCGTCGGGGCAGAAGCAGGCGAAGGAGCCGAGGGTGTTGCGGCAGAAATGCTGACACCCGCCGTTGTGGAGGGCACACTCGTCCACGTCCTGGCAGTTGTGCGGGTCGTGCACGTCCGGCAGGAAGCCCGGGTAGCACGAACAGGTGTAGTTCCCAGGGGTGTTGGTACACACGTGCACGCACCCACCGTTGTGCACCTGACACTCATCCAGATCTGTCAGAAACGCAGTGTGACCGGGAGACAAAACGTCACACTCACAGTGATGCAAAGAAAGAAAAGTCACATCTCAGCGGAGAGTTAAGACCATTGCTGCAACACATGACAAGGCGTCAAAGCCAAGTTAAGCACAGATTGTGACTGTGTGTGCAATTCTAATGACATGAATAAAAACATGTTAACCACTTTATGGTACAGTGTATCTCGTGAGTGTGCGTGACACCTACATACACACTCAGCGTGCGGACCCTCACCTCTACAGCTGCGGCCATTGCCTTCCCAACCGTCCCGACACACGCAGCGGTGATGGCGGTGGAAGCTCCGACACACGGCGTGGCGGTGACATCTGTGACGTCCACTGCGGCACGAATCTGTTAAAGAGGTGATGGTTCAACACACACACACACACACACACACACACACACGGTAGGGTCTCCACTCTTTATCATCTTCAGGAAAGGGGCGGGGATTTAAGTGTTGTTCCTATTTTAAAAATACAGTTCATCCTTTGTGTTACGAGATGGTCTTGCACTTGTGGATCTCAGGCGCATGTAACCTCTCATCATTACTTAGCTGTGGGTTTCAAATGGATAGATAACTAATTGTGATAACAACAGCACCATCTCACCTCTCGCATAATGACCAAATTGTACAATGGTGTTGCCTTAGTTCGCACTTAAATGATAAATGGGTGATCACCTTGTTACAGTGAGGCGCCTCTGAGACAGTTACCCTCATGCTAGCCGTTCCTTTTCTCTTTTTCACATGGAGACAAGCAGACCAGACTATGTGCAGTATTACTCAGCTAACGCTCCGAGCACTCGCTGTCCTTCTTTTTCTTAGCCTGGTCATAACCTTACTGAAACATCAGGCACGCAAATATGTTAACCATCTTTCAACCGTACAACGCCCTCTGCGTAGCCCTCCCACGCAGACACAAGGCGAACACCTGCAGTTAGAACAAAGATTTAATGCAGTGTTGAGAGACGATTTCCAGGCACACTTCACATTCATTCTCAGCCATGTTTAGGGGTTAACATCCAATTCCGTGTGATTTTATTACAGTGACTGAAAACAAATTACTCAAGGAATCCGACTTGTGGTAGTAAAACCAGAAAGTAAATTAAGATAAGAATACGGTGTGGTGCTGCGCAGGTCCAGACAACTGACAACACCATCACATCCACGGTAAGGTCACCAGGCCTCCCTGTGGTTAGGCGGCCACCCGTGCCTCGCAGGCCTCAGTAAAAGTGGATGGTGGAGATTTGTGCAGTACCACTCTCTCACACTCTGCAGCTGTTGCAAGATATCACAAGGAGCCTCGTCCAACACTGGGCCCGACAGAAGCATCGGTGATGGAGCACCTGCCGGTCTTCACAGCGCCTAGGATGGGCATTCCGACGCACGAATAAAAGATATTTCGCAGAAGGAAAAAAAACAGGTAAGCAGGGGAGCTTATCTGTAATTGATCAGTCAGTCTACTGTGTGTAGCTATTAATCCGGGTTTATCTTTGTATTATTTATTTATCCATCTATTTACACACACACACACACACACACACACACACACACACACACACACACACACACCATCACACACCAATTCCCTACACTGATTGGCTCACATGCGCGGCGGCCACGTACTGGTGAGCGGCCTGAGGCAGGACAAACGCGCGGCCTCACAATCACTCAAGCCAACAAAAGAGGTGTGAGGGAAGGGCGGCGGTCATCCACCCACTCAGGTGGTGTTCGCTCCGCCACGCAGCAACAGACGTCCATAAAGATTCACACAAGATTGCCCGCCCGCGTAAAAACCAGAATTATAGATCAAGACAGCCGAGGGCGAGCGCTATCCCCGGATCTGGCTAATTATTGACCCACCTGGCCGTCTCCGGCGGTCCCGGCGACTGTAGCGACGGGTCTTGGAGGGGCGGCTGGGGGCGTGGAAGCCGGAGTTGTAGGCAGGGGATCGCTCCCACCGTTGTAAGCTGGTGGAAGACGTGCTGCACCCCTGCTTTACACCCGCCACCTGCAGCAGTAACATTAGCAGCATCAGCAGCAGCGGTAGCAAGCTGGCACACGTCCATCGCAGCTGCATCCTGGCTACACCGCCTTGGACTGGGGCATGACATGGGCGGGGTGACTCTTGCGAAAAGTTCCTCAGAGGGGTCGATGGGGCGCGCGACCAGACCTGCACTGCCCAGGGCACTCCTGTCCTTCCCGAATGCCGCCCTGGTCGCACAGGCCTCCCGCGACCATCATTGTGGATTAGTTCTTCACTCGTCGATCACTTATGTAAGCGCTGTGGTGATCACGTCGGGGAGTGTCCCGTGTCATATGCGCCGCCTCTCCCTTGCAGCCTCTGCCACTCTGCTTCACGAGACCTTATCACACTGCAGCGCTATCAACGGTTCTCATGCATCATGACATGAACTAGATACCTGCACTGACCAACACTTTACTGAACGACACACAAGGTAGCGTTCACCGTGTCTCATGCGAGGTATTGGAAAAGTCGCCTTGAAAGCAGCACTGCACACCCACACGGACCAGGATGTTTGGCAGCCCTTTGTTGTAACCACAAGAAAAGTTAAGCATGAATGTATGCTGACAAGTAAGGTTACGGGGGGCAGACCTGATCTCCGATCGCCCTTTCCCTCCACAACAACCCCCTCCCCCACCACCTTGCTCTCAGACAACCCCCACCGCCTCACTTTCAGACATCCGTCACGCCCAAGGAATATAGTCTTGATCCTTCCTTGGTCACGCCCCTTTCAACCCCTCTCCCTTACTCTTCCAGAACACACACACACACACACACACACACACACACACACACACACACACCTAAAGATTGGACACGGCATCATCCATCATGATGCCTTCTTTACTAAACACGTCTGCCTCTTGCAATTTCTATATTTTAATTTCAAATTATTTTATTTCTTTATTACTATAGATATCCTTGAAATCATATTAAGTTCGCTGCAGTTGGACCTGTATTTTGAAACGCCTCGAGCTCTCTTCAAGACCATTTTCAAATGCCACAGAGATGGTTAGTCGAGTTCTCATGTGTTTCTCCCACTGACGATGCAGAACGCAAGTTATGCTATCCCTAGAATCTTGAAAACATCCTTAAAAATTCTAACCTCCAATAGATCGTGTTCCAGTAGTCGAGATATGACACCATAATGTTTTAGAATATGATCCTCTCTTTTATGATCTGACATAAATGCTACCTTGAGTACCTTATACGTATGGCAGATATATAACATATCCTTACAACTATCCTGAACTCTTTTCTCTTAAGACCAACATAGGATGAAAGGAGATTAGATATAAAAGATTTGAAAAATTTATGGATGGGGATGACAGGTGAAAATAAGTAGGTACGTTTCGTATCTACTTATGTGTAGGCCTGATGGCTTCTTGCAGCTTCTGTTATCTTCTTATGTTATAATGTTCTTAGGCCTTTGCCATATATGTGTTTTTGGAATATTGAGTTGATGGTCTGGGAAACCTCCGATCTTCAACTCTACACTCCACAGACATCGGCACTTCCAGGCTTGCAAACACCTTGAGAACTGCGATAACCTGTACAGAAAAACTTGCTGAAGAGGAAAGGCTTGAAAACTGTTACGAGAGTGGAGTAGTTTAATATTATTCGTGTTCTTAGTACATGTTTCAGCTTCTTATCTTTACAGGTTTTAAACGGGTCTAGTCGAAGTTATCTGGGGTTTTCAAGGATGGTCTCTTGATTCTAGTGACAGTTTAACAAAAATTCTACACGAAACAAAAATTCTACACGACCAGTACAAAAAGAAAAAAAAAAGAAAAATAATTGAGAACCTTTATCCTCAGCAGTCTTTGACGAATACTCCTTTAAGGATGTTCCAAAATGGATGTTCTCGTGATTCTAATGACAGTTTAACAAAAATTCTACACGACCTATATAAAAAAAGGAGAAATACATATAAAAAATGAGAGTTCGTATAGTCTTTGATAAATAGTCTTTAAGAGAGACAAAAAAAAGTTTAAGAATATTGCCTGATGAAAAACAGAGCACGAAAGATATGGGCAAATTTGCAAGAGAGTGACCTTAATGCCAGTGAAATAATGCAGGAGGAAAAAAACACTCTCTCATTCTCCTCTCGCCCTTTCCTCTCACATATCTAACTGTCCTCCAATTTTCCTGTACGTCATCCTCTTTCATCCGTTGTATCTTACGCTCTTTTAGTCATCTCACTCAGTCATTTTTGCTACATGAGAAAGTCGCGTTAGAGTGTTGCGCTTGAATCACTCCACGTTTCTTTACTTTCACCATCCATTCTTGACACTTAATTCACTCATTGCAGCAGCTTAGATCCTTAACCTTTTTCCATTTCGCATTCAAGGCTTTGTTCTCTTGTCAGGACCTTCTGCACACACACTAAGATATATGGAATTCTTGTAGATAACTCATCTCCTACTACTAAAACTATTATTTTTACATTCAACAAACTTTTGTCACTATTTACGTGCATTCCAGTTCCACCATCACCAGTCTTTGCTTTTCCATATCCCTTATTGCGTCATGTATAAGCAGTCGGTAAAACATCCATAGGGGCATGATAATCCCTTCCCCGTTCCTAGGCCCTTTCATAATAACACTACTCCGTTCCTCATTTTATCCTGTCATGATTTTTCTTTTCTTTTTTTTTCTTTTTTGTATTGTTGTTAAAAGCTTTCATCCCATTTCATCATTCCCCACCCAATTCATACGTACTCTTTCAATACATTTCACCTCTGCATTCACCTGATTCTGTCATTCGTTTTTCTCAAGGTCTATGAAGGGACCATGCATTTTGTTTTCACTATGATTTTTCAACTGTCATCTTGAGTGATATTATCTGATCCACACATTCTTCCAACAAACCGAGTCTGTGCATTACGTGGCAGCAACAGAAAACGCTTTTTCACTCCTCACACACAAGAGGCTCACTGGTTGGGCTCACATGTGTAACACCACATAACACCTTTTCTTAGCGCTTCGTGAAAATAAACGACAACAATGGAATTACTTTTTTCTATCAACTTCCAAGTGCGTAGATCTTGTAGTCTACACACACACACACACACACACACACACACACACACACACACACACAATAAGTAGCGTAGGAAGGTGTCTGTGCGAGGTGTGTCGGTGGTGAGACAGACACTAGACGGCGTGGTGAGGCGGGACGCGGGCAGGCTGTCTGGCTCGCAGCACTAGGCACTTCCTCGCTCGTCCCGCGCCAGCACAAGATTTGCGGAACGGTGACACGTGCTCGCCCGCCGGAGGCCTTGGGGGTGTGGGGGGCGCGTCCGGGCGTGAGATGACGGGTGCACTACAGGTTACCAGCTGCAGCAGAGGCGGCGTGCGCGTGGCCAGGGAGGGGTGCGGGTCACTGTTGACTCAAAAAGTGTCGGGTGGAAGAGAGGCGGAGGCACGGCGAGCTGAGGGGGGGACAGGGAGAAGGAGGAGGAGGAGGAGGAGGAGGTAGCGACCACGCACCCCACCGCCGCTACACCGTTCATGGCCAGCCTCACCACGTCACTGCCTGCTTGCACGGCCATCCTCACCCTCACTCTCCCTCACCACCCCAACCATCACCACCACCACTGCCAGTACCTTAGCCGCCGCCACCACCACCACCATCACCACCATTACTGCCGTCTTCACCAGCACCACGCGGGGTCTCGCCGGGGGGCCGCACTGCCCCACGCGCTGCCCCAACTCGCCAACACTGCGACAAATATGGTTCCCCTTCCTCTCCCCCTTGCCGCCCACGACCACCGCCCCGCCCACAGGCTGTAGTGACCACGCTCTCTCCACATCTGTGTCACAAGGATACAAGACACATTGCAGTCACCGGTATATTTTCAAGCACCAGGATATGAGTCGTATTTATTTATTTATTTATTTATTTATTTATTTATTTTTATTTATTTATTTATTTTATTTTATTTATTTTTTTGTCCCGGCGTCTATTTCACTATTGGAACGGTGCCTGGGGTCATTTAAAAGGCCGGCACAGAGTCTAGGTTTTCGTTGCATTGGGAGGCACAGGGGCGTGTCTGAGCCCAGGGAAAACATGATGACGGTCATTATTATCACCATACAACACTGCCGCTTGTGATCTTAGAGACATGTTAATTTTGAATGTCTTCTACTGCATCTTGATTCAGTCGTGTGTGTGTGTGTGTGTGTGTGTGTGTGTGTGTGTGTGTGTGTGTGCCATGAATAGGCGGCAGCAAAAGGGGCATGACGGCACACAGGTAGTCAGTGTGATGGTCACGGGCAAGGTCACGGTTCAAGCCAGTGGGAGGAGTGCACACACACAGACGGCCACACACACGCTCGCCGCACGCCGGCTTCCTCACCTCGGAGTCACTCGCCTCACCTTCCGTGTTAACCGCAACGCAAGCCTCCGTGCCACTGGCCACCCCAACTGTTTCCCGGACACAGCCTTCACCGCCACCCTGCTGCCGTGCTGCTGCCAACATCACTCTCAATGAACGAACAATCTGAGTTCTGGGAGAACACGCCTCAAATAATTGATTATAATTACAGTAAGAAAAAGTGACTACCTCCCAGCTGGAGGACGCGGCAGGCAGCCACAACCTCTGCTGTCAGGAGAGGAACCAGTCCGGGGAAATAGTTTACCGAGACGAGATAATAAGTGCGGCGGGCACCTGGTGACCTTTAGCTACGTGATACACGGTGAGTTATGACCCCGCTCTGGCAGGTAGCACCGCCACCCAGCCACACCGCGCCAGCCACGCCGCAACTCACATCAGGGGCGTTTGAGCGCGTGTGTTGCTCATCTCCAGTATTGTCCACACCGGCAAACATTTGTAATGCCATTGCATGAGGTAATATCGGCAGGTGAAGACTGAAGAATGCACCGGGAGGGAAGTACAAGCTGTGTAATGCATCAAACGTTTGTCACCATCACTTCTGCCGTCACTATCATTACCATCATCGTCACCACCATTACCATCGTCATCACCACCATAACCATCATCACCACTTACTAATAGACAGTGAGAGAAAGGCTCGTTGTTTTCGAGAGAGAGAGAGAGAGAGAGAGAGAGAGAGAGAGAGAGAGAGAGAGAGAGAGAGAGAGAGAGAGAGAGAGAGAGAGAGAGAGAGAGAAAGAAAGAGAGGGCCGCTTATTCTAAATGAATCGTCAACAGTATTTTTCTTTTCTTTCTCCCTCGGGGAGTTTTACATGTCGCGGGCAGACCTGCGCACTCGCGCCTAGCCACGCACCGACCGTGGCCAGAGGAAGGGAGTTGTGGTAGTGGATGACGCAAGAACTTATTTCCCCTAGTGTGGAGTCTCAATAAAGCGAGTTTTTAACTAATATTTTACACCATTTTATCCCTAACAGACTAAATGATTTCCTATAATGTTCCTAATCCCTGCAGTGATCTGCATCATTCACCGAGACAGCACGAGCAGCACTCCCGCCTCGCCAGCACGTAGCGTCTGGTTTCTTGGGGACTTGAACCGGTAACGAGAACGAATCCACCCTCACGGCTTGAGCTAAGGGTTGGTAAATATAATTTGAATCCTCCGTAGAGATGAAGGGTGTGGACGGGTCCGCGGCGTGGCTCAAGACCGACCACCTTGGGTAGCAGATGGTCCCTGTATTACAAACCAGCAAGTTACCGAAACTCCCTCTCTGGCAGTTAAACCATGGTTCTGCTCCACCCACGCCATAAGGCTTCCTGGTCAAGACAGTGTCGTTAGAGCCTGGACCACCTTGCCCAGCACAGCCAACCTCGCACTCAATCCCATGAGGTCACAAGAGCGCTGGAAGGTCCTCAGACGGGTCCCATACATTGACTTGCACGTGATCACACTGACCATACGAATTTTTCCTACTGATCAATAAGCAATATTCATTAACTTGCGTATGCTGTGCCCTTGTATTCAGCGGATACTTACGTTAGTCAGGGTGTGAGCTTTATCATGCTGCAGAGCACGGCAGCACCTGGAAAATGCACTTTATTATCGCATGGATGTTACGTGGAACTTGAAGCGTGAAACTCTGATGGGATTTCGAATAATGGCGATACCAGCACACTTATCCTGCTTTGCAAGTGAAGTTGTACACTGAAGTCCTGGCCTCCTCCTTGGTCTTTTATTGCGCATCTCATTACGTTTTGAGAACCGTAAAGTCCGTGTATCCGTGTGTCACATTTTTTTTTTTTTTCGCAGATTATCGAGCGTTTTCTTTAATTCTTGATTCCACAAACTCGGTTCTCTTCTTGCGATCATATGTGAAGGACTTGGCATTTGGTCACGTTGCACACCACACACTACTTCCTTTTTTGCAATCCCGCACGCAGTAGCAGCGGCCCCTCCCCCTCTCCCCTCTCCCCTCTCCCTCTCCCCTCTCCCTCCCCCTTCACGACGAGCCTGCCGCTGCCATGGCCCTCCCCCCTCTCTCTCCCTCTCTCTTATGTTGCACAAATGCAGGTGTGGTTAGTTAAAATTACAAGCTTAATACAAATCAATATGAACACATAGTTAAACAGCAGTGAAATGTAAAAGTGCATGGTTATGATATGGTTATTCTTCATGCCCAAGCCTTCCTGCACATCTCTCAGCTTTCGCGCTAAGTAGTACGTCATCAAGTAACAGCAGAGACTGAGTACAAAGTGATTTAAGAGCTAGTGACCAATACTCGCACACGTGCAGTCTCTTGACAAACCACCACTGGTGGCGTTGATTGATGCATTGGATCTTTTTGATTGGCAAAAATTCCACGTTGCCAGACTGGAAACATGTTTTGACTGCATCGTTCGTTCCCTCTCCTAAAGCAGTGCACCAGCCGCTGTGGGGCCTCTGAAGCAGGACGTTCCGAGTATATATGACAAGCCCATGTTGAGTTCCTTATATGGATGCTAAGAAAAAAAATATCTCACTGAAAACATTATTGTTAAACAGTTTGTCCAGAAAGATCTTATAAAGCACAAGTGGATGGAAAATATTCTTAGCTTATCTACTTAACAAGTGGATTAGCTCGCGATACTTACCCGACAAGTCTTCAGAAGGCACGGTGGACCATCAGTGGGGTCTGGCAAGCCTTCATTACCAGCCTGGCCTGTCATCTGGCGGGCACTGCAATCCTTACTGGGATTGGAGAACCTGCCACCCCAGGACCACCTGGTGCAGCGCCAACCACTCACTCGCCGCGCCATCATGAGGGAAAAGTTGATGAGGATGAGGATGAGGAGGAGGAGGAGGAGGAGGAGAAGGAGGAGGAGGAGGAGGGGGAGGAGGATAAGGATAATGATGGTGATGATAATAATTTATTCCATTTATTCTATATCTCAGTTTTTTTTTTTTTTTATCTCTTAGGATGTGGCATAGACCACTTCTCGTTCCTTGAAACGCTCACGCACACACGCACAAGGATGGGTTTGGTAACCACCCTTCATTATTGTTATTGTTATTGTTATTATCATAAATAGTGGCATTAATAGCAGCAGTAGTAGTTACTTTGTTTTACTTTTTAGTTATTCTTTCTTTATCATTATCATCATTATAAGTGCCAACTATCCGCTCCCAGCAGACGGTTTGCAATGATAATGATGATGATGATGACAACAACAACAACAACAACAACAACAACAACAACAACAACAACAACAACAACAACAACAACAACAATAATAATAATAATAATAATAATACACTGAAGGAGGAGGAGGAGGAGGAGGTGAGGTAGGGGGAAGTGGTGTCTTTAGCTTCCTTGGTCTAGACGCACATCTGGCCAATAAACTCACCTGGACAATCGACCAGTACTATCTCAGGGCGGGGCTGAGCTATGCCGGGCGAGGCTGGCGGAGTCTGGACCCGCCACCCACTCCTTCACCCACGCACCCACTCCTCCTTCCACTCACCACCGCCCACGCACCCAGTCCTCTCATCTGAAAAAAAAAATAATTGCAACTGTCCTTTTTTTTTTCTCCGGTTAAATCATACACCCAATTATATTTTATTGATCTTAAAAAAAAAAAAAAATCATCCGCTGCACACTCGACATTTGCTCCTCGGGCCTGTAAGCCTGTGTGTACTTTATTAGGGGGAAGATAATGTAATAAGAGTGCACAGCTTCTACACACTCCCTACAGCGACTTCTGCTTTCATACCTTCTCGCTGCGTCGCGCCGGGCCGCTCCTGATTGTGGTTACTCGCTGAAATGGTTCCTTCCCGTTGGTCAGGGAGACGCGGGCCTTAGTTCATCCCTCAGGTGGAGCCTCCCCGGTGCCTCCCTACATTCCTTTATCTAAGCTGAGGGTGTGCCGTAATCAGGACCGTGTTTTCAGTAAGCTTCGTCAGACATGAGTCGTGGCAGACTCGCCTCGCCGCCGCCAGACGTACAACCAAGAGACAGGTGCTCCTTTGTGTGGTGTGGGAGCTTCCAGTCCTGCAGCAAAATGATGATGACAGTAATTAAATACCTCAGAGAACACACATTACCGCCGATTTTCAGGAGGTAAGAACAATGCAGTGCACGGGGAGAGGAGCGAGGGCCAGGGATCACCCTCGCCGGGGCGGTGCGAGGTGGTGGGTGGTCGTGTTATCTTGGCAGCATCAGTGATGGTGCTGCAAGGGACGGCTGGCCAGCCTCCCGCCTACCCGCACCACCCGCCACGCACCGCTGATCGATCACAATTATTCATCTGATGGTGAGCGAAGAGTAGAGGAGGAACTCGCTAACTGGCGTCCCGGTAGCATTTTTGTTAGACCGACAAGGCGGGGACGCGCACGCATGGCCACACGGGGATTGCCCATTATAATGACAGTAAAATATTCAGTCGTGCAGCCTTATCAGAATATCTGACTGATCGATTTTCTTCATCAGTTAATACACACACACACACACACACACACACACACACACACACACACACAGGTGCAGATCAGTATGAGAGTAAAACTAATGTCTTTTACATCAGAATGATCGATAATACAAGATGAAAAATAAAGTTGATGATGAACACTGCAACCACGTGCAGCTCACCAGCGTTATTTTTTTTCATTGTGAAAAAAAAGTACTAAATCTTGAGATATATACATGTATACAGCACAATTGTATTTAGAAGAGTGACAGTGAATGCTGAAGATGATAATGACATAACCTCAGATTTCAAGGTGAGGGCACATAAGACGACTTTTATATGGCGGAGTACTGGCGCAGCGCACACCTTATTCAAACTAAGGTTGAGTGAAGAAACGCACTAGAAAGCACAATAGGCAAGTTGTATCTTACACAGTCGTGCTAAAGAAAAGGCGAATGTTAGAAGAGAAAAACAATTATGTTTCCCCAATAGGATAGATATTACATTAGAGGCGCGAGTGTTGCCAAAATTAATGATACAAAGAAAGCCGCGCACGTTATTAAGGCACTAGTGGCTGTCTGCCGCAGGGTGTGCGGGCAGTGCTCAGAACCGCGCGGTGGAGCTGCTGATTATACCGTAATGCTTTCCTGTTCTAGTGATGGTTGTTAAGGCACCGCCACCTGCTAATTACTATGGCAGGTGGGTGCCGGCCGTGTAGCTAGATTAGACTTGGTATATGCCTCCGCCAATGCAGTTAGTTGAAATTATGTATTCACTCATGTCTGTCTGCCTGTCTGTCCATCTGTCTGTCTGTCTGTCTGTCTGCCTGCCTATAAGATCTCATAAAGTTGTCAATGGATTCCAGTGAAACACACACACACACACACACACACACACACACACACACACACACACACACACACACACACACACACACACACACACACAACCAATCAGCAGGCCGGGAGACAGCCTCCACCAATCATTGGCCTCAGGGCGGGAGGAGGACGTGAGAGGCGATGCGCGCGTGATAATAGATAATAGATTGAACCTTAGCTTCATCTAGAAAATATTTGTACTGCTTTAGCTTATAAAATTATATCCATGCTTAATATTCGAGGGTGGGGCGTTTGGAAAAGTGTACAGTGAAGGTAAGATGAACAAACAAGAGTCTGGCAGGCACGTTTCCTTGCTGTGGACGAGTGTCAGCAGCGAGCGAGTGGCGGCCCTCTACTGCTGGCAGAAGTGATGAACACTTGGCTTTGCTGGAAAAAAAAAAAGGTGAATTTAGAGAGAGAGAGAGAGAGAGAGAGAGAGAGAGAGAGAGAGAGAAAAAAAAAAATATATACATACATATATATACGAGTATATATATATATATATATATATATATATATATATATATATATATATATATATATATATATATATATATATATATATATATATATATATATATATATATATATATATATATATATATATATATATATATATATATATATATATATATATATATATATATATATATATATATATATATATATATATATATATATATATATATATATATATATATATATATATGGATCACCTGAAGATCCGCCACCCCACAGGGATCACCTGAAGATCCGCCACCCAAGATTGTCTCACCTGAAGATCCGCCACCCCAGATTGTCTCACCTGAAGATCCGCCACCCCAGACTCTCTCACTTGGTTAGGTTAGGTTAGGTTAGCCTAACCTAACCTAACCTAACCTAACAACATGAACGCTTTAAAAAACTGAGTGGATATAAAAAATGCAAAAAAAAGTTTACTTCATTAAAAGTATGGGATCACCTGAAGATCCGCCACCCCAGATTGTCTCACCTGAAGATCTGCCACCCCGAGTGCGGCTGGGATGGCGGATCTTCAGGTGATCATATATATATATATATATATATATATATATATATATATATATATATATATATATATATATATATATATATATATATATATATATATATATATATATATATATATATATATATATATATATATATATATATATATATATATATATACTCGTATATATATATATATAACAACAACAACTGGACCACGATTGTTTGCTAAGGATGAAAGTGAAACGAAGCTTCTGAACACTCAGAAAGAAGGCGATTAGTACAAGCTGTTTCATTCAGTGTTTAAAGGACAAGGCGTGTTTGGGAAAATGCACACTGCCTTAGATGTATGTTTTCCACAGCCTCTCAGCTTTTTGGAAAGATGTTTTTTTTTTTTTTGGTTAGTTGTTCTTTCCCCAGACCTTCCGCAGCAGCAGCAGCAGCACAACCGTTGTCTGTTGCGCCACGACGCTACACTTCCGTCAATCACTGCCAACACCAGAAATACACCAAACTGATTTTCTGCCCATTACTAGTCTGAGGGACCAGCGAGAGATTCCTCCATCGGTGCCTGGATAAGGATATAAACTACCACCTATATGTGATGTTGGGGGAGATGTCTAACCTTCCAGAACACTGGAACTGGAACACTGGTACTTCTGTTTGTAGAGAAGCTGGGTTTCTCGACAAGCTATAATTCTAACGTTCTTTTATATAAATTTTAGATTTTACTCATGACATGTTTAATTATATTTCTTTAATTAGCATTCACTGCCAAATGACCATGCAATTATGGCGCCAAGTTTTGGATAAAAAAAAAAAAGAAAAACGTTACCAAGGCTCTTTTTACGTAGAATATGAATGCCCATACACATCGACGTAGCTCTCTGTGCTCGGGCAGCGTTCCTCGCATGCGGTGTGGGCGCCTAGTTTCTCATTGGCTTTCAAGACGACTCAGGAGATGTATGTGGATCTAGGGTATTTTTCTCAAATTCTCCTATGTAGATATCACCACGTCATAAATCTAGAGAATGTGCTTGTCGTGTTCAAGTCTGCGGTAAATGTTTGCCAGAAAATACATAGGTATATCTCCTGTAGGAACGGAGCATGTTTGTATCATATTATTTTATCGTCTTGTATTTTATCTTACTGTAGCAGAAGACCATGCCTCTTGTAATTTAAAATCTATGTTATATGTGTCATTTTTTTTTTTTGCATTACTGATTCCACTACTAGCACCGTAAAACTAAATAGATAGATAGACAAATAGATAAATAGATAGATATACAGACAGACAGACAGATAAGGACAGAAAGAGTGTGTGAGAGCAAGACAGAAGAAAAGAGAGAAAGGTGCTGAGTACGAGGAGGTGGCGGGATGGAGTGAGGCCGGAACAGACGGGATGTCAGCCTGTCGTTCCTGAATGTGTGAAGAGAACCACAACACTGGAGCATCTCGCGTATGGCTTGGTGGTCTAAATCTAACCTCTCCGGCCCGTGACCCTGGCTGTGGGTGGTGCGGAAGAGCAGCGAGGATGGAAGAGGAAGAAACAGGCGTACAAGGAATGAGGGGACGAAAGAAAGTGAGGATGGAAAAGATAAACGAAGAGAACCAGAGAAGGTATGAGAGAACAGGAGAGTACAGGGATGGGAAGGAAGGATGGAAGTAAGAAGAGAGGAGAGAAGAAAAACAGCAACAACAAAGTCAATACATATAACTCGATAGTGGCAATGATAATGATGATAACAATCATGACGACGACGACAATGATGAAAATGAAACTGTTACACTAAGAACAAGAAGCACAAGAGGAAGAATGTAAGTGTGTGTGTGTGTGTGTGTGTGTGTGTGTGTGTGTGTGTGTGTGTGCTGTACATAACAGAGGGGGGGGTGGGATGGAGAGCATCAAAACTGATAGCACCATTGCCTTCGACAGGAGCGCAAGAGGGGTCGCCTCTGAGAACTCTGGGACTCATTTTCACTGGAATGCTGAAGGGGGGGGAGACGAGAAGAGGAGCAAGAGAAGGAGGAGGGTGAGGAGGACTGAAGTTATTGGCAGCAGTGATGATGATGATGATGATGATGATGATGATGATGATGATGACGTTGGTAATAGTAGTAGAAGTGGTAATACTACTATTACTACTACTACTACTACTACTACTACTACTACTACTACTAGTAGTAGTAGTAGTAGTAGTAGTAGTAGTAGTAGTAGTAGTAGTAATAGTAGTAGTGATGGTGGGAAGGTGAGAGCACTGGCCTTTTCAAATCTTCCCTGCATTCCTGTGTCTATGTATAAAGGAGGTAGAAAAGGAGAGGGAATGCGAGTACTACGCTGTATAAAGTGTTGAGAGAAGTGGCTATAACATTAAAGTTACGTATATTTGGCAGTGGTCAGACCTCATCTAGATTATGCTGTGCAGTTCTTTTCTCATATTGCAGGAAGGATATAGGTGTGTAAAAATCAGTACAAAAGAGAGTGGCTAAAAAGATGCTAGGGATGAGGAATACTCCTTATGAAAGGAGATTGAAGTTTTTTTTTATTTACATTTCTTAGAGGAGTGTACGTTAAGAGGGGATCTGATAAAGCTCTTTGTGCGTTATAATGTACATAACAAGGATGACATAAGCAATATGTTCGCGACAGTAATCAAGACTGCGTGAGAGAAAATTTTTTCCGGGTTTTGGAAAATTCAGAAAGATCCAGCGGGGCTTTAAACAGCGCATCCCTTCCCCGCTGAAGGTCATGAACTGGACTAAAGCCTTCCTCGGGTCATGAATTGAACTAAGGCCTTCTTTGAGTCATGAAATGAACTAAAGCCTTTCTTGGATCACGAACTGGACTCAAGTCTTCCTTGGGTCATGAACTGAACTAAAGGCTTCCTTGGGTCATGAACTGTCCTGCAGGCCTACAGTCACTACTTCCTTCTCCCACACTGGAGGGCCGTCTTGCAGAGGGAAGACCCTCTGGGCGGCCTTCTCTCCAGTGTCCCCCACACCCGGCACTGGCATTTTGCCTGACATCTTCGTTCAATTTCTCAGTGTTCCTTTAACACTCCAGAAAAGGAGGCGTGACAATAACTTCCCTGCCACGACGCAAGAAAGAATGTCACAAGTGCCCGGCATGCCGCCACCTAACTAAGTACATGCTCGGCCATTGTGTCTGGTGACCTGACCAAATGAGTACTATTTTTTGCCTGTCAAGACGAATGGAACCCTCATAGCACCTAACTCGGTCTTTGCACGCCCCTTCACCCACACCTGTTGTTCCTGATGCACAAGTGGAGTCCAGTGTGAGAGATCATATCATCTTTCTCCTTTTTTTTTTTTTTAACTTGTCTCTGATCCACTAGTGTCGTTCTCGTTGTTCTCCGAGTTCACAGCGCTCTGACGAGTCCAAATCTGTCACCTGTGCACGCAGAATTCTCTCCCCGAACACTCTTCTTCATCAAGACGGAATGAGAAGTGCATTTGTTTTGACAGTATTCATTTACATTTTCCTATCACATACCCAAATGGTAGGCTTCATTACATCTGCGCTATTATTTCATCAATTAACTAATTAAGTAATTAATCAATTAGTTAATTCATTAATTTAATTTAATTCAATTTATTTTTTTTATTTTTTTGTTTGCATGTCAAGAAAGCTGGTCAAGGACTCAAAACAACTGAAAAAAAAAAAATCGCTCGATTGCCTCTTCCTCAAATAAATGAATAAATAAACAAGTTGAATGGGTAAGAGTTCCAGGTCTGCTCGAGGTGTGTTGATGCTCCTCTCTTCAAACAGGACAAGTCGTGGAAAGGCGAAGAAAAAAAAAAAAAACTGACTTAAAATCCTGAAGTAAACCTATCAAACGGATGAAATAGTAAAGAATAAGTGCAATATTTTATAGATAAGATTTCAATAAAATAAAATAAGGATAGAATAATAATCTGATAGTTTGATAAATGCTCATATGCGTACATACATAATACACACACACACACACACACACACACACACACACACACACACACTCTCCCCTCATCCATACTCCCCAGCCTTGACAAAGAGCTCACATACAGCGGCTTTCCGTCTATTCTCACCTACACTAATCACTCGTAGGATCAGGAGAACTGGGAGGGATACTATTTCCAGAAGGCGGGTAAGTCGCAGGTGAGAGGGAAGGGAGGGAGGGAGAAAGGGAGAGAAAGGAATGGTCTCAGCTCTACTTTAGGCCAGTCAGTGTTTGTTGTTGTCGTTGATGTTGTTGTTGTTGTTGTTGTTGTTTGTGGTGGTGATGTTGGTGGTGGTGGTGGTGAAGGAAGGTGATGATAGCTATTTCAGTCTCATTACCTCCCTCTTACTGCCTTATTTGCCCCCAGAACCACCACATACCTTCCTCCTCCTCCTCCTCCTCCTCCTCCTCCTCCTGCTCTCTTTTCTCCTCCTCCTCATCATTCTTCATTGCAATTTTTTCTTGCTGCATGTTTCCCTTCTTCTCTTTTCTCCTTTCTCGCCCTCCTCGCCTGGGTGGAGAGAAATCTTCGCCATTACTATCCTGTGCTTTTCTTGCTTTAGGCGGTGTGGTGTACTTGGACATGTACAACTTAATATATGGACCGATTAACGTATTACCTGCTGCTGTTTTTTTTTCTTTGTTTTCTTTTATGTTCCTGCTTCTTCTCCTCTTCCTACTCTTCCTATTCCCGCTCTTCCTACTCATTTTGTTATTCTTTCCCAGTTTGCTAGTTTCTCCTGCTCCTCTTCTTCTTCTTTCTCTTCCCCCTTCTTCCTATTTCTTGTTCTTGATCTTGTTGTTGTTGTTGTTGTTGTTGTTGTTCCTCTTCTACGTATTTCTTCTTCTTTTCCTCCTCCTTCTCCTCCTCCTCCTCCTTCTCATCATCATCATCATCATCATCATAATCATCATCATCATCATCATCATCAACGTGTACCCAGTCTCTTCCTTCCACCTTCTCATAATTAACACCTTTTTTTGCCCCCTCTACCTTTCATTCATCTTCCCCTCATTTCTCATCCTTCTCCTCTTGCCACCCTCCCCCCCTTTCTAGCATCTCGCCTTATTCTCTTTCTCCTTCGATAGCCCTTCTTTCCCCCTTCCTCACGCCCCTCCTTCTCTGCAGCGGCTTCGACTTATGTTAGTTTGTGGTTGTGATGTAACTCCGCGCACCAGAGAGAGAGAGAGAGAGAGAGAGAGAGAGTGTGTGTGTTTAAATTACGCACAACCACGTGAAATTCACTAGCGTATATGTTATAGTTTAAGTTACACGTTGCTGCTTCGCTTCTCAATCAAAATGAAAAGAAAGTAAGAAATTATTAAAAACATGTGAAGAGCAACTTGCTGAACCACTGCAGATTTTTTTCCCCAACTTCATTAGACAAGTGTGTAGCGCCAAATATGTGGAAAACATCTGAAATTATACCTGTGCCTAAAAATAACAATCCAAAAGAATTTAACGATCTACGACCTGTAGCCCTAACTTGTGTTATCATGAAGTGCTTAGAGTACATTATAAAGAGACACCTATGTGATAGTTCTGTTCATCACAAAGATAAATTACAATTTGCTTATTCTCAAAATAGGAGTGTCCAGGATGCTGTGTTAACTTTATTTCATCAAACTTGTGAACATCCTGAATCGAAAAATTCACAAGTAAGAGTTCTTTCTGTAGATTTCAGCAGTGCATTTAATACTATACAACCACAAGTTTTGCTTAAAAATTGTTAGAAATGAAGGTAAACAGTAAATTAATCTTGTGGATATATAGCTATCTTACAGAGAGACTACAATATACTAAAGTAAAAAAATCAAATCTGAGACTGTAACCACGAATACAGGAGCTCCTCAGGGTTGTGTGCTCCCTCCGTTACTTTTTTCTGTGTACATGAATGACTGCTTAAGTAGTACCCCTTGCTCGTCCATAATAAAATATGCCGATGACACTGCTATTGTAGGTAAAATCAGCAATGATAACTCGGAAGACTATCTGACACAAGTAAGGGATTTTCTCTCCTGGTGCAGTGACAATTATCTTAATCTCAATGTAAAGAAAACCAAAGAAATGATAGTAGATTTCAAAATAAATACTAGAGTACCTGACACAATTGTTACAGCTAATGAAGAGGTTGAAAGAGTCGAGAAATATAGATATTTAGGTGTAGTAATTGATAAAAAGTTAACAGGATTTGGAAATTCACAACAGGTTTATAATAAATGTCAACAGCGTATCCATTTTCTTAGAATACTGAGAAATACTCACGTAGACCGGACAATATTATCACTATTTTATAAGTCAGTGGTAGAGTCAGTCTTGTGTTTCTCATTACAATATGGTATGGAAAGTTAACATGTAGAGATAAGAACAAAATGAAGAAAATTGTTAAAACTGCTGGTAAACTTCATGCAAAAACTGTGTCATTAGATGAATTGTATGACACATATGTAAGGAAACATATGAATAAGAATATGACTGATGTAAGCCATCCACTGCAAGAACATTATGTCTTCCTTAGATCAAGCAAAAGGTTGGCTCTCCCAAGGCTACACACAAATAGGTTTAAAAATTCTTTTATTCCAAAGAGTATAAAATTGTATAACTATTTAGCATCTCAGCATAGCTAACTTACTACACTTTTAATATAACACTATTTACTTTTTAGAATTAAGTTTTATATCTTTTGGAGAGCTCGGAGGCCATAAAGAATTTCATGTTGAATATGTATTCAGTGTGACAATAAAGCTTATCTTATCTAAATAATCTATAAGGATCTATAAGAGATTTACGTCTTATTAGTATATTGTTTCCTTCTTTTTTTTTCTTTTTTACTAGGCCCTTGTAGTGGAAGTTAATACCAGCCATCCAAGAGTGTGTTCATGACTAGTGACAGTTTAACAAGAATTCTGTTACCAATTTTTTTTTTTTTTCGGTTTTTACGCCCGGGTTCCCTAGTCTGTCAGTCTGTCAGTCTTTGAATTTGGCACCTGGGAACCGTTACCCCACGTGCATGCCCTTCCTACCCTTGGACCGTGGCCAGAAAGACATCAATGAGAACCCAGCTGATCATCTCCGTGACCCTTGACAGAAGTTCCAATGAGAATATAAAGCGTGTCAAAGATTTGGAAGACTTCTTGTTGAATGATGTTATCTTTTTCTTCTAATTCCTGTAGATAGAGTAGCGTGGGTGGTGGGGGCATATATGGGTAAGCAGGACTGTTGGGTGAAGGAGGGAGAGGCAGGGAGACAAGGGAGAAGTGTGAGTGAGAGTGGAAATTCCGATAAGGGTGAGGGTGAGGGAGAAGGGGAGCGGAAGATCAGGGAGGGAAGAGGAGGCGGGAAGGGAAGACAAATGATGGTGAGGGGTGATGGGCAAGGGGAGGCAGTGATGGGGCAGGAGAGGAGTGTAGCACGCCTCAGCCTTTATCCAATTACATCAATGAAAAGTAAACTGATATACGTTAATGGCTGCAATTGTTTTGAAATCGTGCACACATACGCTAACCATCAGGTGTGTGTGTGTGTGTGTGTGTGTGTGTGTGTGTGTGTGTGTGTGTGTGTGTGTGTGTGTGTGTTCTCGCTCAATCATAGGCTGTGTGGGGGAGGAGAGTCAACAAAGGGACATGCACACCTTTATTGATTCCATCTTTTCCAATACCTATAAAAATAGACAAATAAACATACTGACAGATAAACAGGTAGACAGACAAACAAATGAAAAAAAAGAGATAAATAAACCACACATGAATGAACAACATGTAAGAATATTCAGTTTAACCAAGATTACCACTCGGTTATGTTCTTTTCTTCCTTTCGATAGGGACGCTGAATCTCCCAACACAGCATCGTTCCCTTCCGCTGATGAAGCAGTAAGACCCACGGATAGGCCTCGCTGCATTTAAAAACCCACTTGTATAGGCCTCACTGCATTTAAAAACCCACTTGTATAGGCCTCACTCCATTTAAAAACACACTTGTATAGACCTCACTGCATTTAAAAACACACTTGTATAGACCTCACTGCATTTAAAAACCCACTTGTATAGGCCTCACTGCATTTAAAAACACACTTGTATAGACCTCACTGCATTTAAAACCCATTTTGTATAGGCCTCACTGCATTTAAAGACCCAAGATAGATCTCATTGCATTTAAAGACCCAAGATAGACCTCACTGCATTTAAAAACCCACCTGTACGCCTCGCTGCATTTAAAAATACCCACGTAGGCCTCACTGCATATAAATACATCCACGTAGGCCTCACTGCATTTTAAAGACTCACCTGTAGCACTCACTGTATTTAAAGACTCACTTGTAGGCCTCATTCCCTTCTGCTCGTGAACCATTCCAAAGGCTGCGCATCCCACGCTGACCCACGTACGGACAGTTGTCTGAAGAAGTATTGTCGTAAAGTCCGGTGAACCCCTTGTCTGAAAATCGAAAAGAAATTAACCCTTTAACTGTCAGTGAAAGTTTGACGCGCATTAGTCCATTATTTATTAATTCTATTCTGTTATCTTATTATTATTATTTTTTTTGTTTTGTTTTATTTTATGTATTTTCATTTATTTATTCATGTGTATTGCGGTAGACAGCTTTACTCGGCAGAAATGAAGCTCAGACCACTAAAAGATCTCAACTGCGAGAAGACAAGTGTAGTTACAGTCGTCCTCATCATGCCCACGTGTCAGAAATGTATCATCCAGTGTGTTGAGCCGAGTGAGGACTGATCAGCGTCAGTTTTATAGGGTATTAATCACAATTCAGGGGACATTCATCTATTTTTGTCCATAGAGGTAAACTAATAGCTGAATGTATCATCGGGAGAGAGAGAGAGAGAGAGAGAGAGAGAGAGAGAGAGAGAGAGAGAGAGAGAGAGAGAGAGAGAGAGAGTAGATTTGCTAGGGCAGCCTGGTTTAGATTGGCAACTGACAGGGATGAGAGGAGGTGGTGGATAGGTTTTTGTCCTGGAAGAAGACGGGAAGGAAGATGAGAAGGACGAGGAGAAGGAGGAGAATGAGGAGGACAAGGAGAAAAGAAGGAAGAGAAGGAAAAAGAACAAAAGTACATGGAAATAATGAGCAACATCTCGAAGGAAAAGAGACAAAGGAAAGGAGAAGAAAATATTAATAAAAGTGGGATAAGAAGGTAAACAAGAAGTATTACATTCCTTCCACCTAAACACACACACACACACACACACACACACACACACACACACACACACCTCAGAGAGAGAGAGAGAGAGAGAGAGAGAGAGAGAGAGAGAGAGAGAGAGAGAGAGAGAGAGGGTGGTCAGAAGTTAAGTATAGATTGGGGAGTCGCCTCGCCGGACACCGCTCCCCTTTTAGCATTAGGCAACCCACTTCACTTCCTCCACGGCGGGAAACTAAACATGGATTTATGAGAATGGCGCTCTTGGTAGTGGTGGTGGTAGTGGGTGAGAGAAAGGGCAGGGATGAAAAGTCGTGCGTGGTGGGCGAAGACTGTACATTTGTAGTAGTAGTAGTAGTAGTAGTAGTAGTAGTAGTAGTAGTAGGTGTTGGTGATGGTGGTGGCGGTGGTGGTGGTGGTGATAGTCTCTATTTGGGATAACCTTAAGTGAGTTATGGAGGACTTTTTTTTTTTTTCTCTCTCTCTCTCTCTCTCTCTCTCTCTCTCTCTCTCTCTCTCTCTCTCTCTCTCTCTCTCTCTCTCTACTGTCTCTTCGCTTCCTCCTCTTCGCTTCCTCATCCTCTTCCTCTTCGTCTTTCTTCAACAATCTCACACATTATAATGATGATAATAATAATATTGTTACTTCTCATTCATCAACATATTAGGAAAATTAAGATTACTATGATAATGATAATAATGGCATTTTTTTCCATCCTCCTCTTCCTCCTCCTCCTCCACAAGCAACACCTACAACCTTCCTTCCTTCCCACCTTCATCAAGAATCTATCACAGACCACTTATATTTACTTTGTCCCTTCCCCTCCTCTCTCTCTCTCTCTCTCTCTCTCTCTCTCTCTCTCTCTCTCTCTCTCTCTCTCTCTCTCTCTCTCTCTCTCTCTCTCTCTCTCTCATGTAAATAACTTTCTTTTCCTTTCTTTCTTTCTTTCTTTTTTCTTCTTTCTTTCTTGCTTGCTTGTTTTTTTTTCTTTACTCATCAACATGCACATCATTTCTTACTTTCTTTCTTAGCGTCCACACAAGCAACCCCAAATATGGTCATGGCGATGCAGAAATAGATAAAGGAATAATAATAATAATAATAATAAAAAGGAATACTAACGATCAAAAACATGTATTTGAATAGATCTCGAACTCGTGGCTATATAATTATCTTATAACTTTCTTTCAGAGGCAGAGAAACATTTTTTTTTTCTTACCCTCCCTCTTTCACCTCATTTTTTTTTTCTTTTTTTACAAGCACATACTCCTGGAAAGTCTCCTCCTCATGACATACCACGATGGACTTCTGGGAGAAAGAGAGCAAGGAAACTGAATTCATGAAGGAACGGTATAGTTACGTACAGCTGCGGTCTTGTTACCTGCTACCCTCACTTCCATTGTGCTTGTGCCCTCCTTGAGTCTTACGTCCTTCTTAGAATTAGCATCCATCAGCTGTCAGGTTTTGTAGCACATCAGAGATCTCACGATGAAGGCAAACCGCT
>NC_087171.1:15305766-15350766 GCF_035594125.1 Scylla paramamosain | reverse complement strand
CCTGCTCTTAACTACGTGCTATATTCGCCAAGATATTCATTGGAAACACTGAAAAAATTATAACAGGAGGAGAAGGAGGAGGAGGAGGAGGAGGAGGAGGAGGAAGAGGAGGAGGAGGAGGAGGAGGATGAAAAGTATCTTTCTCTTAACACCTGCAAGAATACCTACAGACGACTATGCTAGAATTACTGTCCCCCGTCGTCAAGTCCTTCACGTTATCTCGTCCTTGCTGCCTTTCGCTCTTATCTCCAAGCTTTCAGGCGACAAGAAGGAGCAGGCATTTTAAAGAGTCTTGGCTGTTGCTTCCCTGTCACTCAAGCTCCCAACAGTCACCACAACCTTCCGAGACCCCTCCTGGTTCTTGCCTCAGCGGAATCCTATATCCACCTATGACTTTTTGAACACTTCCTTATGTGCTACAGAGTCTTAAATAGTTTCGTAGCCTAGGAAAGACAAAATTAACCCCTCTACTCTCTCTTTCTTTCAGTACTCATCCAAACGTCTTTTTATAATGCTCTCATAGCAGTGAAAGGGTTAACACGATTCAAGTTTATCATCAGTAAATCAATGGAGAGCATAGCGACTCTCCTCTCCCCGCCCTCCCACAATACCAAAACAGAATCTCCGCATCATTCATCTTCCGAGTCACTCCTCGCCAGAAGCTTCATGTTAATATGTCTCTTGAAACAGCAGCAGCAGACATGTAGGCCCTATGTCACGTAGCATTACATAACTTGAATTTGACTTTTCTCTCTTCTCGTAAACTGAACCTCGTACATAAGGAAGATGCAGATTCTTTGCAGTGTCACACCCGACAGTGGCGACCTGTTACTGATTGTCTCTTCCGTTTGTAGATTTGTCTGGCTGTCTGAGAGAGAGAGAGAGAGAGAGAGAGAGAGAGAGAGAGAGAGAGAGAGAGAGAGAGAGAGAGAGAGAGAGAGAGAGAGAGAGAGAGAGAGCAATAAGGTACAGACACGTGGGTGGAAATTAAGATTAAGAGAGTGAGGAGGGAGGGAGGAAGTGAGCGAGAGGAGGGAAGAAGAGGGAGAGGGGAAGTGAGGATAAGAGTGGGAGAAAGAGAGAAAGAGATGAAATAAGTTACAAGCCAGAGGGAGAGAGAAAGAGAGAGAGAGAGAGAGAGAGAGAACCATCGGCAGAGGTGCGTGGGCTGGTCACTGCTGCGCCGCTTCCATCCTTCCCTCCCGGTTCTCTGTACGTATATAAAGGTTGCACCATTGAACCGCCTCACTCACTCACGCCGCACAACCGCCTTAGTTAACACACGACACTCGAGGCGGGACTGCTGCTGCTGTTGCTGCTGCTGCCTGCCTGCTTCACTGTTCTCTGTCTCACCGGGATGTGTAATACTGCCTCCAGAACTGGCTTGCTCCTCTTCCTCATCATTGTGGGCAGTGAGTGCGTGTGCGTGTTTGTGTGCCTGCGTGCGCTCGTCAGTTTAGTCGACGTATATACATATATTTTTTTAAAGTTTATAATAATGTTATTTGTTTTGTAAGTACTGTTTACTCTCAGATTACATTTCACGTGGTTCATGTGACTGTTTGAATTCGTGTTGGAAATTAGGTATGTGTGTGTGTGTGTGTGTGTGTGTGTGTGTGTGTGTGTGTGTGTGTGTGTGTGTGTGTGTGTGTGTGTGTGTGTGTGTTTTGCAGACCGAAACATCTAGTAGAATTGATCCCATGCATCAATATGTGAAAGAGTCGTGTTATATCGAAACGGCTTGCATTGCTGGTAATGTGGCAATGTAGTGGATAAAGGATCACACACACACACACACACACACACACACACACACACACCTGTCACTTGGCAAGCTGAGGTCACCGCCGTGGTCTCGTCGCTAAGGAGTGTCACTGATGAGCGAGCAGTTTCTGTCTGCACTGAGCAAGGTGATGGGATGCGTGGTGTGTGAAACGTTTCAATTTTGCTCATAGATAGATGGGATCATGAGCCCCCACTGAGAACACACACACACACACACACACACACACACACACACATACAGTTCCGTATTTCTAGACATTTTCCTCTCTCATAATGTATATTTCAAAAAGTCACAGATAATTGGTTCTGTTCTTTGGGTTCTTACAGACGTTTTTTTTTTTAGTGATCACTCATATCCTTGCTAAACCATCACTACATTCATATTCCTACCATTGAAAACACCAGTCATTTCCTCTAGGGCCATTTGAAAACAAGATAAAGCGCTGAAAATCCTGAAATCTTTAAGACGCAGACCAGTTTCGTACAAGGATTACCACGCATAAGCTTCATGGCTTATTGCAGCTTCCTTTGTTTGCTTATGCTCTTATATTGTCTTCCCTTCTCGTCCAAGGTGAATGTGTCCGGCAGAAGAGACAGGACCTCATCCCCTCTCCTCGGGTGGGGAAGAGAGTGGTGCTGAGGGGCGACAGCCAGGGGGACGTGGACATCTTACTGAAGGGGCTGGCAGACACGGGCGACACCAGGCCAGAGTTCTTGAGGGAGGGACCAGAAGAGGACTGGACATCCTTCTTTACTGGTCCAGGTAAGTGTGTGTGTGTGTGTGTGTGTGTGTGTGTGTGTGTGTGTGTGTGTGTGTGTGTGTGTGTGTGTGTGTGAAGCATTAGTAATCACGGAACTTTCCCATCAGGCATCATTACCTCTGTGGTCATCTTTTCTGTCAATATTCAGGGTACTGTAGAAAAGATTATTTGTATGGAGACAGAAAAAGAAGAAAATTGGATTGTCTTTATCTTTTAGAAGTAGAAGACAAAGAAACTCACATCCAGGTTATTCCTCTGGTCTTGTCTCCCCAATAGCTGGATTTGCTGTCTTTTGCCTCAATACCTATTTATTGTTTAATGGTCTTGGTGGCACGAAGCGAGCATAGCAACCCGCAATCCTTGAGCGGTTCAATGGTTATTCATCATCGTATTCAATTTGTTCATTCTCTAAAGGAAAAGGTCTCCAGTGATTCATCTGCTACGTCAGTCGTAAACTATTCGTATGAAAGTACCTGGGATTCTGTGTTTCATCTATTGACTTAAAAGTCTTTCCCCATGTTTATATGAAGCTTTTTTTCTTTTCTTTCCAGCTTAATCTACATTCAGCTCTTGCATGTCTCCTATCAGTGCACGGCTAACAAAACACGAAAATTTTGGAGCAGGCACACAGGTTCATTGCATTCTTGTTTGTATTTCATTTTCATTATTTATGTACCATAAATGTGACCAAAATGGTCTCCAGACCAGCGGCAGAAGGCTGACAGGATGGCCATCAGGCTGAGTCACTACCGCCACGCAGATTAAGTGACTGGAATATCGTGCGGAGTAAGCCGCCGACACTCACGCGGCAACGCGGTGGACCTGCGTGCCATTCTTGAGTATCCAGAGGGCGAGTTAAGCGTGGGGCGGGCTGGGAATGCGGGAAATGTTAGGCACTGACCTAGCATTCTTTGTGCCTTTGACCTCCAGATATTCCGACTCCGCCTTTGTTCCCACAACGTGAGCCACGCATGCTTCGCTTCTTTAATCCAATCACGCCATACTCAGCGAAAAAAAATTATTTGGCTAATCAATTAGTAAATAAATAAGTACATAACTAGATAAAGATACTAAACTAAATCTGCTTGTATTTACTCCTACCACGAGTATTAAGTACCAGAGTACCACGAATTAAGATTCGGATGCATTTCAGAGTACGTAATTATTCGGAAGATTTTTCGTGGCCATTAGCCAGGAACAGGGATGGATTCAAAGGGGGTGAAGGGGGCTTACTCATCCTAATGTTTCTGCTGAGTTGGTCACCTCCTGACTGAGTTGCTTTGATCCTGACTGATTTGAGACGTCGAAAATAGACAATGCCAATACGTATTTTGTTGCAGAAAATGTCCGCTGAAATATCCCATCAATGGTTTATTTCTAAACGAATTTTAGAAATAGTAATTATGGTTAAAGTCTAAAGTTAGTCAAATTTGCTTTATCCTCCCCAATTACCCACAATTACTTACAACTCTCTGGAGCCATCCCTGGCCAGGAGTCAGGGTACACACGAAAAAAAAAGAATAAAATAAAATAAATAAATAGAATAGAATAAATAGATAAATAAATAAATCAATAAATACTCAGCATAGCCTTGTGTTACCTACTAATACGCTATCTGTCTCTCTTTCAGCAGGCCATGAGGCCCACCAGAATACAGTGAACGAGTGGCTGCACCAGTCCGCCGCCGCTCGCCGACCTCGCTCGCACCGCAGAGAGGAGCAGGTTCCCCTCACTCCTGCGCACCTCCAAGCACTCGTCTCCACGCTATACAACTATGTGCAAAGAGTGGAGGCCTTGATTTCTGATACAGAGGAAAGTGACTCTCGAAGCAAGCTCGCGCTGTAGACCAAACTAAAGGAATGTGGTGGCCATGGTAACGAAGCGACGGAGTCAGGCACGACCAAGGTCACACATCGCATTTCTGAAAAACTCCCGAGGCGTCCCTCAACTAGCGGGGAGGTGAACGGGACGTGATGGCCGCAGTGCCTGGAACAGACTCCACACCACGAGACGCTTGCATGGGACACTCACCTGATGTATAGATTTACTTACTAGTTTGTCACAGTGCTCTCTCTCTCTCTCTCTCTCTCTCTCTCTCTCTCTCTCTCTCTCTCTCTCTCTCTCTCTCTCTCTCTCTCTCCGATAAATAAAACTTGAACTCGAAGCTACAGGTTACTAGTTTATTGCATAGTCCTATTCATATCCAGTCGTGACAACTGTTTTTTTTTTTTCATAAGCATAACTAAGTTGATTGTGGTTTACTGGGGGGCGTAGTCTTGCAAGAGACCCTCCTCCGATCCCACTCCCCCCCTCTCCTCCTCCCTCCAGCACTTCCCTCTCCACCTTTCTCTCTTCAACCACCTTCCCTATCCCTCCCACCACCCATGCCGTCACCCCGTCCTTCTCTTCTACCTCCTTCCTCCCTCTCCTCACCCCCACCACCAATACCTCCTCCTCATTTACCCCAATTACTTTTTCAACCAGTATTTCTGCTATTACCTCCCTCACTTTCTCTACGCACTACACCTCTAGGCTCTACCTCACCTAACCTCTCTTCCACCACCACCATCTCCTCTTCCTCCTCCTCCCTTCTCTCCTACCCTCCCCTCCATCACCACTAACTTCTACTCCTCCTCCATTCCCAATTACCTTCCAACTACTGCGTCTGCTATTACCTCCTGCTCTCTGTACACAAACAACATCAGACAGTCCCATACGGTAAGTCACTTGCATTGTTGTAGGTTAGCACATAAATGGGAAAGGCTGGTGAACCCGCGACGGTGAGATAAAAAAAAAAAAAACGATAAAAGGGTGGGGGTCAAAGATATTTAATGAACGACCGGTCATAGGATGAAATGAAGGAATTTTCTTCATGACCATTGCCTGTGGACTGAGGGTGCGTCTGACAAAAGAAAAGAAATTGATTAGTACAAGCTTACCCTAAAGACGAGTTCATGTTATAAACTCTACGACAGAAAATGTTACTTTGAGGTAAAACTAAATAAAATATTTACAACAGCGGCGGTACTTAGAACCACAATGGCACCTGCGTACATGAATGGTGGTTTTCTTGTGTGCACTGTATTCATTTATCGCTTCTTGAAAGAAATTAGTTTTTTGGATAGAATGGATTATATTATCTGAAGGTGAGCTGCCTCAGTGGCACTGAACTGAATCAAACACTGATCGAGGCCTTGACCTGTATAGAAACCATTCACCCTGTGATCTGCTACGTCTTTTAAAATGGCTGTATTATGTAGTTAATGTTGTTCACAATGAAACAGAAGTATAATATGGAAAAAAACGAGCATGTTAGGTAAAGAAATTTTTTGAAATATAGTTAATGTATTGTTTTTCTATGGAGTTGGCGCTGAATTGCATAAAGTACAATGCTTAGATGTAATTTCCATGATGATGAACCTGACATGAAAATGGTACTCAATAAATTAATAAATAAGCTTATTTAGTGTTATTAATGAGAAAGTCCCGTTGGGAGGGCATCCACCCAAATCAAGCTCCTAAAGGCAGTTCAACTTATTTAAATTAAGTTGAGCTGCTTATGCTAGGAAACTCAACCCACGCCCTCTGCTCAGTCCTGTACAGTATTCACATTAGTCTGTTTACCTGCCACAATATAGGTAAGTAAAGCTTATAGTGGTGGTGTCCAGTGGCAGGTGTAATACAGGTCTATAATAGGTGACCATAGGTAGGCATGGCAGACAAGGAGGTAAACGACATGCCAATAATTAGTTGATGGTCAGGTAGAGGATTAAACATATGATTATGTAATAATAGGAGAGAGAGAGAGAGAGAGAGAGAGAGAGAGAGAGAGAGAGAGAGAGAGAGAGAGAGAGAGAGAGAGAGTTTAAAATATATCAATCAGAAATCTGAATGGACAGGACAGACCTGTTCAAGGAGATTTCATAGAATACTCTCTCCCTGTCGGTCGTGTCTCACAGAATGGGTAGCAAGTAAAACCAATAATCAAGCAGTTTTCCCGGCCAAAATGGTGGTCCGACTGACCCACTACGCAAACTCAACAATGGCAATTGGTTATTTTTAGTAGGTACTTCATGAAATACTGAGTACATAATTTAATAATTTTTATTTTCAAAGTATTAATGCGAATAATTCAACAAAAAAATATAATGGTTGCCATGACATACGCAAAGTGTACATTTTGCACTATTTTGTTATGACAAAACATTATATTGTATGTAGTGATTTAATGAGTATTAATGGAATAATTTCTACAAGCACGTACACACATATAATATGTAGAATTATGAGGTATTTATTTATCAGGGAACAAACAAAAATCTGCCACAAATCCGAAACTAAGTATTTTATTTTTAATCCTTCCGTGAATAAACAGTCAGCCTTTCCAGCCTTTACTGCAGGCACAAGCAGAGCCATGAACAGACCTACACAGCAGCAGCCAGCATTGTTTAGTGAGCCCGGACAGGCCCGGAGCGTCTCCCAGCTCGGCTTTGTTGTTCAAAATGGCGTTGATGGACTGTCCTCGGCGGGGAGTGTGATCACCCTGCACGCCGCCACCCAGCCGCCTCACACCCTGGGTAAGCATGCACCGCCCTAGGCACGCTCGCTAGCACCTTGGGAAATGCGTAACCGGCTAAATTGTGGCTGTGGTGACGGGTGAGGAGAGGAATGAGAGTCGGCGTCTGTGTGAGGGTGAGCGGCGACCGTCAGCCATAACCCGCCTCGGCCTCCTCCCCGCCAGCCCTCGGCCCCTGTACCACCCTCATGCTCGCCCTTGTCTGGCCCTGCTGCCCTGGCCGCCCACGCTGTGTGTAGGCTGTGCTGAACGAGTGTGTGTATGGGGGAACTGTACAGTAAGGGAAGAAAGGACTCTCTCTCTCTCTCTCTCTCTCTCTCTCTCTCTCTCTCTCTCTCTCTCTCTCTCTCTCTCTCTCTCTCTGTGTGTAGCTTGGGTCCAGTAGGTTTGGGAAAGGACTCTCTCTCTCTCTCTCTCTCTCTCTCTCTCTCTCTCTCTCTCTCTCTCTCTCTCTCTCTCTCTCTCTCTCTCTCTCTCTCTCTCTCTCTCTCTCTCTCAGTTACAACTCCATTGTCTTTAGGACAGCCTACCATAGTTTATGATTGTGCAGATACCACAAGAAAATTATTTACTTATTTATTGTGTGTGTGTGTGTGTGTGTGTGTGTGTGTGTGTGTGTGTGTGTGTGTGTGTGTGTGAATGTTTAGCCCATTCAGAAATTCTTGTACAATTAATTGTTATGAATCTTGTGAAAAGTATTTTGTGTATTGCAGGAGCTAAATATTTTGTATTTTTCTATTTCATTATTATTTTTGTTCTTGCCTGGGATGAAGAAATGCATAAAGTTTTATTTTGGTATTTTTGTGATTTTTCTTGTTTGCTATATCTATTTGGATATTTTGATGATTTTTCTTGTTTCCTGTTGCAGTTTTTGGTTAGGTTAGTTTAGGTGAGATGGCAAACCCACTGGGGGGGTGTCACAGTACGCTGATATCAGGAGCAGTGATGTACCGTGTGGCAGCCGCTTTCCTGTGTCTGTTCATTGTGAGGCATTATCATGGTCAGCCAATCTGTGAGCTTATTAATGCAAGTGCAGACTGAATAGCCTTATGACTTATTTTCGCTTAACAGACTAAATATCCATGTAGTCTTGTGATCCTACAACGTGACAACCTTAGTTAGGTGCCACTGTATCATGTTGTATGGCTTAACATGTCTTCTCAAGTGATTAGAATAAGCCTATCTTGCATTGATATTATACAAGCTAATGAATGGTGATTAATAATAATAGATAGTTATGGCCTGTCCAAATATTAAAATGGGTGAAAATGCAGAACCACTGCACCTATCCTTTCCACATAAAATCTTTCTCCACATCTTGAAAGGAATGTTTTTCCACTGTGCCCAGATGTTCCATAAATGTGATTCCTTCTCTAACAGTGATTGCTGGGTGTGGATGAAATTGGCTTGCGTTTGCGCTTAGCCATGCATCGGGATGAGGGCAGATCAGCACCTTCCATGATTCTCGCTTTGTATGGACTACCAGATGGAACACTTTGAAAAAGTGGTAGAGAACACCTTTGTAAGTTTTGCCAAATGATGTTGAAAACATTTTTCTCCCACCACCTCTTGATTTAAGGTGGGAAAATCATCTGGTCCATATATGCATCACCTGTCAGAGCCCTGAGATGCACACCACTATCACTGTCACCTGTCATTTAGGGGTTAAGATAAGGAGAGGATAGAAATACAGCAAATATAGGATGCAATATCCACAATTACTTGGCATAGGAACTACACTGGTATCCTATAATATGGTTGTCATGTGGCTCAGTCTATGAAGGCAGCACTACTGAACACATCACTGTGGACTTAGTCTCTGCAAAACATGTCTGATTTCAAGGTAGTAATGTGAATTACCTGAAGCCAATCACCACAGATGATAAGTATTGTATGCATCCTCACCATAGCCAAAAAAATTAGACATTGGTTGGGAGCAGCTATTCTACACATTAACCTTAATATGCTCTCAATTTAGGCTATACAGGTATAACTTGCCTGGCACAGGAAGGTTTTGTTAGTATAATTATTATTACTATATTTTTCTATTTATTTGTATTTTTGTTTTTTATCTGGGATTTGATTGATAATGAGTTGAGGTTTTGCTTCAAGCATGTTAGTCAATCTGCTAATAACACACTGACAAACATTACCTAACTATTCCAACTTGTGATTGAAAAAGTGCAATAGGGGAATTCTAGTTAAAACTGTCAGTCCATCTCTGCCACTGGGGCAACATTTGTCATGGTTTTTGTGCTTTATATTATTGATTTAATTTAATTCAGTGAATGCAAAGAAACAAATTTTGGTGACCAGCATAAGTTGTACAATATATGATAATACAATGTTTAACTTTCCTTCTATGATTATTGCAGAACATGTTTTATATATAACAAAGAGCCAACATGTTTTATATATAACAAAGAGCCATTTGAAATTTTTTTTTAGGCAAAAATTTCATGATTTATCATGTGTATATATGTCAAGCTGTTATTATTATGTAATTTGCCCAAGGTTATAGTGTAAGTGCTTGCATTATCATCAGGGACTATTTACATACATATAGTCAGGTTGTCACACATAGTCACGTCATCACTAATGTGCAATATTCTAATGTGAATCATGTCCTAACTGGGGACGAGTTTGCATCTAAGTCATGTTGTAATGTGGAGAAGTTGAAACCCTTATGCTGGAATGGGCCACAACAAGCTGTAGAGAAGTGCTGCAGTGATGCTAATTAAGCAGGTGACTGGGTAGAGGAGTTGGTGCTGCAGCCATCTATAGTGATGGTAGTTTAGTGACTGACTGGCTAGAACAGTAGAATGCAGCAGCTGATTGGCATATGCATTCCAGTATATATGCAGTATAAACTGATTTAACTTTCTTACCAAAACCTGTATTTACTTATTAAGTACTGGATTATACATGCATAAATTGACAAAATCAGTGTACTGCATATTTAAAAAGAAATTTGAATGTGTCATCTAGTCAGTGGGTGAGAGCATCACCCAGTGACTGTGCTGCCATGTTTGCATGCCCTCAGGTAGAGAAATTACTATGTCAGACTTGCCATGTTGGAGCATGGCTGGGCAACAGAAACCAGAGTCAGGGCCATAATATTTTTACAGATGGAACTAATTATCATTTTAACTAGTTATCATTTTCATTTTGCTTTTCACCAATATTCTATTGCCAGTAACCTTTAGATTACTGACTGTGTAGCTTTCACTAACACAGGCATATTAAGTACCAGGCATGTGTGTAATACCATTATATTTTCAACTTGAAATTTTCTATTTTAGCAGTAAATATAAGACAGCCTTGTGAATGAGTGATAAGAGAACAATGTATAAGGAGTAGCAATAATAAAGGAGTAGTAGTGCACAGTATCATAAGGCAGAACATTACAGATCAAGAGATAATTGGTATTGTGTTGTTGTTTTTTCTCAAACTCATAAATGAAAAAAAATTTTGCCAATTGTATCACTTCCTTTTATGTGAAAGTAGGTTGTGTAGGTGGTAATGTTGCATAACCCTGGATTTTAAGCAATTTAATCAGTTGTGATGCTCAGGTTTTATTTGTTTAGTCTTCAATAAACTTGAAGGAATTGAAAGAAAATTATTAAAAATGAGGTGTGACAGACATGGCTGGTTCTTCAAGTAGCAGGTTGTCATTGTAATACAAATTGATTTAATATAAAGCTCTTTTATTGATTATATTCTTGATATATTTTGTTGATTTTCTGTTATGCTGAATTATTGCAATGTTTTAACTAAATTCTTCTTTTCCAGGCTTGGCTGAGTGGGTGTTGCCTTTCCCTTACTTGTGGCAGTCATGGATAGTCACTGGTCATTGTAATTGAGTGGTGCCAGATAACATGGCAGATCTACCCGAGCATAAGGATGGGGGAGACAACGGGAAGCCAGACACTGCAGTAGCTCTGAAGGAAGGGTCTTCTGAGTTGCAGTGCACTTCTTCAGGAGTTTGTGGTGATGACCTTCACCAAAGCAAAGGATCAACACTTCTCCAGTCTTCAAAACTGCATCAGAATGAATGTGGAAGTGTTAGTGTACACTCATTGGAAGCAGAGGGTAGAAAGTCTTCTGAAGAGGCAGCAGATAACCCAGGGAAGCTGGTGCTTGAGGATGGAAGTGATGGAAGTGAGGCACGAGAGAACTTTAAGAAACTGGATGATATGGCTTGTAGTTTTGATGAATCCAAGCTAGCAAAAACTAGTGTGTCTCAGGCCAAGGATCCTCCTGATAAAGAGAATGATCAAGGTGTAGGGAAGCTTATATCGTCTGAGCAAAATGAGTCTCCCCCTCAGGAAGATGCCACAAATGAAATTCAGGCTGTTAGTACAAAATCATCAGAGACTACTGTATCTTTGAATAACAGTACCAGTGGGCATCCACCACCTTGCACTCCACCAATGTCTGAAGCTGCACACACTGGAGATGAGTTAAAAGAGGCCAATGCATCCACAGAAACTGTTGTCCCCTCTACTCCTGGATGTCAGGAGTCATTAACAAGTTTATCAAAACCCACCTCTTTATCAGCAGTAAAGTTATCTGATTTGGATCTAGATTTATCAAGCTTTGTATCAAGTGATCATCAAGAAAAATTAACAGAGGCTTTGGTAGAGTCACAGGGTTCCTCCAAAAGCAGCATAAATTTTGAGTCTGTAGAGCCAACTGGAGTTGAAGGTAGTTCAACTCGGTCATCTTCCATCTCTTCAACAAGTGACCTGTGTTCTGCAAGTGAAGTAGAGCACACTGTTATTGATGCCATTCCCCAGTCCTATTCTGTTACATCTGCACCCACACAGATAAGCAGCGTCCAGCAGGAACTGGGTAATAAGATGGCACTGTTGGTAAATCAGAGTCAGTTTAAAAAGACTGAGGCTCACTCACAAACTAGTAAAACCCAGTGCCCACAAGAGTCTATCTGTGCAGAAAATAAGAGGCAGGATAAAGTTGGTGATGAAAAGGATGGTGCTATTATTGAACAAGAGAAAAATTGTATGGGGAATGAGGTGCCCGATAATTCAGGAATTGTTACTGGTCAAAGTGAAATGAATGTGGAACGGAATGAAAGCTGCAATGACGTGAGTTTGATGAGTGAAGCAGGTATTGGAACACTGCCACTGATAGTAGCCACTCGATCTCTGTCTCAGGAACAGGATGCAGAGATGTCTACTGAAAAAAGGGAGCAAACGGCTCTAGCCTCCACTGAAACAAATGCCACAAACAAAAAAATAGTGCCGTTATTAGAATCTGAACCTCTCAAGCCAGTTACCATTGGTAGCAGTTTACAGCCTCTGGAATTGATTCAGGAGGCATCCATGGTGGAGGACACTCCTATCACTACAGACATGGCCATTATTGATAGTAGTGCTGATGAAGCTGACAGTATTGGTGGGCTGGTGATAAATAATGTGATTGGTGCAGCTGATGGAGTGGTTGACTTTCATCCTGATGATGTGGAAACAGAAAAGGAACTGACTGACATCAGTGCATCCGCTCCCCAGCTTGGAGAAGGTAGTGACTCCAGTGATGAACATGGACCTAGTGCCAAGAGGAGAAGGTTGGAGAATGGACCAAATGGTGTGGAGGATAAGTCAAATAGTGCAAAAAGAGTCATTTTTAAGGTTATTCCTGTGAAAAATGGTCATGGAGTGTGGGATTCTCAGAAATTACAGGAAGTCCTATTAGCTAAAGGTACAATTCTTCTTCAAATTCATGCATCCAAGGAAAGCATGGAACTGTTTGAAGCAGAGAAGGATGAGAAAAAAGTAGACTTCACTGCCATCATGACAGAGACAAAGGATGACGACCATGACCAAATGTCCTTTGGCAATGTTGAGCCAGAGGGTGATGACCCACTGGCCGTAGCAACCTCCCATCCATCCTTCAGCCGCCCCTTCTCACACTCCCATAGACGCTCTACGGCCCTCCAGCCAGCCATGTCAAGACCAGGATTCAAGCATCTGCAGACCCCACAGGTAAGGAAATTTGCTATGCACTATGAAAGGAACATTGTCAAGAATAGGTGAATAATTAGTTTTAAATTTGCTTCCATTGCAGAGTTGAACATTTGAAAGGATGTTGAATTAGGCTGATTGAAAAGTATATAAATGTAGTCTTGGTTGGAAGTTTAGTAATGTTCCATAATTCACTTCTTTGTCTTGTGTTTTCCCATTGTCAATCTGCTGATCCCTGTAAAATTTATCTATTTACAAGGAGACTGTCAGCAAATCAGAGAAGGTGAGAGTCAGAAGGTGCCAGATCAGGGGAACATGGGGGGTGGGGCAACAATTTGAAGCCATAGGATACCACAGTGTTCATGGCCATGCTCTTGTGCACAGGAGCATTGTCCTGCAAGAGAACACCTCAGGGTCACTTTCCCATGCTGTGTCTCAAGCAGAGCTTTCTGAAGCTTCCCCAGTAAATCAGTATAGTTTGGTTTGTTAATGGTCCTACCATGTTCCAAGAAGTCCATGAGGAGGATCCCTTCAGGATCCCAAAACACTGTCACCATGATCTTCCAGATGTCTTTGTGACCTTAAGTTTTCGTGGCGTTGGAGAGGAGGGACGCTTCCATTGCTTAACGTATTTGTCGCTGCATTAGACACACTTTTTTCTTGAAAAAAAAAAGTATCTGATAATTACCGTGCATCTAATGTGGCCATAGTACAGAGCCTGTAAGCTTATGCCTATATGTGTGGAGTTGAGGCAGTTGTACACTAAGCACAAATATTGCTACTACTAATAATAAAATTTCTCTCTCTCTCTCTCTCTCTCTCTCTCTCTCTCTCTCTCTCTCTCTCTCTCTCTCTCTCTCTCTCTCTCTCTCTCTCTCTCTCTCTCTCTCTCTCTCTCTCTCTCTCTCTCTCTCTTCCACACACACACACACACACACACAAATTTTTTTCAAGTAACTTTATGACAAACCATAATAATATTTTTTTCCATAAAACATCCTTGTAAAATAGGTGTGCATCTTATGCAGAGGTGCATCTAATACAGCTGCAAATAGGGTAGATTTAGCTCTGGTTTCCAGATGGAAGTGAGGAACCCACATTTCGTCCTGGGTTACAGACTACGAATCCCTCCAGATTCACTTCCATGGGGGTCAACATCTCTGTTGGTCATAATCTGGTTCCTCTTCTGCTCAGGCATCAGCATTCTTGGGACCCATTGGGCAGATACCTTGGAAAGGTTGGGGTGATTGTGCAAGATGGTAACAATGGATCCATTACTGATTCCCACTTGAAAAGCAATGTATCACATTGAGATTCACTGATAATCCATAACCAGGCTCTCCACCATGGCCACAGTTTCCTTGGTGACTGCAGCTGATGGATACCACTTCAGGGGTCATCCTCACATGAGTCTTGGCCCTGCTTGAAGAAAACAGCCCAATGGTTCATAGTGGAATAGGATAGGACATTTCCCTAGTGCTGTCATCAACTGTGACACTTTCCCTTGAATCACGGAAAACTTTATCACAGCCTGCTGTTCAGCTTTACTTAATTTGCCAGAAGGCACCATCCTCACTCATGAAAAGTCACCATTGAACGGACTTAAAAACATTGGTAGGATGCCAGCCCAAGCATTACTTATTGGAACATGTACAGATGTGTTCCAAAAAACATAGGGAGGATGCCAGTCCAAGCATTACTTATTGGAACATGTACAGATGTGTTCCAGTTGCAGCTGGCTCCAATCTCCCCTCTTTCTATGTTAGGCTAAGAACTCATTGAACACCCCTCATACATAATCAAAATACCCATAGATTGAAATAAGCTATAAAACATGTTTGATATCTTCACATTCAGCATTACACTGCACTACATCACATGTCTGTGTTTACTATCCTTACTGCACACCATTACCAATACACAAAGTACCAGTGCCAGACTCAGTGGAGTAGGTAGTGCAGCACAGTATAAAACACAACACCCTTTCATGATTGAACATTCATTATTACCATACTGCACCACATGTGTTCCTTTTCTTTATCACAACAACGCATCATTGGCCACAAACTGATACAAGTGTGTTGCTTTTCCACTGCTCCACAGTTGCTGGTTTTATTTTTATTTTTTATTTATTTTTTATTTATTTATTTATTTATTTATTTATTTATTTATTTATTTACATATATATATATATATATATATATATATATATATATATATATATATATATATATATATATATATATATATATATATATTTTTTTTTTTTTTTTTTTTTTTTTTTTCATAAGACTTTAGGTAGCAACGTTTGTTCTGCAGGTTATTTCACAGCAGCACAGTTTAATTGATATGACAGAAAATGTTATCCAAATACATCAACAAATAATAATGGCATAAAACTGTTAATTTTGTAATTTTATGGTTGAAAAGGCATTTTGTAAAATTACTAGTGTAGGATAAGGTACAAATATTAAGGGTATGTCATTATTATTAATAACTTCATTATTAAAATATTGAGAAATTCCATAAAATATGCATATTGTTAATGCAAATCACAAAATTCAGACATAAAACTTAAAAATTTGTATTAGGTGCTGGTAACTGCATAAAAAAAGAGAAAAGAAAGTAAATTAGGTGACTAAAAAGGTATGTATAATAGATGGAATGTATAATTTTATGGGATGGATGGAGCAGTGGATTGTATGAAGTAATGGTGAGACAGAACTTGAAAGATTAGAGCATTCCTGGAAGAAATTTAAGAACAGCAATAAATGGACATGTTTGTTGTCATTCCCATAAGGGGATCAGGTACAGAATGATTAATATACTACTGGAGCTGTTCTGCAGTGAACCACCTAACTAATCAGACAGGGTGGGACAAAGCAGGCCTGATGCAGGGATTACTTCCCAGGCTCTCTCTCTCTCTCTCTCTCTCTCTCTCTCTCTCTCTCTCTCTCTCTCTCTCTCTCTCTCTCTCTCTCTCTCTCTCTCTCTCTCTCTCTCTCTCTCTCTCTCTCTCTCTCTCTCTCTCTCTCTCTCTCTCTCTGCTTTCATTTTCATAATACACCATTGAGATCAAATAACTTTCCTCCTTTATAAAGTTTTTTCTCCTCTTTCTCTTTCCCTGTTTTGTAGATAACTGAACCCAGATATGAAAATTTTTGCCTTCTGTTTTCAGTCTAATTTCACATTCCTGTGGGCATTCAGTTATATTCTATTCCCTTAAAATGAACCAACCACTTAATTTTTAGTCCTTTCATAAACTATAATCTTATGTCATATGTTGAACAGATAATTGATGGACAGATAGAGTAACAGTAATGAATAGGAGGCAAAGTAGATACAGAACTAGATGCAGTAAAAGAGATCAAAATTTGCTCTGGTGATGGAAGGTGAATGGAAGAATTTTGGGAAGGTCTTTGTCTTGCTGTGGAATTATAGTGTCTGATGATGACAAGGATGAAGGATGACATGGGATGATCTAGGATGAATAATGGGGATGATTAATGTTTGGTATGCATTGAGAGAAGACTGATGAGTGTGATTGTGAAGGTGTGCAAGGGAGAGAATATTATATTTAGTGTTACAGTTTATGAACTTAGATATTTACAGACCATATTTTGAAATATGTGTATGATTCTTAAGTAAGATTTTGAGGGAAATCAAGAGTGCCCATTCTGAACACAATAACAACTGTATTTTGGCATTGTACTTACCTTATATTGGTTAATATTGAGATACTATTGTTTCTGGATAGGGATTTCCCTTCACCTAATGTGATTTGTACAACTTTGCTGTGTAAAGATAATGAATGATGGAAAACTTTAGAAGTATTTCAATTCTGAGCAGCACAAATTTGGTATTGTTATAAGTTTTTATCAGAATTACAGAGTTTTCACAAGCAGGATTCCCAAAATTTTGAAAGATATAACCAGTATTAACAGACATTTTGCTGTACAGAAACCTTCCCATTACATGCAGTAATAGAATGCTCAACTTAATTGCTGCATGCTAATTTACTTGTGATAAACATGATTGTTATAAAAATTAATGTGCTACCTATACCTAAGAAGAAGGACTATCCAGTGTAGTCTAGCAATGAAGGTGGTGTGGTACATTGCTTTGTTAATTATCTGTTTTCTTTCAGGAATACCACATGAAGAATGAGGTGCTTGGCCTGCCACCACCACTGGAGTTTGAGGAGCCTCAGATGGGCAATCCAGACTGGTCAGGTATGTACCCAGCCTTGGACTTTCATGTTTTTTATAATTTATTATGTAGTTAGTGTAAATCCCATGACCCACCTTTTATTCTTTTACCTATTTCAAAAGGAATGGGATAAGTGGTTGTGTGTGTGTGTGTGTGTGTGTGTGTATATATATATATATATATATATATATATATATATATATATATATATATATATATATATATATATATATATATATAGTGACATGATAGACTAGTGCCAAAATCCTGTGTAGAAAGATAATAATAACAAAGGTATATGATCATGCATGTTATGTGGTGGTTGAGAATTTTCACAAATGCCAAAGTATGATAGTTAAGATCTTACTTGAAATCAATTAATTTTGCACCTTACATCTCCTAAGGGACAACTGGAAATAAGCTCTGGTTGTGAATGAATACATCCATCATTGTGTACATTGAGAAGTACACATAGGAATTTGTGCAGGAGGTTGTGTCATTCCCAGCTCATTGCATGTGGAGTGGGAGTGCTGTGTATTATCTCCTCTCTGTTTAGTTATTTGAAACAAGTTTTTGGAGCATGCATTTACTATCCCATGGGAAAAAAGGATATTTACTATAAATATTGTGGTTATACAATTCTTTACAACTGTATTGTGACACTGAAAGTGTTGACAATGTGCAGCCCCAACTCTGTAAGTTCAAGTTCTTTCTACTAAAAAACTGGGTGCCCTCAAGCATAAATGAAAGTATTTTTTGTGTCAGAAATTCTCAGATTATGTAGATAACTTCATCTTCAGATTAAGACCAAACCTACATTCTGGTTATAATATTTTGTGCCTTGTCACTGTCCAAAGAATTAAAAACTTTGAACTCATTTTCTGCAAAAGTTAGAAACCTCCTTGCACAAATACACACACACACACACACACAGACACACACACACACACACACACACACACACACACACACACACACACACACACACACACACACACACACACACACACACACACACACACACACACACACAGTTATAAAAAGAGTGATGCTTAGAGATGTTTCAAGAGGTAGCTTTGACAGAACATAAAAGATACATTCATGGATATGGATGATAGATGAACATAACTCTTGATTGTGTAGTTTAGACAGGTAAATGCAATTTGGTGAAGAGGAAATACAGTGATTCTGGAAATCTTTATGTCTCTTACCATTTTGATCAAGAGTCTTCTTCAGAGAGACTAAGCTGCAAACACAAGAAATTGAGTTTATGTATGGGTCAGTCTGGTGGAGTCGTCCTGTGATTGGTGCGACTGGTGGCCTGCTTGGTGTTCCTGAAATGTCTTGATTGGCTGCCTGTCACATGGTCCTTCACTGATCTTATGACAGTTTGCTCATAGCTCTGGCAAGCTTCACTTTGTAGCAGTGTACACTGCTTCTAAAGTTTTCTTTCATTCTTGTCAAGTCCCACATGTAGAATTTGAGCCTCAGTCCAGTTTGAGGGGGTGGTCATGTTTCTTTGCATGCAGAATCATGGAGTTGGTTGTTATGTAGTGATAAAGATAATTTCTGTGTGTATATTCTTTTGTTTATTCCTCTAGAGGTTTTGCCTGTGTGTGTGTGTGTGTGTGTGTGTGTGTATCTTTACAACTGGTGCATGGGATCTTGTACACTACACTATTTTTATCTTTGACCTGTCTTTCTTTTCTTGTCGCCAAGTCTCCTATCTTGATCCTTGAGGTATAGGCTATGTTGATTCCTGCCTTACCCAGGAATGTGGTTAATACCTCAGTGTTCTTAGTGAATAGTAACACTAAAATGTTGCTCACACTTTTGTCTTCCTTTGACACTTTGGGTCTTGTGAAAATATTTTTGGCTTTCTTTTCTAGTATATTTATTGGTGCTCAAATTCTACATGTGGGACTTGACAAGAAAAAAAGAAAAACTTTAGAAGCAGTGTTCATTGCCACAGAGAAAGTAAACAATCTTTGGGAGGGATTTATGAAGCTTGCTGTCTTAAGATCAGTGGAGAAGGACTGTGCAACAGGCACCGAATCAGTGACAAATTTCAGGAACACCTGGCAGGCCTCCATACGCACCAATCACAGGACGACTCCACCAGACTGACCCATATATAACCTCAACATCTTGTGTCTATAACTTGGTCTCTCTGAAGAAGACTGTTGGTTGAAATGTTAAGAGAAATAGCTCGTGTTTTATACAGTGAGTACCATGACCATGTGTAGGGTTGGTGAGTTCTTGCAGCCTACATTATTTGATTCAGGCATTAAAGATGGTCCAGTTCTTTTACAAAATTCCTGTTTTGCTGTAAGAATGGAGACATAATGTTATCTTTCTGATATAAACAAGTGGAACTGTGATCATAATCAAATCAAAAGAAAGACCAGTGGTTTGAGTTTACATTCTCTTTCTTAGGACAGATGTTATTCTTTCCTCAAATACTGGAAAATTTTAAATTTAATGCATTTCAAGCACAGTGGCCACAAAAGAAATATGTATATCAAAATGCAAGAAAAATCTGTACAAGCAAAAACATTTGTAGTTTAATATTGCTTATCTATCACCTGGCTTGTGGTTGGGTTATCATATTTATGGTAGCCTCTTGGTCAACAACATGTACATGGTGGAAAAATTTTTGAATCTGTGGTGCCAACAATGTGAGCACATCTGTTGCTAACAGCTTGGGTGCATCATTTCTAACATTTTAGCTGTCTTTGGAACAGCACAAGTCTGTTTCTTGCCAATGGATGTTGGAAGCTTGGAAATGAAGAAACAGGTTTTGATTCAACAGAAACCAGTAATCTCTGTGACATGTCACTCAGGTTCTCATCATTGCATGTAGGTCCATCTATGACCATAAAATGGTACAAATGGTGTACTTCCCATATATTTCAGATATAAAGTTGAGAGCAGCATGAAAGAACTGCCTTGTAGGACTGACAGTCTCATCTCATATCTTACTTGGCCCTTACCAAAGGTGTTTAAGCTTACCTAAAGGTAACAAATTACATAATTTGATTAATATGTTTTGGTTACTCAATAGTCATACCTAATTTTGTACCATATAAAACAATTAAGACTGTATCAAGATTGTATGAGAAATCATAACAGAAGACATTTTTGTCATGCTTGAGGTAACTATGTTTGGAGTATATGGAAGCTTTTTATGCATGACTGTTATCAGCTGTGTTGGGTTTGCATAAGTTGGTGGATGGCTGAGCCTTAGTTAAAATGTTAAACCTCTGGAAGATAACCAATACCCACATTGAGTGATGCTCATGCATACTAATCTGTACCATAACTTCAGACACTGATTATCTATAAGTGAAAAGACAAAAATGCAGCTGGTCTGGACTGAAGTTTTAAGAAGTCTATACTACTTTGGTCTTTATCACACCTTTTCTGATTTATTGGAATATTATTAATTCAGTTGTTGTGCTTGTTGAGAGGTTTTCTGATAAGAATTAGAAGAAATTCATTCAAGAAAAAGTGGACATAAAAGAAATAAAAACATAATAACAATAGAATTTGTGTTAACCTTATTTATTCATTCACATTCACATTCTACACACATTGACACTTCACACCACCACTCAACACTGACCTTTTGAACTAGTCCCAAAACAGAAGTTAAAATGTTTCTTAATATTCTTTGTATATTATAAAAGGCAAATGAAAGACAAAGGAAGATTGTAGAAAACATTTTTCCTTGAGGACAATTTATTGTGCACAAAGCAAAATGGAAGTATACTCTATACATATCTACCAAGTGAAATGGTAGAATTTAGGGACAGCAAACTGTCATAGACATGTATGCTGCTCAGTCAGCAGTGGTCTGCCATTCTGTTAATAGGATATATCAGATCATTCTCAGACCCTTGAATCATGCTACTGATCATTACGTATCATCTCAGTAATATTTAGAACTATTCATTTTAAAAGTTCCTCGTGTGAAAGTGTTTATTTGCCTCATCCTGTTCGCAGTTGTATTTTATGTAATGTGCCCTCATATTTAGGTTTTACAACTCTTTCACCATCTAGCTGTTATGCTTTGTATTTGTTTTCACTTATTTTATTTTTATTTTATTTTATTTTATTTTATTTTTTTGTGAATGTGTTAGAGAGAGAGAGAGAGAGAGAGAGAGAGAGAGAGAGAGAGAGAGAGAGAATAACATGCCAGCATGTTGCAGTCTTATTGTTATTTATTTTATTTATTTATTTTATTTTATTTTATTTTATTTTTTTATTTATTTATTTTTTTTACTATTTATACAAAGTACAAAGCAAGCTTATGTTTTCATCAACATTCTCCCATGTTTCTCCAAATGCCTTCTTTATATGCATGTCTGACAAGTATCCTACATCACTTTTGTCTAGTTTTGTTGTTTTTTTACCCTTTGTATTCTATGTTTTATACAGTTAGCCAGCCACTTTGGCACAAGCCAGTGTAACTCATTGTGGGTCCCAAGTCCAGATAAATGAGAGGGTTGCATCAGGAAGGGCATTCAATATAAAACCTTAGCATAATCACCATACAAGTCTAATCCACTGTGGTGACCCTTACAGGGATGTCACAAGAAGGGATTATGTAGCTTTCCAACTTATATGTTGATGTAGGGCTCATTCCACTTCTGTTTCCATTGTATGTTTATTTCAATTTCATTTTTCTCCTTCTATCTTATTTGTATATCATATTTAAGTAATTTTATATGCCTTTGTAATCCTTGCAGTTTTTTATCTTATTGATTTTCCATCACCTGCAAAATTACTTGTCTAGATTTATTCCTTTAGGAATATCATTTTATATTAAACATCAACAGTATCAAATATTGATGTGTGTGTGTGTGTGTGTGTGTGTGTGTGTGTGTGTGTGTGTGTGTGTGTGTGTGCACGTGTGTGCGTGTGTGTGTGTGTGTGTGTGCAGATGGGTGCCTGCATGCGCATTGTTACTGTTGTACTTGTTTACATTGCTGTACTTTATATGTTGTGAGACATTTGTACTACCATTACAGGTTTGTATATTTGTTTTAGATCATTACTTTGGGGTGGAATAAATAAAAAGAAATTAAACTGAAAACAAAATAAGATTTGGAAATGCATTGGTTTCAGATAAGCAAATGAGTGACTTTATGATTTACCAACATTCACTCTTAATTCAAGGAAAGTTAACTTGTTTCATAGTATCTCTCTCTCTCTCTCTCTCTCTCTCTCTCTCTCTCTCTCTCTCTCTCTCTCTCTCTCTCTCTCTCTCTCTCTCTCTCTCTCTCTCTCTCTCTCTCTCTCTCTCTCTCTCTCTCTCTCTCTCTCTCTCTCTCTCTCTCTCTCTCTCTCTCTCTTACTGAATTCATAAGTGCCCACAGTTACTCTTTTGGAGAGAGCTTAGAGATTATATAGTCTGTTTCATGCATAAAGTTGTGGCCTTCTACACACTACCATGTCATCTTGCTTAAGGAAGACAGTAACTTCATGCTTTTCAATGAGAACCCTTTGTGGTCTTAGCAGAATGCCAACCTCAGCCTCAACCCCAGCCAGGAATGTTATCACAGAACCAGCAAATAGTATTCACTACATAGTTGTCTACTGGTTTTGTAACACATCTAGTTGTTCCCTTATTGAAAGCTCAGTGCTCACAGCTACAAATCTTTAGATAGGACTGGGACCACTCACACTACACACTGGGACAGTGAGGTCACAACCCACCCTAAGCTTACATTTCATATCTACTTGATACTAGGTGAACAGGTGCTGCACACTCAAGCTAGCCCGTGTGTGTGTGTGTGTGTGTGTGTGTGTGTGTGTGTGTGTGTGTGTGTGTGTGTGTGTGTGTGTGCGCGCGTGTGCGCGTGCGTGCATACGTGCGTGTGTGCGTGCGTGTGCGTGTGTGTGGGTGCTTACTTGCATGCATGTGTGCGTGTGTGCTTTCTTCCATGTGTGTGTTTGTTCTTTCATGGGTTTTTATGGGTTATTAGTTTTAGAATTGATGTACAGTAATCATTGCTGCTGAAGAATTTACTGAATATTTTCACCAGAATCTGCAAACTTTTTTCCCTGTGAAAGTTTCATGTTTGCTGTATCTCATTTGCAAGGAGATAACTTTTGCATTGATTTTATAAATATAAAAAGGGGGGGAGTGACATTTTATGAGCTTCTGTATGATTTGAATTTTACTTATTGAATGAATATCAGTGCAATATTTTCTGCTTGCTCATTTTGAGTAATATAGTGGTATGTAGAAAAATACCTGTTCTCATGCAAATTTATTGCCAGAATGGGAAAAGTCAAGAAACGAAGCTTTGATATTTCATTAAAACATTACTATTGCCATTTCAAGTGTGGCCAGCAAAGAGCTGTCTTGCCACAGTTGATGTTGCCTACAGCAATAGATGGCAAGGCATCTCCCCAATTCTACATGTATGATCTTCAGTTGAAGAGGAACACATGAGCAGTTGGTAATACTTGACTTGTTTCTTCAGGGAAGGAATACTACGCTGGGCTCCTGCTACAGAAGAGGGCTGCCCCACCCTCCCATTACCCTGCCCTGCTCCCAGCTCTGCCACCACCACCACCCAGGGGGCGGAAGAGGGGTCGCCCTCCTCTGGCCAGTCGAAGGGGATTTCCTCCCTACACTCCAAGAGGCGGCCATTGTAAGATCCGCCCACTAGGGGGGCGACATCCAGAGCCCATCAAGTACAGGCCTCCTACTCCACCTCATTTGTTTCTGTCCTCTCTCCTCAGACTTACCAAGTCTGTTAATCTTTTTAACAAAAATGATTGCAAGAAACCTCCCAAACAGAGTGGAGATTCATCAAAATGGGATGTGTCATCCCATGGTGAGGCAAAGAAAGCTTCAGGAAAGCAGGCTGAGAAAGTTACACAAGAAGAGAACTCAGGAGGCTCACGTTCACAAGTAATAAAGTGCGAAAATGGTAAAGTTAGCCCAAAAACAGAATCAGCTAACAAAAGATTTTTGATTAAGCTACCATGTGATTTTTGCCCCCTTGTATTTAGAAAAAGAGCATCCCTTCATGCTCACATCAAACATAAACACAGAGGCATGCAAGAATGTCCTATATGTAAAGAAAAAATTAAGGTAAAGAACAAGTATGGTATGAGGTTTCATATATTGAAAAATCACAAAGACCAACCTCATTTTCATTGTAAAAAGTGTGGGGAGTCATTCAAATTACAGCACCACTTGACAAACCATGAAAGATTAAAACATGAACTTATGGAAAGTGATGATGACACTGACCAAAAATGTAACATAGTGGATATGGAGAGGGATTCTGAAGAAAGACAAATTAATGAAAAAAATAGGGAACTTAAGGAGAAAGCAGAAAAAGAGGAAAGAGAGAAAAGAGAAAAGAGAGAAAGAGAGGAAAGGGAAAGAAGGGAAAAGGAAGATAGAGAAAAGAAAGAAAAGTTGGAAAAAGAACTGAAAGAAAAACTTGAAAAAGAAAAGAAAGAGAAAGAATTAAGTGAGAAGAAAGCAAAGGAAGAAGAGACAAAGAAAAGAAAAGCTGAAAGAGAAAGATTAAAAGTTGAAGTGAAAAAGTCAAGGAAAGAGAATGACCATTGTAAAAAAGTGTCAGAAAAAAGGGTACCTGCAAGCATTGGGAAGGGGAAAGTGAAGGACACAGGGACCAATGTTATTGCAAGCCGAGGAAGTGGCGCAAGAGGAAGTAGTGCGAAGGTTGTGTCTCGTGGTAAAGTGATGAATGTGAAACCTCCTAGTAAGACACCGTCGTCCAAGGGGTCGTCAACCAATTCAGGTACGAGACTCCCAGCCAGAGTCACGCGCAATAAGCAAAGGGGCAAGATAGAGAGTGAAGATGATACCCAGAGTGAAAAGGACTCAGACTCAGATAATAATGGCGATGGCGATACAGGGGACACTGATGATGATGATGATGCCTCTTCCTCTTCCTCCTCTTCCTCCTCCTCTTCCTCCTCCTCCTCCTCCTCATCCTCTTCCTCCTCTTCCTCTGCATCAGAGGTTGTAGGGGAGAAGCTGTCTTGTGATCAGTGCAATTCAAGCTTCAAGAGTTCTCTTCAGCTTGAACGTCACCAAAAGGAAGCTCATCGCCGAGCCACGAGATCAAAAGTAGCTGTCAAAGCTCAAGAGGAAATTCGCAAGGAAGAGGAGGAAGAGGAGGAGGTGGAGGAGAAGGAGGAGGAGGAGGAGGAGGAGGAGGAGGAGGATTCTGAAGAATCTGAAGATGAAGAAGAAGAACTCCGGAAGGAAAGGGAAAGAAAAGAGAAGGAACGGAAAGCAAAAGAAAAATCTTTAACTTGCAGAGTTTGTAATAAAGTCTGTCGGAGTGAATATCAGCTAAGGCTTCACTTGCCAATACACACCATTGTAAGAAAAGTTCAAGGAGGGAAAAAATCTTCTCAAAGCAAGGCAAATGCTAGCAAGACTACTGATATTTCTGAAAAAAAAATGCAGTCCTCGTCAGATAAGTGCGGGGGAGAATCTGCCAGAGTTCTCAGAAGCACTGCTACAACTGCTCAGAGCAAAAAGAATTCTCCACCAACAAAATCTGGTGCTAAGAAGGATTCTAGTGAAGAAACTGAAAAGGATAAGCGAGCTGTGCAGAAGGAGAAGTGTGAATCTCAAAAAGAAAAAAATGACAAGAATGAGCAACCTTCATACCTCTTAAAAGTTGGTTCTTTATTCCGCTGTACAAAATGTAATGTCACTTTTAACAGGGAGAAATCCATGACTTACCATATGAAAAAAATCCATGAAACATTGTACCCATTCAGAGCATGTGAGCACTGTGGTAAGATATTTCGAAGTTGTGGTCCTTATAACAGGCATGTAATTATTCACAAAGTCCACCACTGCCCTGAACCAAACTGTAAGGCCAAATACCGCAAAATGCTCCGCTTAAAGCAACACCAAAAGAGTGCTCATACAAATAAGCCGTACAGGTGTCAAAAATGTATTCACATTTTTGCTAAGAAATCAGAGCTGGAGAAGCACCGAGAAGCAGACCATCCTAAAGTACCCACAGATGATGATGATGATGATGATGAAGAGGAGGAGGAGGAGGAGGAGGAGGAGGAGGAGGAGGGGGAAGAGGAAGAGGAAGAAGAGGAAGAGGAAGAGGAGGAGAAGGGACAGGAGGAGGAAGAGGAAGAGGAGGAAGAAGAGGAGGAGGAAAGAGAGGAGGAAGGGGAAGAAGAGGAGGAAGAGGAAGAGGAAGAAAGGAAAAAGGAGAAAGACAAAGAGGAAAAGAAGAGTATAAAAGAGGAAAAAGAAAGTAAATCTGATGGTGAAGTAATGTCCCCAACAAAAAGAAGAGCCAGATGTATGCCTATATCTTACAAGGAACCAGAGGATGAGGATGATTATGTTCCCCATAGGAGGAGTCATGACAGGAGAAAGAACATAGAAAAAAAGAGTCATGTTGAAAAGAAAAGCAGCTTACCTGTGAAAAGTGAAGGTAATAAGATAGTAAATTCTGATAGCCTTGATACTTTAAAGAAAACAAAGCTAAATATTCCATTAGAAAAGGAAGAAAATAATATTAAAAAAATTACAAAAGTGAATGAAAAAGTAACAAAGTGTATGAAGAGTGAAGGCAATAATACAGTACTTCTCCCAGAGAGCACTTCAATTGATGATAGCTTCTCGTCCACTGAGACGTCCCTGAAAAATCTTAAAACGGTAAAAAAAGTTGTGCACAAGGCATCACCCCCCAACAGCAAGAAAAACAAAGTGAATCTCAGTTGGACAGCAGCATTAAAAGCCCAAATTCAGGCTGCCAAATCAAGTTCAAAAAACTCGGCAAAAAAGAAGAGTAAAAGTAACTCTCCAAAGTTAAAGGCCAAGCCCAGTCATGGACCTGTGGGATTCAACCCAGTGAGTGCTCCTGAATATTCTCAAGGACAAGAGGCCCTTCCCTATCCCAGTTACCTAGTGGCTGAAGACTCTATGTTTAGTTTGGATGATAGTTCCCAGATGGATTTAATTGGGGATTATTATGGTGCACAGTACCCTCCCAGTGAAGAGATTAGTGATTTTGTACCTGATGATGACGATAATGGACCTGCAAAGATAATAGGGTTTGATTCATTTTAATTGAGATTTACTTAGTTTCTTTATATCAATTGATACCTCATACATAAATAAAAAAAAAACTTGTATAGTGCAATACCATTTGTAAATATTCTGGTACAGTGTGTGTGTGTGTGTGTGTGTGTGTGTATGTATGTGTGTGTGTGTGTGTGTGTGTGTGTGTGTGTGTGTGTGTGTGTGTGTGTGTGTGTGTGTGTGTGTGTGTGTACATAGTATGTCAAGTACTTACCCTCAGAAGTGAAGAGTGCACTAAGCCATGTCTATATTTTTTTTAGGTGAAATATGTCGAAAGAGTACCTTAAGGTTTGTAATGAGTACATGTTTAAATATTTTAATAAAAACATTATTTTATTTAGATTATTTTATATTTATGACATTTCTGAATTGTGCAAGATGAAATGCTGTAAGATTTTAAATATAGAAAATACTATGTATTTATTTAAAACTATGAATTGTACCTCAAAAAAATGTTGAAAATGTGCACTGCTGCAGAAAATACAGAATGAAAGGCTTTATCTGAAAAATTTCTCAAAGGAGTGTCATCTGTGAGTGAAATGTCATTTTGATACTCAAGTTTTGAGAGCAAGGACTCCAAGTTCCTTAACCCTCTCTTAAGGCAGAGATAATGATAACTTATGCTGACGTTTAATTGTGCCTGCAGGCATGGATACCCGAACTGTGGCCTTCCCTGAATCTCAAGCCTCCTCTCACTCCTCAGAGGAGGAAAGCCTCTTGCCTCACTCACCTGGACCAGAATCAAAAATATCAAGAGGGAAGGTATGTCCTGAGTGTGATATGGTGTTCTTCAAGATGCAAAGATACAACTTGCATGTGAATTTGCACTGACCTCTACTGGATTGTGGCACATGTTCTTACAAGACTAAAGATCCCAAGAGGTTAAGAATGCATAAGTTAACCCATAAAAAAAGGTAAACCTGACAATGAATGTGACATCTGCCACAAGTATTTTTTAACAGATGTTACTGAAAAACCATCAGAAAAAGATAGTCTATATATGCCAGTACTGTGATGCTAAGTATGGCACAGATGAATAATTGAGGAACCACATGAGAGAGCAACTTGGTAATACAAGAAAAGGGAAAGTTGTGTGAAGCTAAGTGAGCCAAAACAAAGAAAGGTTCAAACTATAGAGGGGGTTTCAGATGTAGACATGTCAGTTTTGTCAAAAGATTTTGAGAAACAAGTATCAGTTAAAGCTTCACATAGCCCAGCATTTAGGTACTTCAAGCAAGAAAATCAGTGATGGGTTATTGGTCAAACAGGATGTCTTGCAGAAACAGAGAAATCACTGTCAACTTCCAGATGAAAACAATGATTCCAGAGTTAAATTAGAATCCACAGTTTCATCTGTTACTACTACTTTTGATGCAGCTGTGAAGTGTGAGATAACAGAAGAGGTTGCAGACACCTCAGACAGAGTGGAGTTATTTGAACAATCTTCTTCACTTCTTGATCAGAGATTATTAATTTCCAGTAATATTGAGCAGCCATTATCAATGATGACATCATATATCACCAGTACAACAAGTGAACTGAAAAGACCTGAAGTAATGCCTGCAGTGTGCAACACATCCCTTAATCAGGTTTCAGCAATCCCTAGTACTCCACCTTGTTCAGCATTAATGATTTACGACACTTGGTGGACCACACTTTTTACTGGGGTCATCCACCTATACCACAAATGGACTTATAGTGAGCCCATACACACATACTACCCCTGCAGTATGTGTTCCATCTAACCAATCCACAACCAAACAAGATAGTACAACTCCAGTAATGATGTCAGCACCTGAAGTTACTGTTAGTGCATCTTTCTCAAATAACAGTCAGACAAGTGCAACAAAAGGCCAGACTCTCATGGAGAAAGAGGAACGACAAGTCAAAGAATATTCCTCATTCTTGTGTGTGCATTGTACTGCTTCATTTACCACTCCCCTGGAACTTGAACAACATATCCTTGATACACATCCTCACATGACCATTCACAAAGATATCATACCTACTAACCAAATGTCAGATAAATGTGAGGCAAAAATAGTGCAGAAGCAGGTGTCATAAAACAGAAGATGCAGCTGCCATGTCATATATGTGGAGAATATTTCACTTCCAAAGTGACACTGAAAAGTCACAAGAAAGAGCACAGAAAGGTATTCAGGTGTTTTGACTGCAATATGGTCTTCTTAACTTCACATAGATTGTTGCGGCATCAAAAGAGTCAACACAGTGACAAATGTAGGTGTTGATATGCTTGTGGTTTTCTTTGTGACACTTACCTGGAACTAACCAGCCATTATGAAACTGCACATGACGACTGTTCAAAACCTGAATGTCCACAATGTCAAAAGGAATTCCTTGTTAAAGCTTGTTTGATGAACCATCTTGAGAAGTGTAAGGATTGTCCACCTGATAAAAGACCAGCTCATGTGTGTGGAAATTGTGAAGGCTTCTTTCCAAATATGGAAACATATAACAACCATGCAAAAATTTGCCTCCTATCTATAAAAAAAAAAGGATCAAAGTAAAAGTGATATGTATGAAAGTGTGACAAGGAAAATAGTTGAGAGTACATCACAAAATTTGGCATAAGATATAACATATAACTTAGAAAACTGTGAAAATACTTCTGATGATGATTGGGAACCAGTTGATAGTAGTGAAAGTAGTATTGAGGAACTTAGTGATAATTTACCTTATAAATTCAGACGTGAAAGATCAACACATGTTTATGTAAAGTGTATATACTGTCCAAATGCTATAATTGAAAAGACTAAAGGAGTGAACCACATTTTGTCCAAGCACAAGAAGCAGGTTACACACATGATAACTTCACCTCTGAAGTGTGAAATTTGTGGAATGAGTTTAAAAAAAAAGTTATATTTGTGTAAACACCTTGTTAAGCACTATTCTGGACTAAATAGGTGGGATTCCATTGTATCCCAGAAAATTTTAAAGCTTGTAACAGTGAAAAATTATTGCTGGATTTGCAAATGCACATTCAGATGGCAGATGCATGGAAATTTTGATCATGGCATTATGAGAGATTTAGATATTGATGAAACTCTTACTCAAGAATGTGTCACGGAAGAACTAGTAGAACCTTTGAAGTGTGAAAAATGCAATGAAATTTGTTCAACTCAAAAACAGTTTTCGGTACATGTGAAAAAACACACAATGTCTTTGCCCATTGAAAATTCCATTGACAAAAATTTTAGGGTTAATTCTAGAATTCTTGAGTGTAATGAATGTCAGTATAAATGCAAAAAGATTATTGAACTAAATAAGCATCTAACAAGTAATTTTTTATGTGAAATAAGACCTAAGTTGGTGAAAAGACAGAGAAGCACAGTAGTCTTGAGCAAATCAGTAAAGATATTGACAGACAAGGAAGGATGAGTGAGAGGGGTCTTGAATTCAGAAATAAAGAAGCTAGCAAATGGTTTATTATAAAGAAAAATCAGAATAATTGTTTCTTTTTGGAAAATGTGATTTTATTTACTGCTCAGTGACCACTTTCAATTCTCATTTATATATACAGTTTAACTGTCTTCTCATATATAATTCCATCAGCTATATTAGTTGATATACCAGGCTTTAAAATTAATGTTATAAGTTATGGAAATCTATTTGACAGTAACCACTGTTTAAATCATAGCCATTTCATTGCTTGATTATTCTTTTTAAATGACAGTAAATGCTGCCTCACTGAGTTTTAATATATATATATATATATATATATATATATATATATATATATATATATATATATATATATATATATATATATATATATATATATATATATATATATATATATATATATATATAACACACACACACACACACACACACACACACACACACACACACACACACACACACACACACACACATACATACACACATATACATACATAAATACAATTTTCCTAGTTGTTTCACTTTGCTGCTTCAATCAAGCATGAGTTATGTACTGTATGTGTTCTCCATTCAGTGCTCTCTTGTCACAAGGTTGTGCATGTAAATAAAGGTAGTACCATGCCAATACAGCAGTGTGCATCATGAATTATTTAGTCACATATAAAAATAATTTACATGAAGTTAACTGATGGAATTTTAATCTTGTCATGATTTTCTTGAGTTAAACTTAATTATTCAATGATATTTTAGCACTAAGATGATTTACCTTATATTGCAAGTATCATAGGAAAATAGTAGTTATTATATACCCTGGATCATTGAAAATAAGATTGTATCTGTACAGTCTCAGAAGGTTGCCACTAAGTGGTGTGTCCCAGTGGATTTATGTATATGTCTTTCATTTTTGACAAGCTTTTTATTATTTGATCATTTTCCAGTCGAGTAAAATTTGAATTCTAAGTGTATTTCAAAGTTTAGTGTACATAAATGCAAACTATAGATTTGTACAATTGTGGGATGTATACGAAGAAGTACATGTTTTATTAGGAATAACTTCAGCGTTTCTGCAAGATAATTTTATGCCATAATAGAGATATTGATATGCCAAAGGGCTTCTCATCGCTGCACACTGGTGTTGATATAATGATATAATTGGAAAGTCCATAGATATGGCATAGAATTATCAGGCTGTGATTTATTATACTGCTTTGAATTTTATGTTCTCTGCTGTCCTCAGGTGCCAGTTATCTTGCTGTCTAAAGTCTTGTGTTAATCATTTAGATTTAGATACTTCATTCCTGTTACAAGCTATCAGTATGCTGGGGACATTCCTTCCCTGTAGTGATTGTATTTTTTTAAGCTAAACTTTTACAGATGGGATCTTGTATCTGGTATGCTATGAACCTAAGGATTGCCAGATGATAGATCTCTCAGAAATGTGGGGGCACTAGGCCTGATATGTACTAAAACAATTTTCTTGGAAAAAAATGAAGAATACAATGTCATTGACTTCCCTATCATTTTCCTGTCTTACTTGCGAAGTCTCAGCATGTCATCTATTACCTTCATTTAAACTTTGTTTCCATTAATACATAGTACACTGTTTTTCCAGTTTAAGGTCATGGCTAATGCTTGTAAGACTAGTCTCTAGATTTTATTATTATTTTTGTTGTTGTTTTTATTATTATTATTATTATTATTATTATTATTATTATTATTATTATTATTATTACATTGCATTACATTGCATTACATTACAGAAAATGGATATTTCTATAAAAAATAGAAATAAAAAATTAAAAAAGATTCAGGAGAACTGTCTGCAATGTAAACCACAGCACATCTATCTTTTGGCATTTGTATCAACTCAGTAAATTTTCTATTGTCAATTTTTGTTATTTCTAAAGCTCAATGGAAATAATTACACAAAAGTATTTGATAATTGCAACTGATTGAGTAAACTCAAGGTATGAAAAGTTAATGTGATGACATCAGTACAAAACCTACAAAAAATATTTGGATATATGAAAATGATTGTGTGGTTGCTTAGGTCACTGTTTCTAAAGGTAACACTATCACATGGTCAGGTAGTCAAAAGTTACAGAGGAAGTAAATAGAAGGGGCTTAAATGGAAGACAAACTCAACAACCAAAAGAATATATATATATATATATATATATATATATATATATATATATATATATATATATATATATATATATATATATATATTTGTTTATCTCCATTTTTTATGACTTCTTTTTCAAGAAATGGTGTGGGTATTTTGCCTCTATACACCTGAAAATAAAGTGCGTGTGTGTGTGTGTGTGTGTGAGAGAGAGAGAGAGAGAGAGAGAGAGAGAGAGAGAGAGAGAGAGAGAGGATGAGGAACAAGTAATCAGGAAGGTCACTTGGATGATGGAAGATAGGATAAATGAGTGCATGTGCAGAAGAGGTTCTAGTAGAGGCCACGCACTTGAACAAACAAGAAGGGAAGGAATTGGTTATTTGATTTATTTGAATTTTGTTGCTGATGTACACTCATGACTTTGGTACTTATTATTGGTACACCATATTTGTATTTTTTGGGTGAGGTCATGGCAGCAAAATGATGAATTTACTAGTTCAGTGTAATTATATTGAACTGGAATTGATGATGACTTGTTATTAATAAGCTTACCATTTGAAAATTTACTGTCCCTACAGGTTTTGGTTTGAACAGCAAGCCAACCAACCAACAAAACACTCACCTGTCTTTGGGAACCATACCTTCCCAAATTCAAACTATCCAGCCCAGAGTCCACACTGTTAAGGTGACCAAGGTATGTAAAGTGTGTGGTGTCATACTAAACACCCCTGCAGAAGTTGCAAAACATCAGCATTGTATGTTGTGGAAGTGTGGGAAATGTCAGTTTCAAACAAAGACTTTAGCAACCTTCAATGAACATTTGAAATTACATCAAATGAAACACAATTGTACTTTATGTCATGAGATTTTTAGCAGTCCCATTACCCATGCAGTTCACAGAAGAAAAATACATGGCTTGTATGACTGTAAGTATTGTTTTCATGAGTTTACAAGCAAAACTGAGTGGTCTAATCATATAAAACTTAATCATAAAGATAGAAATAAAAAAGATGTAAAAAATCTTACACCGCCATCAAATGAAGGTCCGTTTGGCAATGAAATGTTATTGCCTAAATTTCCAATATTAGTACCTGGTCCACCTGCAGGAATAATTATCAGCACCTCAGAATCAATAAATACTATATGTAGAACTAACATGCAGCCCACTCCTGTAGTATATAATCCACAGCTATACAATCATGGAAATCCTGCAGAAAAACAGCCACTGACACCCAATAATGCTGAAGGGATCACTTGCAAAGAGGAACCACTGGAAACTGAAAACAACAATCCTGGAACTGTTTTAATAAAGTTAAAACCAAAGCGTAGGAGGAAAAGTACATCAACTTCAAAAGTAGTTGGATTGCCCTGTGAGTCATGCTCTTCAGTCTTCAAAACTCTCACTGCCCTACGTTTTCATATTAAACAAAAGCACACAGAAAGGCCAAAGTGTCCAGCTTGCAATATTACAAGATCTACTTCAAGAAAAATTTTCCAGCATCAGATTACTGCCCATAAGGAAAAATTCAGATGCCGCCATTACTGCTTGGCACTTTTTGACACACGAGAAGAACTATCAGCTCATCACATAAGTGTGCATAATAAGGATGACACTGTAATGAAATGCAGACATTGTGGGATGAAATATGCCAAAGGAACTTACGTGGAACATCTGCAAGAGTGCCTAGGAGAGATTAAATGCAAACGTGTCAAAACATGTCCTACTTGTGACAGAAAGTTTGTAGACTCTACTGAATATAACCATCATGTCAGAGTATGTGAATCTTCCTCTGCAAAAGATGATGGTGAGAGTGAATCACCTGCTGCTAGTACCTCTGCTGATTACAACCAAGGGGAACAACAAAATTATACAAATCAGTTAGAACCACATAAGTTATTGGAGGAATCTTCACAATCTTCAGAAGAGAATCATAAATTGGAAGAAGTTAACAGCAGTCAGCCTAAGACCAATCAGTTTAAATGTAGATTTTGCCCAAAAGTTTTCCAGTGTAAAGAGGATGGTGTTGATCACATGGTGAATCAACACAATACTGCATTTTCTTGTATGAAAGAATATAGAGTATGTGATATATGTGGCAAATTATTTATTTCAGGACTGTCTCTCTGTAAACATGTACTCAGACATTATGAAAGAGGTGGAATGTGGAATGAAATCCTCCCTGCAAATTTTGGCCTGGAAGACATAAAAGTGAAATGTTGGATATGTAAGACATCAGGAGTTTCTTTCAGTACATTTCATACTAGATCCAGAAATTCAGTTATTGAAAATCTTCTTTCTGGAAAGACTTGTAAAAGCTCTGTGACTGATGAAGATTATATATTTCAATGTCATCTGTGTGAGGAAACCTTCTCTGATATACACAAATTTTGGAACCACATCAAGATACATTTATCAACACCTTCTATGGAGAATGTGGAAGAACACAAACCCTTCTTGTGTCCTAAATGCCCTCAGAACTATGCTGTACAGTCTGAATTGCTTGAACATTTGGCACTACATCTAATTCAGCAGAATATTTCTGGAGATAAACTTGAAAAAACAGCAAGCAATAATATGTTTGCTGATTCCTGTGACAAGATGGATGAGGATCTCAATGAAGAAGAGTCACTGGATGAAAGTGACAGCACAAAGCTGAAGACAGATGTATCTGATGACAGTGGGATGACTTACAAATGCTTGTATTGTGAACAAGTTTTCAGTATCAAAAGTGATGCATCAAAGCACTTACTTAGCACTCATGTAGATGACTTGAATATTATGATTAATGGCAAAGCTTGCCATCTTTGTGATCAATTTTTTATCAAAGCCTATGCTCTGTGCTCTCATATTTTAAAGCATTATATTGACCTTGGTAAGTGGGAAGACATGGTTCCTAGGAATTTATTAAATAATGTAAATAAGCGATTTTGCTGGATTTGTAAGACTGTCTTAAAGACTGGTCGTTCAGGTCACATGACTAGACGGAATAATACCATTGAAGAGGCACTGTCTTGCCGATCTGAGGAACTTGAGGAAGATGAACAGTTTCAGTGCCCTTTGTGTGAATTTTCTTGTTCAAACAGATACAGTCATTGGAAACACATCAAGCTTCATTTGTTTTTAAATAGACGTTCTTTAAGTCATGTAGATGCAAATTTGGAAGTTGAACAATCTACAGTCTCACAGGATTCAGAAAATAAAAAGTTTAACTGCCTGAAATGTAACAAACAATTCTCTGAAGTGCTGAGCTTTCGTAGACATTTAGCCTGTCATTTTCTTAGGCCATTTAAGATAAGAAAAAGAAAAAGAAATGAAAGTGACAGTGATGATAAACAAGTAAATAAGAAAAGAAAGACAATGACTCTCAGAAGTAAATCTTTGAGATCAAATAGTGGTAGGATAAGATGTACTCGTTGCTTCATGACATTTGAAGGTGCTAATGAGGGTGTATCTCATGTCTTACATGCACACAAGTTCAAAATGACACATGTTAAAGAACAGGGTCTGACCTGCAAAATGTGTGGTGCAAAGTTTAAAGGTGAATGGTGGTTATGTAGACACCTTGTCAACCATTACTGTACTCTGGAAATGTGGAATGATCTTGTACCACGAGACTTAGTGAATGCCCTCAATACAAGGAACCAGTGCTGGATCTGTAAGTGTGTGCTGGACAAAAATTATGTTGGCCATACCAGCAAGCGAAATGCATACATTGGAATGCTATTGACAGGGCATTGCAAAGAGGAGGAAAGCAAATTTGATTGTTCTCTGTGCAACAAAGAGTTTTCAACAAGAATTGAATTTTGGCAACATATGAAGTTACATCTTTCTAAGCCTCCAAGTGATTATACTCCTCAAAGTGATCTCATGGCAAAGGAAAAGAGAGAAGACTATGAATGCAGTGACTGTTCTTTGCATTTCAAGAGTGAAGACGAATTATATAAACATCTAGCTTTCCATTTTCTTGAATATACCAATAAGGGAAAGTCAGGAACAGACATTATGGTGGAAGACCATCAAAGTGAGGAAACTGTGCAAACAGAGGAAAGCAGTGAAGATGATGAGTGGCTTCCTCCAAGTATTGTGAAAAAAAGGAAAACTGAAAATAAGAAACAGGAAGATGAGGTAGAAAGTAATGTTTCTGTAATCAAGATAGAGGATCATGAAATTCTGGAAGACATCAGTGAAATAACTATCAAGAGTGAAGATATCATTATTGATGAGATGTAGAAAGACTACTCTCAGAAGGTGAAACTGAAAATGTAAAACTTGAATAATTGATGTATCTGGATAAAATTGTTAAGAAAAAGAGGGACATGAATAAGCAGTGCATGCTTAGTATTATTACTGTCACAAAGCAGAGATAAAGTTTGTGTGAGCTCATATGATTCAGTATGTTTGCAGTATTACAAAGCATGAGTGTGTGTGTGTGTGTGTGTCGGTGGGTGGCTTTTTGTGTGTGTGTTTTATGTCCCTAATGTATATATTTATTGTAGGGTTTCAATCATTTATGTTGTTTTCATGTATAATTTAAACAGTCATTATCTTTAAGCCATAATCTTTAAGTCATGTGTATATATTCCTTGCACATACCATCCCTCATCATGACATCATGACATGGTTTATGCAACTAAACTTTTTCATGACTTATTGTCTTCCTTCATTTTTTTTTGTCAGAAGATTCTTCTTATTCACTTTTTCTTATATTTTTTTTTTTTCAGAACTTTCTCTTATTTCCTCTAGTTTTGTTAGTTTTCCTTTATCCAATATTTCCTCATACGACAACACTTGGACTTTGTTCCTATTTTGTGGCAGCTCTTTGTATTGTCTCCACTTTTCTTCTGTATTTTCTTGTATGGTAATTGTTGCAGCTTCACATTCAAAATTGACCATTTCACAAACATATATACTATTTATTTATATACTAATCAATCTACATATGAGATACATATGAGATACATATGAGTTCTACATATGAGATACAAAATTCGTAATTTTCTCAATTGAAAAATAAAGTCAAAGAGAATGAAATCTGAACTGATATTGCCAGGGAAGGATATATATATATATATATATATATATATATATATATATATATATATATATATATATATATATATATATATATATATATATATATATATATATATATATATATATATAGTTCTCTGGCAATATCAGTTCAGATTTCATTCTCTGACTTATTTTTCAATTAAGAATTTTTATGTTTCATATGAATCTCCTTTTGATATATTTTCCTAAGAACAGAAAACTTCTTAGGACTGAGCTACATTTTTCTTTCCTGGCTTATACGGTTTACAATTCAGTCTTCATGTAATTCTCCACAACAGTCATTACTTATATTACACAACAATCATAACATTACATTACACAACAATCATTACTTTTTTTTTTTTTTACATCATCAGTATATTCATACTCATATTTACTTATCCCTTCAAGAATACATTTTCATTTACATCAGTCAAGAGCTTAATTTGGGCCAGTACCAATGTCTGCCACATTGCCTTGATATGGGAAACCTCTCTTACAAGGATTCTGTGTGGGAGGAGTGTCAGGTGGAGTATCACAAAGATGGCATTGGCTCAAATTACTTTGTTTGTGTGTGTGTGTGTGTGTGTGTGTGTATGTGTGTGTGAGTGTGAGAGTGAGTGAGTGAGTGAGTGAGTGAGTGTATTTGTTTCCATGCATGGTGTGCCTCCTATGAATGGATCTATTTTTCATCAGTGGCATGATGAATTTTTACTCAGATATTGTATCTTAATAAAAAAGTTTTGTTTGGTAATTTAATATTACATTACAATGTAATTATAGAATGCTAAATAGAAAACTGGTAAATCAGCATAATGTATAACCAGGGTAAAATGTTTCTTTTTGTACAGTGCATATGTATATCCATTTATTCCATTAAAGTTAATTTGGTCATTATACAACTGTTTATATTCTTCCTTACTGGGTTTTTGTTTGATGATCTTGAAAGGCAACACACTTGTACTGCTAAATCTGAAAATAACCCCAGTGCCACTTTTTGCAGCAGTTGAACTTGTGCCATCCTTGAGAGGGAAGCTGTCCTCAGTTCATGAAAATAATTGTTATTCAGTGAAAATTGATAAGGACAAAATTATTGTAAATTACGGATTTCTTATTTTCATTCATATTTTTTTATCGGTTCAACAAACTTATCAGGAATATGATACTGCTGGAAGGAACATAAAAAGGCATAAAAGCAGGATTTAACATCAGTAAGTATTATGACATATATATATATATATATATATATATATATATATATATAGAGAGAGAGAGAGAGAGAGAGAGAGAGAGAGAGAGAGAGAGAGAGAGAGAGAGAGAGAGAGAGAGAGAGAGAGAGAGAGAGAAACATTATTTCTGGCCACACCATCATTGTTTGGCCTGCAGCAGTTGTTTATCTTTACTACTGGCTGGCTGAGTAGCAGAACCTCAGAAGGCACATAAACCTTGGGAGCATATTATGTTGCAGTGTCAGGGAACCAAAGCCGTTAACAGCCACAGGTCCCAGAGTTAATGAGAGAGAGAATGGAGGGTGGTGATTGCACCAAAATTCAACGCAATAGCATTATGCCTTTCATTTAAGTATTCACAGGAATCCTCTGCCCGTCAACACCAGCACCAACACAAGTTGTGCAAATTAAGGTCAGTTGATAAGGTGTAAACAGGTCTATAATACATATAGTGGTGGTCCTTATTCCCAATGGACTCTGCCTGCCATGTTCATTAGCTTGTAGTGTTTGTGTGACAATGTGAGGTAGCGGTGGTCGCACCACACGCGACGGTTCTCAAACAGCACGTCAACTGAAATAGATGTCATCAGTTACGTAATTATATATATATATATATATATATATATATATATATATATATATATATATATATATATATATATATATATATATATATATATATATATATATATATATACACCATCCACAGACCGTTAACACTATTACTCTTAACAACCCTTTAAAAAGATTCTTAGTGACGAGCGGGGGACCGACAATTTGAGTGAGTGTGTGTGTGTGTGTGTGTGTTCTATCATCGTAATGGCTGAATCATGAGCGTCGTGGTGTACACAGGAGCACGTGCTCGATGGCTTGCTCTCTCTCTCTCTCTCTCTCTCTCTCTCTCTCTCTTTGCTATATGCCCAGGAAACAGGTGCGTGGGAGTGACGGCAGTGACCCGTTTGAGGTGCCGCGAAACAAGGAAGGAAGCGCCTTTAGCGTCCCTCCTTGTTCCCGGGACACTGGCTTGGTGCACCCAGATGTTGGCAGAGGCAAGGCATCACCACCACGTGCCTTCACGCTGGGAAACCCCCGCCGGCTCCCACTACTTGTGTTGCCCCTACCGCCTTCCTCCTTCACCCTGATTGCTGCCAACTCTGGTATGCTGTGATGAGTGGAGCACATGGATTATATGGTGCATCATACTCTCTCTCTCTCTCTCTCTCTCTCTCTCTCTCTCAATTGCTCTCTAATTGCGGCAGACATTTTGCATGTATCACTGCGTTTTTCAAACCATTCCAACCCTTTCCATATGTCTTGTCGTGAATATTATTTAGGTATCTTCCTTTTCTTAATTTTGTCTTCATATTCAATCGAATATCCTGGTTCTTTTATATTCCACAACTGTGTGTGTGTGTGTGTGTGTGTGTGTGTGTACAAAACCCACAGATCCGTTTCTTTTGGCATGATGGTTAAGGCTCGAAAATTTTTCTTGGTGTGCTGTCCACCGCAGCGTGCAACCGTTTCTTTGTGGCTCGGCGTGGAGTGAAGAGTGGTTGGCAGCCAGCCGCTGATGAGAAATCCAGGACACCACTATAAACGCCTTTGCCGATGGCGACTGAGGATAGAAAACAAGGGCCAGGTGCAGGGGAAAAAGGGATGTGTGTGTGTGTGTTTGTGTGTGTGTGTGTTCGTTTGAATTTGTGTGCCTGTTCGTGTATGTCTGTGGGTTTATATGCCAGACTCAATGTATTGGCATAATGACTTAGGAGAATGCATGACCAGCCTAAGACATGCTCTATACGTCAAGTCGGAGAGTGTAAATAGAAAAAAGAAAATTTAAAAATAGTTCGTCTGTCGAACGGACTCGTAATCAAGGTGTTAGTGTTGAGTCATAAGGAAGCTTTAAGAGAAGATTAGACAGATTTGTGGATGGGGATGATAGGTGGAAATAGATAGGTATATTTTATACAGGGACTGCCACGTGTAGGCCTGATGGCTTCTTGTAGCTTCCCTTATTTTTTATTTTTTTTATGTTCTTATGTTCTTATGACAATAATGGAATAATGGTTCAGTCCTGTCGTCCCTACTTAGCGTAGTGGTGATGTCTCATCTGAATGACTGCGTAGCCCATGTCAGGCAAACGCTGAACTGAGGGATGAGTGGCCGAATTTAGACTGAGATTGCAAGGTGTCACCACAGTGCCGGGGAGAAGTGGCCGCACGTGCTGACAGCGAGCCACTTCCTCTGTATGTGCGCCCACTTCATCTTTGCGTCTTTTCTTGTTCCTGACAGGTTGACGTTACAAGAGTGACGGAGATGCAACCTTAGCAGCGCGCGCACACGCGCGCGAGCGAGCGCGCACACACACACACACACACACACACACACACACACACCTTCTTAAGAGACAAGCTACTCTTGCTTCCTTTCTCTCTCTCTCTCTCTCTCTCTCTCTCTCTCTCTCTCTCTCTCTCTCTCTCTCTCTCTCTCTCTCTCTCTCTCTGTACATATCTCGCTCGTACTTGTACTTCACTTCATTGAGTCTAATGCACCTCACTATTTTATCTAAAGTCACACTGTGCATATATGTTCTTATCCTGCTTATACTCTCCCAAAGGAAATATGGCCTGAAAATTATTGTGTGCATCTCTGTAACCCCAGTTGTTTAATTTAGCCTTTATCGGCACTTATAACTTCCTTAGCCGCACTGCCACCTGGGGAGAGATGGCCGCTCGCTATATAGGAAATTGTGTCTTGGTTCCTTATTGCACACATCCTGTGTAGTAAGTGCCCGTCAGGAATCCGTAGCCTGTCGCTCGTGTCATTTGCAAGCCCTCCCGTGAAAAACTTACCTTATTCTGCAGCACGATCAGTTTTTGAGCTTCACATATATGTATCATGTTCCATCTACTTATAACCTCTAGTATAGTGTTGGCTTGTGAAGTATTTCTATGAGAGAGAGAGAGAGAGAGAGAGAGAGAGAGAGAGAGAGAGAGAGAGAGAGAGAGAGAGAGAGAGAGAGAGAGAGTGTGTGTGTGTGTGTATGTGTGTGTATGATACAATTTTTACATCTGTCTAGACTTAACTCATAGTTAAAGTACTTTAAAATACAGTCAGTCAGTATCTTAGTAATGTATATTAACATAAACATACTAATACTCATCTCTCAGCTGTGATATAAATACACTGACACACGTCTATCAGCTGCATTGGAGGCCTCGAGTCACAAGACTGTTCCCGGGATTATAAAACTGGGTGGCTGATGGGAGATGAAATGACAGCTTTTGCTAAAAGTATACGGACAACGTGGTACACTCCCTGGAGATTGATTTCCCTCAAAGACGCAGAGGTTGAAGCTGAGGTTTCTGTTCCTAAAGATGGATATTCAAGCCTCTGCCAGAGAGGTGGGAGAGGCACTCTACATCTAGGAAAGAAAGGCAGAGCGATAGAATGAAACAGACGAATGGATGAACAGGTAGATGGATATTCATGCAAAGATAGATGGATAGATAGATCAAAAGAAGCAAGGCCATCACCAAGAACAATATCTCCGTGCAAAAGAGGAAAAAAACTGAGTACGACCACGCCTTGAGCACTCACGCAACAACAGCACAAGGTAAGGGAAGTGCGTCACTATCATAATGGGGGAGGAGGGGTGCCTCCTTGAAGCCTCATTCCTGAAACACAAAGGTACTGAGGCACAAAGTAAAGGGTGCCCACGTACTCGTATGCGTACACGTTGTTGGTGCCGCGCCAACGCTCTCTTAGAAGCCTCGGAGGGAAGTGCGCGCTACCAGGAAGGTCCTGCAACGCACAGAGAGGATGAAAGGGAGGAAGGGAAGGGAAGACACCTGCCTCTACCTCATGCTCTATTTGCTGCACTTCTTAAACTCCAGCTCTTGGCGGAGGCAGCTGTACTCGTATAGAGACCAACTGTATGAGACCAATAAACAGTTTGATTTAGATAGAATTGAAAACCATATATGTATGTAAGTACTAGAATAGCTGTTATTACCACATCTTAAAAAACCTCATAGTTTATTATTTATCTTGCTATTTCTAAATAAACAATTTTTTTTTTTTTTTGCTTTGCAACTCTCTCTCTCTCTCTCTCTCTCTCTCTCTCTCTCTCTCTCTCTCTCTCTCTCTCTCTCTCTCTCTCTCTCTCTCTCTCTCTCTCTTATACAAAAAAAGAAAAACACTGGTAAGATCGAAGGTTGCATTACTTGAATGGCCCATAACAATATGCTTATCCTACTTCCCCGCACTGAGTCAGGGGTGTGCGTGTATTGATGTATTGTGGCATCTGGCAATTGTCTCTTGCAATGTTTACATGGACCTCGTGGTTGAGGCATGTTTTTGTTTACGTCACAGGCGGACCAATCACGAAAAGCTTCGACGTTGTCTTGCAACCAATCACAGAGAAGCTTATCATTGCCATGCACCTGTTCCCATTCATATGCGTCTGTGTTTCATATTAGATCGTCTATTCCACGTAATATATTTTGAGTGCTTGTAAGCTATATTTACTTGAATGTATAATAATTTATTAAGATTGGCATTAGTTTATGCTTTGTTATGTAATATTTGTCATTACTTTCATCGCACAATGAAGAACAACTATATATTTGTAATTATCCAGAAATCTTACCAGTGAAATTGCCGTGTAGTCTACAGTAATGTATAGTCTTTACTTATAAATGAAGTGACATACTTTGTCATTAAATACCATTTGTATTATAATAACTTCAGATCTGTGTGATGGATATTGTTCAAACGAAATACGAGAACAAAAATTAAGATGAAATTGTAATGAAAACGTTGCTTTTCGTAATGTTATGCCATAATGATTCAAGTACATTAATTTTGTACAAATAGCATGTCAAGAATCGTGGTCTTAAATAAACAACATCTTACAGTTTTTGCGAATACCGAATATACGCCTCTGAAATAAAAGCGGTCTTGGCAAATGTATAATAATTTGTTGCTCTGGGAGATGACAACACTGGATGGTTGCCATGCGTACCGCGCCGTATAAAACCCTCAACGCACCAGGCGGATACTCAAACTTGAACATCCCAACCTCGCAGAAGGATACGCGTGTGGAGGAAGTATTGTTTGTCGGTGCACACGAAATTCTTGCAAACAGACACAATGAAGCCCAAGTTTGGAAACGACTTGACAAATGTTATCCTGCGACAGTCCCAGGTGGTGCAGACTCGGATGGCGGGGAGGGCCGTCATCAAAGTGGTCAACAGGTGCAATGACGCCAAGGAAAACAACAGCCTCAGTACGTACTGCTCGTGTTATGGCATGTGTAGGATAGAGACGCTCCCTGGCTCTCAGTATTCATTGCATCTGTAACTGTCAGCAGATTGTGCATGCTCATCTGCTTTCATGTTTCGTGACACGCTTGCTTCTGTTGCACACACACACACACACACACACACACACACACACACACACACACACACACACACACTTTTCCAGACCATCAGACCCTTTCAGTATTTAGTTTTATTTCTACACTAACGTCTCTTTGCACGAGTATATTATGTGTTGACAGCTGTCGCCGTGAGGTGCAGTCTTTCAGCCCTATTGCAACTGTCCTTACAGAACAGACGTGCATTGGGCTCCATTGTTCGGCAGCTGTGAGCCACAGAGAACAGGAAAATAATCACACTCACATCATAACGGTTACAGTTCTCTATTCAATAATACAGTTTATA
>NC_087171.1:15158266-15300766 GCF_035594125.1 Scylla paramamosain | reverse complement strand
ACTAAATAAAAACAAACACCAAAAATTCATTCATGTAAAACCACCACCACGAATAATGATAACCATACACCCACAACTTTCCTAACTTCTGTAATAATTTTGAGGAAGAAAAAGCAAAGCCAACAATGCTATCAAGTAAAAAAAAAAAAAAAAAAAAAACGATATAGCCTTTAATAGCCGCGAGGGACCGTTGGGCAGGCAGGCAGACACAGACAGGCAGCAGCGGCAGTAGTAGCTGTAGTGTTGGCGAAAGGACAGTGAACACTTCTGAGATGGCGCGTGAAGCAGCTATGGTGGCGGCTAAGTGTAGGGAGTCCCAGGAAAACGGAGGACACCTTGGTACGCATTTACTGGTGCTGGTGGTGAGAGTGTAGTGACGCAGTGCTGAGTAGTTCCATTAATCCGTGAGTGTGTCTGGTAGTCATGGCTGCTGGTGGCGGTGCAGGCGGCAGGGGCGGGGAGTATTTATAGCAGCAGCACTGGGCACGAGGAGAATGTTACGTCACCAACCACGTGGCCGATAGAGCGTAAGGTGTTTGTCTGCTGTGACGTCATGGTAGACAAACAAGCGTGATGGCTGATTCTTTGAGTGTGTGTGTGTTTGTACTGGATTAGTCAGGTTTATTGTGTCTCTTCTTTCAATACCGTTATATTTAGTGATTATGAATACTTTTATTTACTTTTTTCTTTTTTTTTTCACCACGCACATCTTCCTACAGTGTATGTGTGTGTGTGTGTGTATGTGTGTGTGTGTGTGTTAGTTTGCGACAAAGAAAACACAGGGTATTTCCTCACCATGATGTCACTATCATAGACTGTGATGTACCGTCACAGGGTGTTCTCATGTAGTGTGGTTTCCTTCCTGTCCTCTTCCGACACGTCAATAACGGCAGATGTTCACTCGTCTACCTTTGTCCTAGAGAGAGAGAGAGAGAGAGAGAGAGAGAGAGAGAGAGTCTTCATCAAGGGGCAAAACCGTGATGACTTCTTGTTATGATTAGCTCGACCAAGAATAAACTGCGTTCTGGCGAGGAGAGAAGACCAAGGTTCCAAGGTTACGAGGAGGGAGGGGGGTGGGTTTTTGCAGCACACACAGAGAATGTTTTGTGTGTGTGTGTGTGTGTGTGTGTGTTTACAAGAACAGGCATCAACAAGGCGACCAAGCAGGTGACCGTGATCAGGACAAGAAAATAAAAATATCGCTTCTCCTCCTCCTCCTCCTGAATGATAAATACAATATCAACTTGAGGACCTCTCGCGACTCAACGCCCTCATCGGTTAATTCAGTGGAACACACACACACACACACACACACACACACACACACACATCGCAACAGCGTAATATGCACGTTTCTTGCAACCTATTTACTTACACAAGAATAATCACCAGCTTCCTCCTTTGCTTCATCTTCCAGTGTAAAAATAGGAGCTATTATTTACCCCAGGGCCCCCTTCTCTCTCTCTCTCTCTCTCTCTCTCTCTCTCTCTCTCTCTCTCTGTTGTAATCGCTCACTACGAACTGAAGGAATTAGTGTTTTTATTTCGTGGCGTTCCGGTTCACTCCCCAGCTTATGAGAGAGAGAGAGAGAGAGAGAGAGAGAGAGAGAGAGAGAGAGAGAGAGAGAGAGAGAGAGGTGTGTGTGTGTGTACTTGACTTTTTGTTCACTCTCAGCTCTGGTATATGTAACAAAACTCATAATAGTTTCCATTGTCTCAGTTGCTTAGTGTCCATTTTACAAGCGGATATTGTTTTCTTGCACCCTCCTCCTCCTCACTGTTAATTCTAATTTTAAACCACGTACTATTGCATACCCTGCTACCCTGCCACACATCCTGTACAAACATTTCTGAGGCTGGCACGGTCGACACCACTAACCCTACCAACACCATTCTGCCTGAGTAAGCGGGACACAACGCGCGCCACCTTGAAGCGAGTTACTGAATGAAGGAACCAGTAAAGACGGGGGAGAGGAATAGAGACGGGGTGGGGGAGTGCATTGATGATGTCGCCAGCTCTTTGTTCTTTTATTTTTGTAGCGTTATTGTTGTTATTTTTATTATCTGTAGTAGTGATAGTGATAGCGAGGATGGTTGTGGTGGTAGTAGTAGTAGTCTGTTGTCTTGGTGGTTGTGCTTGTTGCCTTTCCCGCTCCCAGCATCTCTTTTCCCCACCACTTTGTTGTAGGCTGTGTGAAGGCCAGCGGTAGGGGAGCTCCTGCCAGACGCCACCATTGTTGCCCACCTGCTTGGCATTGCTGGTGCCGTGGAGAGAGAGAGAGAGAGAGAGAGAGAGAGAGAGAGAGAGAGAGAGAGAGAGAGAGGAAATATCTATACAACTTAAACTTTTCCGGTTGGAGTTAGAAGATCCATTTTTCCATCAGTGTTTCTTCTTACCTTTACTTGCTACTCAGTGTTCTTCCTTTGTTTCTTCATTCCTTTCCCCTCTATACCCTTGTTCGAGAGCTGTATGTTCCTCATCCTAGGCAGGGGGTTGAATAAAAGGTTCTGAGTTCGACCATGACTCACTGGAGAATCTCACTGGAGGAGGTAGCGCTCTCTTAACCCAGCCGGCACAATAGTACAAGCATGATGTAACTTGGGGCGCTAATTCAATTCTCTTTCTCGGCGCGTTGTGCTTGTTGAGGCTACATGATGCCTCACACGTGTCTCACCTTGCGCCGTCAATGAGCTGAGGTGAGGTGGTCAGAAGCACGTCGCGATACAACATTCGTAACTGTTGGTTCTTGTGGCAGTCATAGTTCAGGTAATTAATTGAGACGGCAGTGTGATGTGTGACGGCTGTTGCAATGACTGTGATGACTGTCGTTATTGTCTCTGTCGTTATTTTTACACTATACCGTCCCCATTTCCTCTACTATTACTATTTTTAATTTTACTGACGCCCTTTCGAGATACGATGCAAACTGAAGAGGGCTCACGAAGGTTATATTAATATCATGATAATAACTATAATGACAAGATTCCTGAGAGGCTGAACTGTTTTTTCTATTGTTTATATTAACTCAAGGATGTAGTAGTACGTGTACGGAGAGAGAGAGAGAGAGAGAGAGAGAGAGAGAGAGAGAGAGAGAGAGAGAGAGAGAGAGAGAGAGAGACCTTCATCCAGTGTTGCATTAGTTTTGCTTGCTTGTTTGTTGATTTTCGTACTCGTTATGTGCCTCGGTAAATGTGTGTTTGTTTTGTTTTGTTTTTCTAGTGAGCCTCCCTTCCTCCTCCCTCCCCTTCTCTGTCTCTCCTCCCCCTCTCCTTCCCTCCCTCCCTCCTTCAACCCTCCCAAGCTGCGGTTCTTTCTTCGCTCGTGTCCTTCAACTTGTGTGACGTCACGGCCAGCACTTGAGGGAGGACCTTGAACACACACACACACACACACACACACACACGGGAAAATAATTACTTACATGTATACTTTTTACTTGTATTAAACTGAAAGGCATACAAACATTTGCATACGTAAACATGCATGGCTACAAAGAGAGAGAGAGAGAGAGAGAGAGAGAGAGAGAGAGAGAGAGAGAGAGAGAGAGAGAGAGTCTTGGAGAAATGGCGTTTTTCTTTATTGTGTCAAGATCTAATATCCTGTTTTATGATAACACTGCGTCTTGGTGAATGAGTTTGTCTCTCTCTCTCTCTCTCTCTCTCTCTCTCTCTCTCTCTCTCTCTCTCTCTGACATTGTGGTTGTGCTGTGGGCGTGGAAGTATTACAGTAACACTACACGTAAAAAAGTTTTATATTTAGACACGTATATAGATTCTCTCTCTCTCTCTCTCTCTCTCTCTCTCTCTCTCTCTCTCTCTCTCTCTCTCTCTCTCTCTCTCTCTCTCTGTATGTAAGAGCGTGAGATGAAAGACTAATGACAATGAAAAGTAGCAATAATAATACGTAGTAACTTCTCAGCTTAAAAATAGAAGTTACTACGAAACCTCATCACATCACCAGTACCATTACCTCCACCCTCATCACCATCTTCCTTGACTGCTTTAACACCACCACCACTGCAGCTCCCCACCCTTCACCCCTCTCCTCTCACCACCCCACCACCACACCAGCACCCCACCACACCACCACTATCAGCATCCGGGTCCCTGGTGGTGCCTTTAGCGGCCCGTTACGTCGCCACACCGTAATAATGTCTCACTCCAACCTTCTCTTCTCTCCCTCTCTCCTCTCCCTCCCTGTCTCGTAAGGAAGGTCATGATGTATGCGCACGTAGAGACTGTTTCCCAATGCCTCTTTCCATGTATGAGTGAGAGGGAGAGCAAGTCATGTAAAACGAGAGAGTGAGACCTGCCTTGAAAACAGCTGACATCCTAAACAGCTGATTAGAGGTAAACAAACGGGTGAGTGTGAGGCGGGAACGTTCAAGGTCGAGTAGACGTTCAGGAAGCCAGATAAACTCCTCCTCCTACTCCTCCTTTCTTTGTTCCTTTCTTTGGTTTATCTTTCATTCTTTCTTTGTCGGGTATTATTGATTTTTTTCTTGCTGCGTTTTCATTCCTTCTCTTCCTTGTCGTCGTCTTCGTTCTCATTTTTCCTTCTCAGTTATTGAGTTGCCACACGTCACTAGTCATTGAGGTTATAGGTGGTGGAGAAAACGAATTACATAAGAGAGAGAGAGAGAGAGAGAGAGAGAGAGAGAGAGAGAGAGAGATATGTGTCTTGGTGGCGTGACTCTTGAAAAGTTTTATGTGGCAGGAAATACGTGCGTCAATTTTTTTTCTCTATCTTTCCTTTAGAGCATTGTTTTCGTCTATGGCATTGTGAAATACACACACACACACACACACACACACACACACACACGGGCTTTGAGCGGTGCTTGTTTACACGAAAGAAATGGAAATGATTGAGGAAAACGAGAGATCCCAGCGCTGGCAAATGTAAACAGTCACACGTGGTTGGTGATGCAAATACAGAGAAGGAAGGAGGGAGTGAGGGAGTACCGTTACTGCCAGAGGTACAGTAGATAGTGGCGGCGACAGTGACATGAACACCTTGACCAGGGGCATCCCAGCGAGCCAAACCCTACAGTTCCACCCCTTGGTGTTGGCACGGGCTGGATCCTGCCCCTGGTGCTTACATGATGTTTGTCCTTGGAGCCACCCAACCCAGTCACCAGTCTCTTCACCCTCCACCGCCGCCCCTCCCCTTCTGGCTCCTTCCAAGGCCACCACACACCCCACCATCCCCTCATCCTTCCCTCTCTCCCCTTCTTTTCTCGCCAAGGCTGCGCAGCACGCCCCTACACCTTAGCGTCACCCCTCACCACCCATCCATGATTCACCAGCGTTATCTTGCTCGCGCGCCTCATTCCTTCCAACGGCACGGCCTAGCGGGAGGCGTGCTCCGGGTGACCTCTCCTGCAGGTGTCGCTCACTCAGTCTTCCGGGTCTGGCGACAGCATCAACTTACGGCGGTTACGCAACGCTGTGCTTGTACGTCCGTGTTTTTCCTGCATAGAAATGAGTCACTGAGGATAAAGGGCCACGCCTGCAGGTCACGCTGTAGGTCAAACAGAGCGAAGCGACGAGGAGGGAATGATGGGTGGGTGGAGTGTGGCTGCTCCTGAGGCTGTGACGGTGCTCTTGTTTTGTTCGCTGGAGCCTGGTGGGGGTGGGGAGTGAGGGCTTTGTGTCGGGCGCCGGCTGCTACGAGGTACTTAGCGAGGGAGAGTTACCGTGACGAATGACTGTCGGGAGTGGCTGTAGTTAGGCAACACGCTAGGCTGCGGGGAAAGTACTGTCTGCGTGTGTGCAAAAAACACGAGTAATGACAATAGAGAGGAACACTCACGGATGGCGTAATTACTATACAGGTGCACATTAGTGAACGTCGCGAACTAAATAGCAACCAAGAACCGTATCATTATGTAGTACTGTCGTTAAGTTTCACCATTAAAAGTGACACCTATCATTAGTAAAAGGTAAAAACCAGGCACGCTTACGTTTAAGTGGAATGTTTAGTTATTAGCTTTCTGCCAGTATAAAAACGTCGCTAAAAACATCATATTGCGTTTTAACGTAGAGTTCTTTGTTAGTGTGACATTTTGATTTATTGAACCAGTCAGTTGTCCCGTTGTTCACTAATATAAGCAGTGACAAGAGTGGTAATGCGTCTGTTGATAAGCGTGATGCAGGAAAACTTACAGGCGTGCGAGGACAGAGAGAGAGCAGGAGTGGCAGGAGTCGCTAGCAAGGAAGCGCTTACAAGCAAGACATGAGTGGGAGATTGACTCACGAATGGACGGGTGAAGCAAATGAGTGATGGTAAACATTGCTGACTCACTTGCTAAATCATTATGTAACCCATCACTTGGCTGGCTTAATGACTGAGCTGGATATGGTATGGCTGAATGGTTTACTGAAATGACCACGACCTGATTGACTGAATGAAGAGTCGTGGATTGTGAACTGACTGACTGACTGATGTGCTGAGGTACTGGAAATAAATCAGAGAAGTAAATGAATAAGTAAATGAGTAAACAGTTGACTGATGATACCACTGGAGAGAGTGATTGACTGACTGGATGAATGAATAATTGATTAACTAAAGGACACACTAACAGACTAATCCATCAATTCATTGGCTGATTGAATGATTGAATAAATAAGTAACTAACTAGTTAACTAAAGGACACACTAACAGACTAACGTACCAGCTTACTGACTGACTGAATGGCTTAAATTGACACACGAGCTGGCAAAAAAAAAAAAAAATAAATAAATAATGGTTGACTAATGCTGACTGATTAACTAGACTGACAGAGATAGACTGGCTAGATATCTAACGAACTGATGAAACAGAACTGAGGGACTGAATAACTTAACTGACCAACCAAATTATCTGATCAACAGACAGAATGGCTTCCTAACTGGCGAAACAAAATCTGACCAGCCAAATCAACATACTGACTAACCGACTGACTGACTGAGTGGCCTTCTGGCGCTGAGTTGGGTGCTTGTAACGGGGCAGCGTGCCACAGCCCGTTCCCGCAGTGTGGATCGTGACCCCTCACCCGTCGCCCCTCACCCCACGCCCCACCCAAGGATAGGAGCAGGAGGCAGGGAGGGCTGGCCAGGAAGCGGTTGTGTATACTGGCGGTGGCGGCGGCGGTGGTGGTGTGATATTGGTATTGTTGTTGTGATTGAGAAAGATGGTAGAAAGTCATAGTAATGTAGTAGTAGCAGTAGTGATGGTGATGGTGGTGGTAGTAGTAGTCGTAGTTGTTGTTGTTGTTGTTGTTGTTGTAATAGTGATACTGGCAAAATGGACGGAAATTTTTTCTTTTATTTCCTTCGATACTATAGTCATTATTATGTTTGTAATGGTAGTAGAGGTAGTGGTGGTATTAGTATTGGCGATAGTAGTAGTGGTAGTAATTGTTGTTATTGTTGTTGTTGACGGTGGTGGTGGCGGCGGCGGCGGCAATAGAAAATTTATTCAATTGTTTTCGTACAGTAACAAATGTGGGTATCATCACAAACATGACAACTTTTCCTTTTAGAGCATGCACAAGTATCCATTACTCCAGAGAGAGAGAGAGAGAGAGAGAGAGAGAGAGAGAGAGAGAGAGAGAGAGAGAGAGAGAGAGCAGTAATAGGATGAGTGGCATGAAGGAGACAGAACATTATTATGTCACCGCACAGTGTAAGAGGAGAAAGGGGAAGAAGACAGAGCGAGAAAAGAGAAGGACGGTGAGGATTACGCACTAGGTTAAAGGATAAGGATGTAATCTTCTCGTCCTCCACCTACACTCAATTACCTACCCTTCTTCCTCCTCCTCCTCCTCCTCCTCTTCTTCTACTAGCTCGTCCTCGTAACTCTTCTGCTGATTGTGAGCATTTTCTTCCTTCTCCTCCTCCTTCTCCTTGTTCTTCCTTGCTTTATCTTCTTCCTCGTCATCCTCATTGTTGTTGTTGTTCGTTGTTGTTGTTGTTGTTGTTGTTCGTCTTCCTCATCTTCGCCTTTTTTCCTCTCCCTCTCTCTCTCCATCCCTCCTCCTCTCCTCCTCCTCCTCCTCCTCCTCCTCCTCCTCCTCCTCCTCCTCCTCCTCCTCCTCCTTCCTCATTCTCATACCACTTCTCTTGTGTGGCCACTACGCAATACCCAGCTGAGAGAGAGAGAGAGAGAGAGAGAGAGAGAGAGAGAGAGAGAGAGAGAGAGAGAGAGAGAGAGAGAGAGAGAGAGAGAGCACTATGGAGGGAGTGTATGAGGTTGATATATGAGTACATACACATAACTGACAAAGGGTATTCATATGACCCTTAGCCCTTGAAGCTTCCTCGTGGCTGCTGCTGGATATGCTGGTGGTTGAGGGACCTTGCAGCACATATGTAGACTGTGTAGGCGTGCGTATGTAAGTGTGTGTGTGTGTGTGTGTGTGTGTGTGTGTGTGTGTGTGTGTGTGTGTGTGTGTGTGTGTAAATCTTCCTACTGCGTTAGAAATTTGTCCTATCCTCCTCCCACGCATCAGAAACTTCTCGGGCAATACTATGCACGTAGTATTGTTCCTAAACCTTATTTACGCACATACAGGCGCTGATTGATAGTGGTAGTAGTAGTAGTAGTAGTAGTAGTAGTTGTTGTTGTTATTGTAGTAGAAATTAATAAACCAGGAAAGCATTAGTTACATAGGTTACATTTTTTATCCTCAAAATTTACCTCCCACTCTTACTCCTATAATCTTGCCTAATTTTTCAACGATTTTACTTTACTGTTTCAATTATCATTATTTTTTACTTACTTATCCCCCCCCCCATCAAATCACCTCACTGTTATTTGAGACCATTCTATTTCTTTCTTAGTTCGATAATTATAACGAGCGGTGAGTTACGACCCTATTGTTCGGTTTAAATCACCCACTGAACTCTCACCTATACCACGAAGTTGAATGGCCAAGAATGCGAAGTTCGGGACAAGGACAGATAGAAGGAGGAGGAGGAAGAAGAGGTGATGATGTTGCCGTGATACCTTGTAAGTGTCCGTCTGAAGTGCTCGGGGAAAGGGAGATGACCTCGTGTTGCGTGCTTGTGCTGAAGGAGGAAGAGGAGGTTATGTTGGGATAGGCGCGCGGTGCATCTTTGTTTTGTTTTGGTAGGGGTGGTGGTGGTGGTGGTGACGACGACACGCTCCGCCCTAAGTTGTGTTGCTTTCTTTTTGCTATTGTTTTGTTTCTTTGTTTTATGTCTTGCTATTTCTACTGCATGGTGTTATATATATTTTCCTATTCTATTCTTTCTTTCTTCATGTTTCTTTGTATATTTCTATCCACCTTTCTTTCCTTCATTCATTCTTTCTTCCTTTCTTCCCTCCTACCCTCCTTCCTTGACTTCCTTCTTTGTCTTCTTTTAGTTATTAATTCTTCCTTTGTCGATTTTTCAGTTGCTGTTGTATTTTCGTCCAAATTTTTCCTTGCGCATGTGTTTTCTTGTCCTCCTCCTCTTCTTTCTCCTTGTTTTTCATATTGCTGCTCCGGAAGAGGATAAACACGAAAACAATCTAAAACAGTCCTTAACCACATGACCCAATTGTTGCTGCGCCATAAGCTCAGTTAGTCCGTCCGTCAGTTTGTCTGTCAGTCAAATCAGTCACCTCGATCCTCCCCACATGCCGTGATGAGTGACAGATTGAAGCAGGATCAACCAGCTGGGAAACTGAATGAAAATAGCAACTCTAAATCCACGTGGCATAGCGAATATACGTAGCTCTCTCTCTCTCTCTCTCTCTCTCTCTCTCTCTCTCTCTCTCTCTCTCTCTCTCTCTCTCTCTCTCTCTCTCTCTCTCTCTGCAAATTGCTGTCTTCCTCTCGTTTTTCGCCCCTATTTTTATCCCCTCATATGCATAAATAGTTTTCCCCTCTCCTTTATACCCAAAATTCTTCCCCTCCATGCTGTGCCCTCTTTCCCCTTCATGCTTATTAATTTCCCACATGCGCAGTTTCCCTCACTCCATTATGCAGCCAGTTTCCCTTTGTTTCCTTGTTCTTCGTTTAAAAGCAGTTTCTTTCCTTCCTTCCTTGCACTTCTATCCTTTCCCGTGTGTTGTTTCCATCTCCAATTTACGCAGTTTCTTTCCTTCCTTTCCTTCATTGCACTCTCATCCTTTCCCGTGTTGTTGTTGTTGTTGTTGTTGTTTTTCCACTCCTTAATATACGTAGTTTGCTTCCTTCCTTCCTTCGTTGCATTTTAATCCTTTCCCGTGTGTTGTTTCCACCTCCGTAATATACGCAGTTTCATTCCTGCCCCTCACCCTTGTCCTCTTTCTCTCCCCCACAGACTTGAGCGAATGCCAGCTGTGTCAAGTGCCGGACGCTGTGTTCCACCTGATGAGAAACACACCGCTCACCACGTGCAACCTCTCCGGAAACCTACTCTCCAAGATTCCTCCCAAGTTTGCCCTCAAGTTTTGCCTCATAACAGGTGTGTATGTGTTTGTTGTCTCGGTATCCGTGCGTAGTCTGTGTAATAGTAACGTTCTATCTTATATTTATTATTTTTCGATGTGTTTGCCTTTTCCTCTGCTATTTTTATGCAGTTTTGTTTTCTTGCTGCTATTTAATGTGTGTGTGTGTGTGTGTGTGTGTGTGTGTGTGTGTGTGTGTGTGTGTGTGTGTGTGTGTGTGTGTGTGTGTGTGTGTGTCGCATATAAATGGAAAATCCCCCTCCAAGTTCTTTCTGATTTCACTTTCTTCCCTCTTGCCTCACTTTATGAATAGCTTGTTTATTAAAATGAGAGGGTCTGGTGATGCTGGAGGTGATGCTCCATCAGATTCGGGAGCGCTGGCCGCCCCGGGAGCCAGGTGGTCGCCAGGCACTCCCGCCATGTGTTTTCCTAGAGAGCGTCTCCACCTCACATTCCCTTAAATATTTCTCTTTGTCCTGGCACGCCTTGCACCACGCGGTCTGTCTACCCGGTATAGTTGATGTTTACTTGCGTCTTGAGAGAGAGAGAGAGAGAGAGAGAGAGAGAGAGAGAGAGAGAGAGAGAGAGAGAGAGAGAGAGAGAGAGAGAGAGAGAGAGAGAGAGAGAGATTCCTATTGTGTTGTGAGGCTTCATTGCACAGTAGTGAGTGTGAGGATTGGTGTAACTGTGGTAAAGTGTGGATGTCATGGGTGTGGTGAGTGTTTGTAGGGTGTAGCCGCCGTCTTTAGGTGCACGACCGGTCCTCAGGATAGCCTCCGGATCCCTTTGTATGCAATTTTAAGTCTCCAAGGCCCTCTGAGAGCAACGGGCGGGCGGGCGGCCGGGTGGGTTTGGGTTCGTGACCCGGGGCGCCACCGAGGAAGGCGTGGGCGAATCCTGGTCAGGGAACAAAGAGGGCATGAGTCACTCACCTCACCGTCGACGCCGCCGCCCACACGAATACCGAGTCCTACGCCCACAACGCCCCTCAAGGACTCTGTTTCCACCCTTGGTCAGAACGTGACGCTGTGGTGGTGGTGTAGTGAGGGGTGTTGAGGAGTAAGGTGCCGACCGTCAGAATGTGTTGATGCTTGTGACGCAATAGGCAAAATAACCTGGCGAGGGATAGGAACCGTCAGGGGAAGATGTTGGCGGGCACAAGTTGTGATGCGGTACGCACGACCTGCCGGCTGCGTCACCTTCCGCCTGCTCTCTTGATGCCAAGCATCCGCACAGAGACAGTCCGACACAACAATAAGGAGTGCCGAGGCTGTTCTGCAGCCTCTGCTTGAGGTCAGCGGATAGGATACGTGAAGATTCCTAAGTGACGGAATAATATATATATATATATATATATATATATATATATATATATATATATATATATATATATATATATATATATATATATATATATATATATATATATATATATATATATATATATACACACACACACACACACACACACACACGAGTATATTTAAGCGCGGAAGCTTTAGCAGAAGACATGCTGTATGGTACGCGGCTCAGTCTAGAAAGCAGCTGAACTATCCCCTCTCATTCCGATCGGAATGAGGAAGAACAAAGAAAGCAACCAAGAGAAATCGCCCTGGGGCCAAGGTGGAGAGGGTGGTGGTGATGGTGGTAATGGTATGTGGAGTCGAGGGGCGCCGTTGCCCTGAGAGGGGTGGGGATGGGGTGCGGGAAGTCCGTTGATTCACCTGGACAGCCCGCCGTGGCACCTTGCCCACCGCCAGCCAAGGAGCCTCATCAAAATATATCTTGTTATGAACTCTTGCTGAACCATAGCATTGCGCATTGCCTTGAGCCACTTATAACTTGGCACAAAATTCAATATACACGTTGCGACATCCTCTCTTGACATAGTAATCTGAAAATTTGGCTGCTTGAGAACACAAAGAGCGGGAAGCCCCAAGGCACGCGGGGTGTTGGCGACCACATTGGCAACACGTGCCTCGCCAACTGCCCTACGCCGTCACCTGCGCAATAGACTTTCCCATCCCTACCCAGTGAACTGCGGAACAAGTCTTGGGTCTTTTCCATTCTTCTTACGGTTAATGAGGAAGACACGACACAAAGGAACTTCAGTTTTTTTTTTTTTTTTTTCTTTGGTTTACCATAATTCTGCTCCTCGTCGTTGTGAATAATAACTGGGACCTTTAGCCGAACACACACACACACACACACACACACACACACAGTCTATTCAAAGACCTCTGCTGTTCAGTGATAACAAAATAACTCAGCAAAAGTTAGGATAGACTTCATATCACAGATACCTCGAGTCATTCATCAATTGACGATTATGCATTCTTATCAAAATATATTATGACTTCAAGCTGTCTGCGGTATCTGTGGCTGTGACATTTAGACGCATTGAGGTTAATCAAGAGAAATCCCTTTGCTACCCCTGCCAGAGAGAGAGAGAGAGAGAGAGAGAGAGAGAGAGAGAGAGAGAGAGAGAGAGAGAGAGAGAGAGAGAGAGAGAGAGAGAGACGTAAATCCAAAATTAACATTATGCTGATCTTTCCCAGAGTTGAATGTCTCCCACAACAAGATGTCAAAGCTGCCCGAGGAACTGGCAGACTGTGTGGAGCTGCAGCGCCTCGATCTAAGCCATAACTCTTACGTCAACCTTCCCTCCGTGGTGTTCCGGCTGCCCAAGATCAAGGCCATCTATGCTAACAACAACTATATCATGGGTAAGAGAGAGAGAGAGAGAGAGAGAGAGAGAGAGAGAGAGAGAGAGAGAGAGAGAGAGAGATTGTACTTGATATTTAGACAGGGCTATATTCTTTCCCTGGTTTTACAAGGTTTGTCTTTGTTACACTGATTACTACAAATGACTAAAAGAGTAATGTGAAATAAAATCTTCAGTAATTTTTATTAACAATATAACATTTTACATCAGTAAAATTAAGTAGGGTGTTCTGTACATAAACATATATTTCATATCTAAAACTCAACAATTGCATATTTATCTTTATGGTGTACAGAACCTTATGGTGTGCTCTTCCTTTCTTATACAGATATTGAAGTCGAGGAAGTTCAGAGAGCAAAAACCTTGGAAGAGTTTGACATCACTGAAAACCCCCTGACACCAAAGAGTCATGATGGCCTTAGTGCCGTGACCAACCTCAGGATAAAGCTTACCCCGCGAGAGCTGGAGGAGTGGGAAGACCTCAATGTCTGAGTGCACTATCATTCCTCAGGGTCCTCACCTAGCGCCCTTCAACCTTGTGAACTGTGGATGTCATCAGAGCCTGGCATGTGAAAGTGCTAACCTGTGAAAGAAGCACATCTCAGGCAAGATGTTTTATGGTACTATTCACTGTCGCCTCCTCAGAACATACCATTATGATGTAACTGATATAATGGGCATCAGCAATTTGTAATGATGGGTTTAACATATAAAGGCTTTACCTTACTAGTTTCATGCAGCGAAAGATATGGTGATTAAATATCAACTTCATGATGTGATGTGGAGTAGAAGTATTGTGAACATCCAGTATTTTAAGAGATAATATTTGCAAAAGGGGACTTTGTGTTGACTGCAATTGTGAAATCTTGCAATGAAAATGATAATTTTATACATCTGAAGCTTAAGATTACAATTCTTTTTGAAGGTGTTCTCCATTCATATTCCTGTGTATTGAAGTTCATAGGTATTGTGATTGAGGTTAAGTATTTTATTTTTGCAAGAAGCCCAAGTTCATTGTTGTGTCTTGTTACTGTTATCTTTTATATGTGAGGCAGAAGGGTGATTATTTATATAATTGTACTTCATATCCTTTTATTGTTTTAGTGATTAAAAAAAAAATCTGACTATCATAAGCAGGGCCATAATTCACTGCCATAATGCTGACTGCAATTACTACACACATATGGTATACTGTATCTGTTACTCCATTGCATAACAAGTCTCTTTCTTTTAGACAAAACACATGATATGATCCCAAAATATCAAAGGCAGCTGATAATTTGACATATGTCATCTTTTTGAAAGGCAAATTTAATGGTTGCCTGAAGAAAGTATGCTGTGGTTTTTCACCTTTTGTCAGTTTGCTAAGGTGCACAACAACTGTATGTTTAGTGTTGAGTCCCTTGTTTTCTTGGTCACTTCTGAAGATTTTATCTTCCATCTCAAAATTATTCAAACATGTCTTGCTAGACAAAAATAGATGTTCTTCATACCAACACAGCTTTTCCATTGCTACAGTGGCTCACATGGGTCCTAGCTGGCTTAAGGAACTCTATGGTATCTACCATTCATCACTATCACCATCATCATCAGCCATACCATAGCGCCTTGTCACTAATTCCTGTTGCATCTTCTCAAATAGTGTTTCTGCTTTTCATTTTCACATGCCCATATCAACATGAAAGAATACTAAACAAGCTAAAGAAGTTAAATGCCAAGCAGTAACTTGTCTATTGTATTGGTTTTCATGATATTAGGAAATGTATTTCCAAATGTAAAGTAGGTTAGTGAGGTTTTTACATAATGAATTGCTTTGATAAATAAGGGTATTGAATTCTTGATGTTTGAAAAAAAAAAATACTGTAGATTATGAATATTTTCATTGGCATAGTACTCTTCAGTACTTTATTCAGTGTTTGATAAAATTACTAGAGCTCTGATACTGCTCTACTAGGTCTCTGGTTGCAAGACTGTTAATCTTTGATGAAACTTCAGATCAGTGCTTGAGAGGAGGGGTCATATTTGCTGCCAGTAGTGATACAAGATTGTGTGGCAGGTGATGTCTTTCACAGTAACTCTAGAACTAACACAGTATCTAGTCACAGGTTGGGATGTATATATTGTATTATATATCATGCATTTGGTGGTGGACTTGTTGTATATTATTTTATTTTTATGTGTTGTGTATGTAAACTTTTTCAAAGAATCATGTTATACTGAGTGGTTAGCTAACATGACCAGTCAGGAAAAAAGTGATAGACTAACTATAGTTGCTTATAGAGTAATTTTCCCCAATAACACTGCTAACATGGAAACTATTGTCTTGTAAAATACCATAGATGTAAACCACTTGCATTCCGTAAGATTTGTCTTTGTATTTTTTTCGATACTTCAACTTTTATATTGTAGTTTCTAACTGATATGATATGCTAGTCTGTGTCAACTGCCCTGCCTGCTGACTACAGACCACAGTAAAAGCTCACCATGAAGAAGACCCATGGATTCAGTTAGTCAAAGTTTACCATTATAGCTTTAAGACATAGCATGTGTTGGTTTGAGCCAAAAACGTGTATGTAATAGAATATTAATCAGGACTCATGTAACTCACTGATAATTCCAACTTAGCATCGATCATGTATGAATCTAAAGCTATGGTTATTCCAAGACACCCATGTAAGGCTGGGCATCAAGCTCAGTGTGTGAGACATTTCCATCCGATGAGAATTCTGTTATGCTGGACTGAATGATATTTATTGGCCTGGATCAGTATTCCTCCAGCTGATATTGGTTAAATTTTTTGGATATCATGAATCTAATGTTTATTGAACTTCATAGTTTCCTACTGTTTGCTTGCTTACCTATAGTGTTAAGTAATGGGAAGTGGAAATAGTTGACACTAACTGCTGAGTGTAATGTTAACAGTATGTATTTCACTCAAAGAAATTATTTAAACATTTTTTTATAGGTTATTTAATGAACAGATTGGATGTGCAATTCTTTTAAAACTGCTTTAACCTAAGGCTTTATAAATGAAGAAGTTATATATATATATTTACTGTATGTATATGTATATACTATTAGAATAAGTTTTACGTTGAAAGATGTATTACTTATTGTTAGAGTTTAGAGAGATTTTTTATACTCGAATACATTTACTATAAGATAGAAAGAAGCATTTATTATCCTTCAATGTCAACAATCAAACTGTTGGTGACATCAAAGCTCTAATGGGCGGCAGTGATACATTTTGCTTCCTTCATTTTTGTTCCACAGAAATACTATAAACTGAATTAAGATGTGCAAATTTGAGCTCTCTCTCTCTCTCTCTCTCTCTCTCTCTCTCTCTCTCTCTCTCTGTGCTTATAATAATAATTAAAAGACTCGTGCTAGATCTTTTCTCTTATAAGTAAGGTTAGGGGCATATACAATTGCTGTGTATGATCTTAGCACTTATCACCATCTCATTGGCCTTTATCTATTCTATGTATATCTATCTATTTATCTATCAATCTATCTGTAGCGTCGATTTTTGGTGTGGATTATATTCTCTTGTAGTGGGTGTCTTCTCATTAATAAGAGACGTTATTAGTCTGGTTACACCGTAAGATAAGGGAAACAAACACAGCCTCACGTTCTTACACTATTTCATAACATGTGTAAGAGTTGTGTACGTAAAGTCGATGACTCAAGTCACAGAGGCCAGAGCGGGACGGGAGGTAGGATTGCGTGAAGGCGCAAGTGTGAACCATAGGAAGCAAGAGCGAGTCATATAATCTTCCTTGATGCGAATTAGTGAAGCAGCAAACGCGTGGAAGATCTAGAGTGGATAATGCAGTTGGAGAGTTGAACTTGTGGCTTTGCTTGAGTTGCTGGATAAGTTTAGAGTAAGTGATCATGATAAGAACAATAGTGGGTATCATGGAACTTACTGAATCTAAACCTGGCATAACCTATTTCATGGACTTATTGAATCAAAACCTAACAAAACCTAACAGAAAGCCCTCAGATGATTTTTTTTCACCATTTTCCAGTAGTAAACGAAGAAAAATGAACACACACACACACACACACGCGCGCGCAGACACACACACCTTCCCGTATCAAACTTTTGAAATCTGGAATGATTTGAAGGAAGAGATGGTTTTGGCACAGTATACACATTTAAAGAGAAACTGGATAAATATAGTTAAGGAGACAGGACAAAATGAGCTTTGGCTCGTGCCCTGTGCAACACACACACACACACACACACACACACAGAGAGAGAGAGAGAGAGAGAGAGAAAGGGTGGGGGCACTGTCATGGGAATGCTTCACTGCTTGTTGTAACGTGCATGATGGTGGGCTGCCATAACACTATGGATTACAGTCCTTTCACCCACTTACTGTTTGCTTGCTTCTGAAGTCCAAATCACAAGAAAAAGTTAACTTCTGAGTAATTTTCATCTGGGTTTACCGACTAATTTCTTAGGTTCTCTAACTCAAGAGAGAGAGAGAGAGAGAGAGAGAGAAAGAGAGGACCGAAATCAACACTAGCCGAACTGGTTGAGTCAAATTCAGAACAACAACAGAGCCACCGCGGGACAGCAGGCAGCTTCACTACGGTATGTTTATTTACTCGTTTAAAGGTCATAGTATAACACTTCCCTGTATTAATCAAAGGTCATGCCGTAGACTTGAAGCGTGTGGGGCTTGCACAATATTTTGCCAGGGGTCTTGCATTGTCTGAGTGGCAAGAATTGTACCTTCATTATAGGATTCACTTTTTGGTCTACATTCTTCATTGTGTAGAGTGAGATGGCCTCCTTACTTGCGCCACTTTGGCATGGCCTTTTAAGAAGTCACGTGGTTATAAGCCCTGACAATTTCAGAAGTGGGATTAAAACTTCCTGGTCAACAAGTTACAAGTATCATTAAAGTTGAAAATTAGGGTTTTCTGTTTAGGGTTTTCTCAGCATCGCAGGATTCAGAGACAAATCAGGATATTTCCCGGGATCCTTTAATTTTCCGTACCTGATGATATACATATGAACTAAAGCTAACCCCTACATATCTCATTAGTGTAGTGTAATTTAATTATTTGGTAGGCAATAGGATTAGTAAATAATATTTCACTGAGACAAATGTCAATGGGTATTATGGAAATAAATTAAGTAACCTTAGCCTACTGATTTCCAGATACTGACTATTTATTTCTGGGCAAAGTGATTTTTTTTCTTTTAAATTGTTATCCACAAAATTAAGGAATCAGCCATTAAATTATGAAGTGATTCTAAACCTAACCTAATATGACTTTCTGTGTCTCCTTTTGTCTGTGTCAGTCTCTGTCTTTCTGTCTGTCCATTCTCTCTCTCTCTCTCTCTCTCTCTCTCTCTCTCTCTCTCTCTCTCTCTCTCTCTCTCTCTCTCTCTCTCTCTCTCTCTCTCTCTCTCTTTTAGTAAATATTTGCATTTATCTCTCCAACCATGCATTAGTGTGTTAATGACATAGTTTGTGTTTAAGCTTTTGGATCATTTTTTTTTTTTTTTTTTTTTGGTGTCTGATAACAGTGTTAATGTACCTATAGCTTTTGTTCTCCAATGTTTTCCTATTTGCTCTGAAATAGTGATGCATTTTCAGGGGTCATGCTGTGGACAGTGGAGCTGGCCGGGGGACCACAGCGGGTCAACCATGCTGCTGTGCCTGTGGGAGACAGAATTTATTCCTTTGGGGGTTACTGCACTGGAGAAAATTACCAGACGATCAGGAATATGGATGTACATGTTTTGGATACAGGTGAGTGCTGGGAAGGTCATGAGGTTATAATGAGTCAGTGAACACCACAGCCTTTGTTGCTGCTATCACCCTGTGACAGCCACCAGCCAAGCATCCTTAGTGTGTAGGATTGTTAGAGTAATCACTCATCTTGTTCCTTTTCAGAATTTTGATAGGTGCATATTTATATCCCATGATTACTAATGTCTTCATATGTGTTATTACATACATATCTGTCAGAGTGGCCTTGTGGTGTTGGAACAATTTCTAGGCCTGTAAATTTTAGCTGGTTTATAATAAGTGCTTGTTCTTTATTGCAATTTTTTTTTTCCCACTGTACATTTTTTACAACTATATAATTTGACAAATTTGACAATATGTGTTGCCAAAAACATGATCAGACATCACTGGGCTGGCCCTTACAAGTATCCCAATGAATCTACAAGTACTGCAATGAATCTGGGTTACAGAATTTCCTCATCTTATAGGAGGGTTTTTTGTGGCTGTAAATTCAGTTCAAATTCTGAATTTTATTTATTGAATTATAATTTTTTAAAGCTTGCTCTGTGATCATGGAAGAGTTTTTCAGACTGGTACATTCTTACTGGCTGTGAGTTATTGTTGGAGTTTTTTGGGAAAGTAAATTTTTGTCCTTTTTAAAAGTCAGCACCTTGAAGAGTAGAAGAAAAAACTTTTGGTCCTAAGGAACTGCTCTGACACCACTGATAACATATAGTTTTGCATCACCAGTGTATAATGATGATTGAATTGTTATTAATTTGACTTTGTTGATATTTCCAGTAACTTATAGATGGAAAGTGGTTGAGATCCATCAAGAAAGGAGAACAGTCCCCTTCCAGAGATATGGACACACTGCTGTGGCATTTGGAAACTTGGTTTATGTCTGGGGTGGTCGAAATGACAACACTGCTTGTAATATACTGTACTGTTTTGATACAAGTAAGTATTTCATTGTTTATATATAAGGAGATATAAGGAGTTGATAAATATGAAATAATTTTCTTATATACATTGTTTAGATTAAGCTAGTGAACATGAAACTATTTGTACTTACAGACACCCACCTATGGTCTGTCCCAGACGTGAAGGGACTAGTTCCAGAGGCCAGGGATGGCCACTCAGCATGTATTGTCAATGACCACATGTACATATTCTCTGGCTATTTGGAATATATGGAATCATACACTCAAGAAGTTCACACTTTAAATCTCAGAACTATGACTTGGTTGTACGTCAGAACTACCGTGAGTTTTTATGTTTTCCGTGGCTGAATCAGTAGTGCATCTTATAAAGTGAATTTTGACTTTAGTCTTTTGTTTACTTTTCAACTTTGTTAGTTTAAACCATAAACCAGTTATGTTTTCTGCTGCAAACAGGTTCATGGTTGATATTAATATATTAAGATATGAAGAATACACTAGAAGCTCCCCATCTTGTAGCTTGAGTATAGTGAGTGTACTGAGGATATCTTGATTGGTCACATTCCTATCCTTACTGTTGTCATACATTTGACAGTGCTATCTGATTAATTATCATTGTGATCAGGTAGCACTACCAGATGTATGAGTACAGCAAGGAAGGGAGCGTGGCCTATCAAGTGCACTCACTAAAGATATATACATGCATATTGTATAATATAATGTCCAGACCATGAACAGCAAGATATGAGTCAGTTGTCTTATTTTGAAGATTTTTGGCATGTGAAAATATGACTTTGCTGCCTGAAGTTTATGAAAGATATTTTGAGTTCCCCATCCTAGGACTATTTTTTTCAAGGATGCTTGAGACTAGAGGGTTGCCAGATTCATGGAATTTAGAGAGTGTAACCCAGGATGAACAATATACTAGAAAACAAGTAAAATATTTAATGTTATTTTTTTCCACAGGGGCCATCTCCAATCTTTCGTGACTTTCACACAGCAACAGGAATTGATGGGGTCATGTTTGTTTGGGGAGGAAGGGAAGTGCCTAGTGGTTGGTATGATTCCCCAGACCATGAAGAATATGGATCTAATATGTATGCTCTAGACACAACCACCAACCGTTGGAGCATTGTTCCCTCGTCAGGCAGTATCCCTATTGGTCGCAGGTCCCATTCAGCCTGTGAGTATAATGGCTAGTCTTATCTGATATCTCCAACAGATATTGATGTGCTACTTGAGTGTAGGTTTTCTTCACTTTCCCTTTATTTTTCTGAGAGGTTGTAACTTCTGTGACTGATAACTTATGAGCCATATAGCATAAAAGAAGCAACCTAACCAAACTGGGCAGTATTGAGTGTTTGGCAGCATCTGGTGGCTAAATTATAGCCACATTGTGTGGAGGAGCAAGCTAAGGAAAAGTTAACCTTAAAGGGGATGATTCATAAGCCTAAAGCTGCATAATTCTCTAACTCAGCCAATGCAGGATTTGTAGGGTATGGCAGTCCTTTTAAAAGAGGCATGTGGTGTGTGGTTGTTTTCTACTCCCATCAGTGACGTCAAGTGCTATGACCATTAAATACACAGTGTTGTATAATAATGTGGTCTATAGAGTATGCAGGAAAGGGTTTTAGAGTATGTTGGAATTCTCTGAAAATGAAATTCCATTTTTTATTCTTTAGGTTATTTTTCTTTTACATAGTTGTTGAAAGTTATCTTTGATTACTGAAAACATCAAAACAAACAATTTCTGAATACTCACCTCCAACATTCTGTTTTCACCCTGAAAGGAAGCATAATTCTTGCTGTCATGGTAACTTTTTATGTAGTCCAATGGCTTTTGCTTCAAGCTTTTTATGAACATAAAGACACTGAAATTCATCAATGAATACCAGAGTTATGGACTGAATTTTTAAAACTTCCTTTAAATGTGATTTTCTCAAAATGAAAAAAAAAAAAAATGACAGGTTGCCCCTTTTACATTATACACCTCAGATAGGTATGCTATGTGATGATTTGTAATTTTCTTGCTGGAAATTTGAGCAAAAAGAAATATTATAAGTTATTGGATTGATTTTGACAATGGAATTGTTCTTAACTTTTTTTTTTCAGTTGTTTACAAGAACTACATCTATGTTTTTGGGGGGTTCAATAGCAAAGAAGGTCGTCATTTCAATGATCTACACAGATTTGATCCAGGTAAGCATATTAGTGTTCTTGTATTGTTGTGCACTGTTATTTTTTTTTATCTATTTATTATTATTATTATTATTACTATTATTATTATTATTATTATTATTATTGTTGTTGTTGTTGTTGTTGTTGTTGTTGTTGTTGTTGTTGTTGTTATTATTTTATTTTTATTTATTTTATATTTATTCATATATTTTTTATACAAAGAATTTGCTAATGTCATCATTATCTTTCACCCATTAGTGTTTTGGCTTTCTCTTACTCACACATATGCACTGATCCAAACATTAGGTTTATTAGGATAAAAAGACATGGTTGTTTTCCTTCCCAGTTTACAGTTCTTATGATCTATTTGTATTCTTTATCCATAGTATTTATTTATAAAATTGTAGTGGTGAATGCTGATTGCATTTTGGCCACCATGTAGCAGATGCCTTACAATAAACAAAGACATTTAATGTCTTTGATATTGTTTATTGGCTTTATATGTAACTTTACCTCAAAGATATTTATTGTTCCCTAAATAATGTAATAAATAATGTTTTCATGAAATGGTTGTCTTTATTTGTTTATTTATTTTATTTATTTATATATTTATTTATTTATTTTTTATCAATGGCAGGACTAAAAGTGTGAATGTGAGTATGAGTGTGTGATATTTTGTCTGGGCCACCCTGTGTTGGATTGCCAGCTTGATATGTAGATACAGATAGGTAGATGAGTGGCAGAATCTTGGGAGAGGCATGACTGATACTCAAACAATGCACTATCACAATGAACACAACATTTTTACTGATTTATGAAATGCTGTTTGCAATGCATTGTCATTAATGTGTCATTGGATCCCTTGGTGTAATTATGGGTTGCAAGGGTTGCAACCAGTTCAGCAGAGTAAATTGTACTATCACCATAAATGGTGCTTCCTGGCACACATGTTACCTCAATGGCCTCTTGATACCTCATGGAACCAGAGGAGGCTTTTCGTACTTTCTTAATACTTTATTTATTCTTGCTTTATAAAATGCCTGCATTTTTTATCTTTTATTACATTTATAATTTTACATCTAATCTTCTTATGCACTGTTCATCTACTGTTTCACAACATACCTCCCTAAATTTTCAGTGACACACTACTGGGAACGTGTGAAACCCCTGGGTGTTGGGCCCTGTCCTCGGCGCCGACAGTCTTGTTGTGTTGTGGGCTCTAGGATGTTCCTCTTTGGGGGTACCAGGTAGTGTATATGTATAGTGTATTTCTTTGTGAAGGTTTGTTGTACAAAATATACATATTGTGCATATAAAAATTTATAATTTGTATAAAGCAAACATCAGCTCGTCAATGTTTGAGGCATGTTGGTTAGTTTAATATAATTATGTCATGTACAGGTGGATCCAGATTTCTATAAATAGTGTCATGCAGTATCTAGAAGGTTATGTATATCTTTAAAGACTATTATGAGCTGTCATGACTTCAGTTCCTAAATCAGTGATGAAGACAAGCTTCTTCTTTGTTGTTGTGGATGTGATGACTTCCCACTGTAGTAGATTGATTTATATGATAGTTTCTTTTTTCTCAGCCCAAAGGAAAATTATGAAGATATGACGCCAGCAGAAGATGATGCCTACAGTGAAGAATCAACAGACCGCCGCCTCAAAGATCACAATGATCTCCATGTGCTTGATTTTGGTAAGTTTCTGGTTTCTTTTCTTTTTTCTTTTTTTCTTCCCCCTTTTTTATTCCCAGTTTTATCCATTTTCAAATATTTTATCTTTGATTCTTGTTTTAGGTATTTTTCTTTCAAGGTAGAATCTTTTAATAATATTGGAAAGTTCCTAGTCAAAGAGGGGGCATTTACAGTAATTACAAAAATTGAGGGGAGTCAATTTTTGTTTCTTTGAAGATGACATGATTGCTTTTGTGAAAGTTATTAGAGAGAAGCTGCAGAATTTTGTTAGAAAATTTAACACATGTGACAGAAGGAAGCTTGATGTAAATCAGCTACCCTTATGCAATAATGCTGAGTAAAATATATTACATATAGACAGAGGTGATAGTAATAATAGTTATAACAGTGGTTTTTAAGGTGATAGTAATGGTGATAGTAAAAATACTTCAGTTCCCAGCTTATAAAATCAAATGTGTTGGATATTGAAGTAGTTGAAAAATAGGACCCTTCAGAGGTCAGGTGTATTCATGATAAGGGAAGGCCAAGCAAGGTGCATCAAGCCCAGAGGACTGGCTGGTGCAGTCTTAAGTAATGCATCTTGTATGTTTACCACCTGCGGTGTCTTCATAAGGCAAGGAGATGCGAGAATCATCAGAGTTCTTTCACTTATCTTATACTTCTTTTATTTTCCAGAACCAAGCCTGAAAACATTGTGCCTAATCAGAGTAGAAAGCCTTAAGCTTGACACCTCTTGGCTCCCAAGGGAGCTTCAAGCTTTGTTGGAAGTAATGACTTTGCCCAACAAGATAACTCCAAGGCCCCTAAACCACACTGGATGATTGCAGTGATTGCTTGGGCGAAATGCAAAGTCCAGAAGAATATGAAACAAAAATGGAACTTTCACTACCCCAGTCTGGCACCACAGCTACTTCTCTGTCCATGTCTGTGCTGCAGCTTTTAGGATGCACAGAAGCCTGGCTTGGTGTTTTCACACTTCAGGTCCTTTCAGTTGTCTTCAACAAGTAGAGGTTTATATATATGATCCAAGAATCTCCAACCTGAGACAGAACAGGTGTTTCCACAGATTATTTGGTTAAGCTTTTATTCCCCTTTTCTTTTTCAAGTGACAAAATTGATGTCAAATAACCACTTACATCTTGGTCTTTATTGTTAAGCAGTGATTGGTGAACTGACGCCTGGTGTGATATACTACAGTTCAGGTCAGGCACAAATTAATTTAACTAAGATTTTTTTATAGTATATCAAGATATCTATGTTATTTTAAATGAATCCTTAAAAAAATAAATAAAATAAAATAAATAAAAAAAAAAAAGAAGAAGGAAGGCCTGCAATTTGTGGACACTTGTTCAGTCTCCAAAATTTCCGTCCCTCAAAATAATTTCTGTGCTCCTATAACCTCATTTTACATAAGTAAGAAAAAAGAAAATGAGGCCCCTTACCACAATGTGGTGATTCAGGGATGAGTCTTAAGGAAATTTTTCAAATGAAGACAGACTCTTGTGAGGTTTTCTTCACTTGGATGGTGGGAACTCAAAAGTGGAATGAAATCAGGCTTAATAAATATATAATGTTGAATTTTCAGTACCAGAAGATTTTTAACATGCAAGCATTTGTATGAAAGTAGAATAATATTGGTGATAAAATGTCTGTCTGCATTTGAGGACACTGGCAAAAGATAAAAATGCTTCATATGAATGAACATTTCAAAAATTATAAGATATCTAAAGCAGTGCAGGCCTTCAGTTTAAGTGTATGGAGCATATGGGAGTCTTGAGTTTTTAATTATGGTGAAAAAATGGTTTATGTTGCACACTACTGACTTTCTGATTATGGTGGAAAGATGGTTTATGTAGCACACTACTGTCATTGGCAAAAAAGACTGGTTTCAGGTTTAAATGAATTGGACTTTGTCACCCAGTGGTCACTCATCAAGCTGAATGGTCATGTGTAACTTGTATCTTAAATATTTAAATTTCTCAGTTGCTCCTCAGGACCTCATCCCATATTTATTCTACCTAAAATGCATGCCATTAAGATTTACCAATAAGCCACGCCCCCTTCCCATCTGAAACATGTTTGATAATCATATTTCCAAGTATGTGTTTTAGTAATTTTCACTACCTAACATGTTTTTAGTTTTCATCAACACGTATTGCAGTTTCTCATGCATCCTTGATTACTTTAAGAACAGTGATTGGAAGTCATACATTTTTGTTTCACTGGACTGGGCATTTACTATGCTCAATACTTGAAGATAACTATATGTAGGCAGAATGTTTTAATGACTCAGAGGTTCTGAGGGAGAAAGGATGTGGCATCCACCTCTGTGTGGTGGACTCTGGAAACGTCATTATCAAAAGCTAAATGTATTATGAAATTTATTAACTGCAGTAAGCCAACTTACTGAATATTGAATTGCTATGAATTGTATGCAGTTCTGCATCTTTTGGTAAGCTGCTTTATGTTATGAGAGAGAGAGAGAGAGAGAAAAGCAAAACATGGTAGTGGTGGTGATGGGTGGGAGGGAAGGTGGGAGAGTGAAAGGGAAGGAAGTCTAGCATGAGGAGGTAGGGAGGTTTTTGACAATGGTTAGACACTTCTATTTACAAGCTCAAATTTCTGCAACCATAACACTTAGAAACTCATGGTTTGTTTCACCATGAAGAGGGAGCTTTCATAAGTATATTGATAGAAAACTTGTTTAAAGATAACCACAGATTTACAGGTATTGAAACATCATTTTATTGTCCAATGAAAAATTAAAATATATTTTTAGCATCTTAACCAGATATCAAAAGATAACATCCAAGACTATGGTACGAGAGCTTGTTGCTTTATCCATGACACTGATGGGAAGAGAGCATGGTCTGTTGATATCTACTGATATGTCTTAATTACATGCACTTTACACACATCCTTCATATTTCTGATTATTAAAAAAAAAAGTGTAATTCAGATATCTTTTCTATACCTGGTCCCTCTTCATTACATTGATGCTTTGAAACTCAGGTTCCTTCTGCAGCTCACAGTAACACTGCACGTCTGTCTCACCTTGCTGTTTTTGTGACATCATCTGTAACATTAAATCTCACAAATATAAAGATGGTACCCATCTGTAACATTAAATCTCACAAATATAAAGATGGTACCCTTCACACATGAATCATACCATTTAGCTTTAATGTGCAATGAAACCTTTCTGATTGTTAGCAGTAGAAAGAAGTCCCTATGTCCACTCAGCCTGTACAGTTACCACAGAGCTAATTTTTGCATCATTCTGTGTAGTACATTACCCACCTTAATTCCACTGCTTGGTTCTCATTGTGCACACATCATGCTTACAGGTAAAATCAGGTAGCTAATATTACATTACATCTTTTATGTATCTGTCATCACACACATTACAGAGTATGGAGTTGCCTTCCACGATTCTTTTATATACAACACATCACACAACAAAAATCACAAATTTTTTGAAAACTGGCTCAGCTATTTATTTTTTACTGTAAGACCTTGGGACTCCATATCCTTTCTCCACCTCAGAACTTCATATCCTTCAACCTATCAGCAAGTCTGTTTATCACCCACTCAGACTAATTTGAAATGGGAATATACTCAAAAGGTACTGATAAATAAACACACCTTGGCATTGTGTAAGGTTAGCTGATCATAACAGATCATAAAAGGAGTAAATGCTAACATAAACATGAATTCTTTTATAATTGTGAATTTCAGTCAAGAAGCAAGACAAAATATTCTGCCTGCAGAAAAAGAATGAACTGTTTATCCCTTGCATTTTTATCAATACTTTATATATATATATATATATATATATATATATATATATATATATATATATATATATATATATATATATATATATATATATATATATATATATATATATATATATATATATATATATATATATATATATATATATATATATATACAGTACATGGTAATTCTCTTTTTAAATGTTTTGTCCTATATGAATATAATGAATTATGTGGTATCTTTTCTCAACTTTTCTTAGTTTTGCTTACTCAATTAAGTAAAATTTACCTACCTTACTCCTGGTCTATATATTATTTATGAAAACTTGTTTTAAGTTGTCAGATTCCTGTATATGTAAATACTTGAGCCATAATGGTGGTGTGAGTTGTTAGACAATAGTATGTGTATATGACCTGTATATCTGTATTTGTTTTAGGAGTGTTTATTTTCAAGTTTGTGGAACCTTGTTATATGGCTGCATTGGACAGTGAACTTGCATACAAGCAACAGTATGTCGAATGATTCTAACTAATCTCTTCAGAATGTCAAATTAATCACTACAGTATTACTATATAACACATGTATGCACTTGGCAGGCTATACAGTAATAGTCCCAGTGCTACTTAATCAGAAAACAAAGGTTATGAATATTGCAGATTTAAGGTTTATATTTTTACACCTGTCACTGGCCAGACTCACCTATTGCTGTTTTGCTGCAGTAATGTTAAGCACAGTTATTATAAGTTGTGACTTGTTTTTTTTGTACATTACTGTACATTGATAACACCTGTTTGCACCACAATAGTATGGTAATGCATTTAATGAGTGCATGAGTTTGCATTGCTGCTTACTGCTACAGACATAATGCGTTAACTTATCAAAATCTAAGTATGCTAATACATAAATACTACTTATATAAAGTCTTGTACTGGCTTTCATGGAAATCAAACAAAAAGCAGTTAATTAACTGAATTTTGCTGAGCATGGGTTCATTGCTTGAATATATTACTGTTCTTATTTGGCTTCCCTTGAGGTCCTGAATGAAGTCCCATAGAAGGTGAATGACTTGAGAAGACAGACATGGAAGCAAACACAGTTATAATTTACAGCAGTGCTTGGATTTTTCCTTGTGTGTGTGTATATATATATATATATATAATACACATATACATACATACACAGTAGGGTACGCGACAATGCAGTCGTTATAGTGTACAACTGCAATAATGAACCAAAATTTTTAATAAATATTTAATCAGAATAACAAAATAAACCTTGCAAGACTAACTCGTTACCTATGCGCTCACCTATCTGTCAGAGATGAGGGACAAGGGAGAGAAACACACACTCTCTCTCTCTCTCTCTCTCTCTCTCTCTCTCTCTCTCTCTCTCTCTCTCTCTCTCTCTCTCTCTCTCTCTCTCTCTCTCTCTCTCTCTCTCTCTCTCTCTCTCTCTCTCTCTCTCTCTCTCTCTCTCTCTCTCTCTCTCTCTCTCTCTGTCTCTCTCTGTCTCTCTCTCTCTCTCTCTCTCTCTCTCTCTCTCTCTCTCTCTCTCTCTCATTTTGTGTAATTTTTGCTTCATCGTCTCTCACTCGTATATGTAATTTAATTTTCTTTGTAAATTCTCTCATTCTATTTAGCAATCTTTGGGATTATTCTTACTTTCATAGAGAGAGAGAGAGAGAGAGAGAGCTCCGACTTAGGCAGGATTTACTGTGTGTATATGCATGACACTGACAGTAGGTAAATGTGACCTATACTTGTCAAAGTAGCGCTGAATTCGGGGTGATAATTCACAAAACTCGGGATGGTTAGAATTTAGGACTATAATAAGCATGAAACTCATGATGGTACTGTATATATCTGTTGTATTATCTCAAATTTAGTAGTGCAAATGTGCTCACTTTGATGTAATTTTAAAAAAAATTGTGCTTTTTTTTTTTTTATATTATTTTCTAGTTCCTTGGAACCAATTGCTTTTTTCCAATAGGTTCTTCAGTCGCCATAGCAAACACTACATTGAAACAAATTAAGTTCATTGTCATGTACCCTACTGTGTATATATATATATATATATATATATATATATATATATATATATATATATATATATATATATATATATATATATATATATATATATATATATATATATATATATATATAATATTTTCATTGCCTAAAAGATTTATGCTGGACCATCCCATGCAATAAAGATTGTCTGATATACTGTATCATCAGTATTCATTTTATCTTGACATTAGTTATGTAACTAGTAGTGTGAATCCAGACAACACTGTCTAGGCTCTCACTATGTCTTCAGTAGTGATCCATAAAGCACTCACATTTGTAGCTGGAGAATACTGTCACTTGTGTCTTTACAACCACTACTTAAGTTAAGGTGTGACTCTGCCTGTGATACTAGTGATGAAATGTAAAAGATATATTTAAAAAGTTATTTACATCTAACTTTGTTGATTAGTTATGAAGATGATAATTCTTTGACAGTATAGCACAAATAATAATTTTATTGGTAAACTAAAGAAATTCTATCTTTAAAAGATTTTTAATAAACTATTTTTATCCTCATTTTGACCAACTGATCTGCCTCAGTCTTCTTTCTTCTTCATCAGAAGGAAACACTGTGATTGTTTTGATATGATTATTTAGATTTTAGTATTATTGACTTCATTCATATGAATGTGAAACTTGTATGGCTATTTTAATAAAAATGAGTGAATATAGTCTTTAGTACAACCTGGGTGTTTCTACATCTGTTGATTGTTGTAATGTGTGATGAGTAAATATTCACTTTTGTGCTATGCCTACTTTATTTGTATGTTTATTTATATATTTATTTGTTTAGTAAATATTCACCAGTATTGTAAAACTTTATTGATATTAAAATACTTTACTTATAAGTTCTGTACTACTGTATCTGCAGTAGTATGGATGTGCTTTTGCAGTCTTCTTTATTGAACTCTGTCATAGTTTTCTCTGTTTCCATTGTTTTCTGTTCTCATTGAGTCCCCTCATTATAAGAAAAAAATAAAATTCAAATACATTAATATGTTTTTTTTCGGATTTATTTATTTTCTTTCTTCAATTAATCATTAAAATACATTAACATCTTTCTTAAATGACTTAGTTAAGTTTTCTCTATCCTCATCTTTATACTGGCGTAATATGAGTCCGCTGTTGCAGGGCTTGTAATCTTTTGACTTCATTTAGTATCCTCTTACCTTATTTAATCTTTTTGGAGATTGTAAACAATTTGGAGGCTTATGTTGGTTCCCCCTAAAAATAACGTTCTTTATACCTGTGTTTTTCATGATGTTATTTTTAATTTTAATTGGTAGTAGGACCCTATAATTGTTTTATCGTTTTATTAGTTTCTTTGATCACTAACCTTTCTATAAGAAGTGAGGTCGGATACCTGTCATTTCTAGGAGCAGTTGTCAACCAGATGTGTTTACTTCTTGTGTTAGTCTTTGTTCAGGACCGTGAGTGTGTGATCCATGAGCCTGATGACGTGTGTTGCTACCGGCCTGATATTCCGCCGATATTATCCCTTTGGGATAATATGTTCAAAGGATGACACACTGTGCCATCCTTTGAACAGATGAACATACTGGAAGCTGCAAGCATCCATGAGGCCTACACGGTGAGACCCTGAGTGAAACACATCTACCTATCTAGTATTTCCTTTTGTCATCATTATTGAGTCTATTCCATTCATCAAATATTTTATCTGGGAGCCAATTCTTTCATATAATTTTGAAGTAAAATTTTGAAGCCTACTAGTTATGTATTTTCTGGATGAGGAAAATGAATAAACATTTTATGTAATTTACTAGTAAGATTTTTAAGACGGACATTTTATTTCTAATACACTGTATTCCCTTGAAATAATGTCTTCATGTAAAACTACAACATATGCATACATACAGACAAACCAGTAAACAGTTCCCGTGTGTAGACAGCAGAGAAAACAACTCATTCATCACAATGTTTACCTTGCTCCTGTGATCTACAAGTCATCGATAAAACTCATTACAGTATTTGGTGATTTTATTTCTTGATTTATTATTATTATTATTATTATTTTTTTTTATTTTTACTAATGGTGTGTGTGTGTGTGTGTGTGTGTGTGTGTGTGTGTGACTGGTTTGCTTTCAGTGACAAAATGACTCGATTATACGAACACTTTTTTTTTTTTTTTAATCACCTTTGAGTCAATTGATGAAGAAAAAAAATATATATATACATCTGTAGTCAGTTGAGACACCTGTTAACATGTCAATAAATATACTGTGTGTCGCAGTAACGAGTCACGCTGGACGCCATTGGAGGCAGACTGGGAGGGCCACGAGCTGAAGCTCCGCCGCGGGAGGGTGAGCCTGGCGCCATCCTGGTAATACTTGTGAGGGCGACTTCTTCCCAATGGTCGTCAGTCTTCAGTGCACATCAGACTCCTCATCACAGTCGTCAGTGTTGAGGTAGGATACATGAATATTTGAATAATGGCTCACACGCGGACACTTCTACACAATGCTTTCCGTCGTTGCGAGGGCGGAGGCTTTGGTAATTATTATCAACATTTTTAAACCAACTACAGCTTCTTAAATTCATTCACCTGCCATTATTCACGGTTGGAAACCATACACTGCCCAAACAGCAGCTACATTAATATTCTTATAATTCTAATAGTATTATCGGTAAGGAAATGCCACTGTACTGGGATCCCAAAAGTCCACCGACACGGCGGCGCGGGCAGCAGTTAGTCATCATCGTCCTCTGCTTGCTTCTTCTTAGGCGCTGAATTAGGCTTGAGTCGAGATGGTCTTGGTCTCCGTAATCGCGCGCGTCTCCTGTTCGGTCCTGCAACCTGCGTCAGGGAAACAATATTAATTGCTTGGTTAACTTATTATTAACCTGACAAATTAAATATATTTGAAGTACAATCTAATTAACTGTATGAAGCCCATGGGTAGAGTACATAGACATAGAGGGAAGTTATGCTTAACATGCTAAATTTACTGATAATGAGAGGAACGCTCTCTCTCTCTCTCTCTCTCTCTCTCTCTCTCTCTCTCTCTCTCTCTCTCTCTCTCGACATTTTAACAATAATCGAGGCATGAAGAACACGAGTGTCATTCGGATCGGTGTTTACATTTCCCGTAATGGCATAACTGGCAAGGCTCCCGTGTATAACCTTGTAAACAGGTGCCCACTCGCCCCTTCAAGCTACAGTCCTTGGCGCTGCGTTCGTCATTGGTAGGGGAAGCTTGGGACCGCCTCATTTACACCCCGTTCTTTCTCCTTCCTTGTCCGAAAACTTTAAGTTCGCCATATCCCTGGGTTCACGAGGAGGCCATCCTGGACATCTCACGAATCACACGCCCTTCCAATGTCTTAGCGTAGCATCCTGTCTCCACCACAAGAAGCATTACTGAAGGCTGCTCACCTTTAACCTTTCCTAGCTCCTATTTTAGTTCTACTTATGTACCTGGCGACTCGCTCTTGTTCCTCAGTTAGAGATGAGGAGGGAAGGTTGACGGCTCCCTAATAAGTGCTAATTTTCAATCTACTGTAGCTACACAGGGATACGATAGAAATCCACGACAGTATCCGCAAATCAAATTGGAATTATTGCAGAATGTATTTCAGTGTTATCCTCTGAAAGACACCGAATTTACACCCTGTTTTCTTTTCTTTTTTTTTTTTCTTTTTTTTTTTTTTTACGAAGATATTCAAATAATAAAGGAACACTTCAGATCAAGAGACTTAGATAATGTGCTTTTTTGTCACTCGCTAGCTTGAACCACACACAAGCAGGGCCTGCCAAGCCTCTTTTTGGCTACTCCATGAGTCTGGACCTGCTCCATATTCGAGCTGAAGCCAGAGTCAATATGTAAAGACCCGTTCACTTAGTAATTTGCACTTTGGACATGCATGTTCATCGCTGGGTGGCGTCACGGTCAACAAAATCGGTTTATGGGTGTATTTGAAATGTTGCCATCAGGTTTACTAGAATTCGTGGATCAGAAGGCTGCCATGAGGGAAAATTCGTCCACTTTTTGTTAGTCAGAACATGCTCTTTAGAATTTTGCTTGTATGTTTTTGTTTGTTCATTTGCGTATGCATTTCCCGCTCCAGCAGGTCTCGGCAACTCTCTATGAGAATATAAAGTTTTCCTAATTTTAAGATTTTGCGACATGAAGGTAGTAAATAAATAGATAGATAAATAAACAATGAGGCAGCGTGGATCAGATGGCTGCCACGCACTCTGACAGGCAGGACCCGTATTTTGAAACACAGAACCTCCACTACAACTATTTTCTAAGGCCACTGTGATTAATCGTGTTCTTTTGTATGTTATTATCTCATTAATGGTAGAGCCTTCGCTACAACTATTTTCTAAGGCCACAGTAATGATTAATCGTGTTCTCTTGAGTATATCTATCCCATTAATGTTATAGAATCATCATTAACGATCATTAGAATCATGACAGCCTCATTGAAAACCTTCAATAACTTCCACTAAGAAACTGTTGAAAGTAATCGAGATGAAGCACCAAGACTTGTGGGAATGCAGGCCCTGCTTGGTTTCCTCTGACCGCATGAAACAAGAAGGGTGACGAGGCAGACTCCTAGAATGTGAATAAACGACCTGTCATCAACGCAAGGCTCACCACCTTCCTCCCTACAGTGTGAGTGATGGCATGTAGCGATGTTAGAGCGTTCACAGTTAAGTAAATGCCTCGCTGTGTCATTCTCATGCAATGCGTCGTGAAACCCTCGTCAGTTAGTACTTTGTAAAGGTCAGAAATTAAAAGTTTCACTATCCGGAAGTAGTTGTATTATGAAGTTACTCGTATTGTAAGGTTATGGCTGAATCTCTCTCTCTCTCTCTCTCTCTCTCTCGTGGTAAGGAAGGAAGCCAGTATAAAAATACCTCTTCCAGGTTTGAGGTTTCAGAGGTAACCTTGAGCCGCAGTGCGTTGGTTGGACAAACAGATATGAATAAGCCTGGCACTCACCTGATGGCCCATGTAGAACTGTAGGTCGCCCTTGAAGTTCTCGGGGGTGAATGAGAAGAAAGGGTTGGGCCCGTATCCAAACATGAGGCGACACTTCTCGTTCATATCTTTCCGGTAGCCGTTCGGGCAAGGGTCGACCGGCACATCTGAAGCACACGAGAGAATTGATGAGCTGCCTCCTCACCAGTCACCACTCAGAACGCTTTCGGTGTGACTAAAAAGTGCAGCGGATCCTCACTCTGCGCATCTGGGAGCCGCCTTGCCACGCCCTTCACCTTGCAGTCTTCACTTTCAAGGTTACTCGATCTGATGCACGCCTCACCACTGAATTTGTACCATTAATGGAGCCTGACACCTCCTTTTACTCTTGCTTTGACTAAAATGATTGTGGAATAATTTATGCCAAATAGAAGCTACCTTCATCTCACTCACGTACTTTGCTATCATTCTTCATCCTAATGTTCCTCTACTGCTGAATTACTCAGCAATCAGTCAATTAAACTAATCATATATTTCTAACTGTCTAACAATCACTCGATCGATGCATCTCAATACGAGTAATACAATAGTAGCAAAAGGAAGGACTCACTAATGATGGCTGCGTTGAGGCCAGGGTCTGGACCATCAAACTCGGTGCCCTTGGGTGCCGGGAGGCCCGACTGGGGCGGCGTGGCGGCCACCAGTGGGAAGGCGCCGTTTTGCCACAGGCTGAGCGGTGGGAGGGATCCGAAGCTCATGATGTCTGGTCCCAGGAGGGGCGCACCCAGGGCGTCCGTCAGCTCGCACCACCACGTCGCCGCCCACAGCACCGTCCACAGTCGCATCACTGTCACAACAACACAGAGAGTCAGTATTGGGGCGGCAGCATCCCAGGTACTCAGTTTTCTCAGAAGGCTGCATATCTTGTGTACGTGAGTTGGGAAACAAGGAAATGCGTTGGGAAATGGCAATGCCCAACATGAAAATAACCCGAAATGTGTTGGTCGTACAATAAAATTTAAGGATCAAACTAATCTGAAGATGAAACCCAATCGTGATCTCTGCCTCTTGCTACTCCACTGTTATGAAAGTATCTGTAAATCAGTGAACCCCAAACGAATGCGATTTCTCATCTGGGAAAATCCTAGACCAGATGGGGAACTAGTCCAATCCAGACACTGAGATGTGGATCAGTGGTACTTCCCTGCCATCACTTCATTATCATTGTTTTGGTATTCTTTCTTTATTATTATTACCCTTTTCTGATGGTGCCTTATCTTGGAAAAAAAAAGTCATCGTAATCCCATAACGATTAATTGTTTGTTTCTCATGCATCATTAATTTTGTGTGTCCGTCTATATGTCATGTATCACCAGTTCTTGAGATCAGTCACCGGGGACCACTTTGGCTTCCGCTGCAGCGCTTAATTGACAAATACGAAGATTAATACAAACACGTATGGATTTTCTGGCGACATTTGTGATCAGTTTGAGGAAAAGGTGTCAGCCTGCTACTGGCATCTGGGAGGTGTGCTGCAGATGTCACCACTCACTCCTAACACCGAAACTGAAACAAGAAATACAGATATGTACCCGGAAAGTGACGATTGAGTAACGAACAACCTCCTATCTTGAGGTTTTCAGTGTTGGAGTAGAAGAAATTACATATATTTGATAAGCTTAGTTCACGCAACCTATTCTTAAGCTCGGAAAAAAAAAAAAATATCTGCGAAATTCGAGCCATTTTATGTTTTATATAAGCACAGAGAGAGAGAGAGAGAGAGAGAGAGAGAGAGAGAGAGAGAGAGAGAGAGAGAGAGAGAGAGAGAGAGAGAGAGAGAGAGAGGGAGGGGGGGCTGGAGGGCAAGACCATATACAATCTTGAAGGAAACCGTGAAATTATTTGAGTTGGTGACACTTAGCAGACACTGAGCCTCCCAGCCCGGGTCACCTTCATCCAGGAACCAGTGAAGGTCACGCCTCGTCACCCCTTCCCTTCCCGCCGCTCACCCTCCCGCCCACTTCGTCCTTTACTTCCCGCCGGACCACCCTTCCGACATTGTATTAACATTGCGCGCGCGCGCGCGCACACACACAGAGACACACACACACACACACACACACACACATACACACACACACACACACACAGGAAGTGGTGACTGAAAGCAATAATCATAAATTTAAAGAAAGATATGGTGATTTGATTTAAGATCCGCAAAACTACGAAGCTGACTCGGTCTTGGAATGTACAAATAGGTAAAATCGCACACGCACACACACACACACACACACACACACACACACACACACACACACACACTTGCTACGCATACGCTTATCTCACTGTAGATGATTCACCGTCCCTCATTGGTAGTGGGGACTCTGTACAACAGATGCGGTGCTTAGAAGTGTACTTGAGCGTGTGCCGCTGTCATTCGAGACTAGTGAACAGGTACCAGCACCGGCACCGGCGATATATGATGAAGTGAAATTCTTGAAAAAATAGTAAAAAGATAAATGAACAAAAAAAGTTACTCTAAGACAGCAATGCTTTATACCCAAGATTACTGTTGAAGACTGTTTCCAAGTTTGGATTGAGCAAAGTGTTAAATCACATTGCATTATCATAAATTAGAGAGTACTGTTCTCCGTTTGCCTCACCCTCCTCCGCTTCCTCCTCTCCTTTATGGATCTGTGAGTGTCATGGTTAGTATCAGTCATTCTCGCGGTGCATTCGCCAAGACGTTGTTCATCCTGGAGCTGAAAACTGCCAGTACTCAATGTGTAATCCAACCACCAATACACTGTGCGGGTAGGTGAAGGAGAACAAGATGCTAGGAAAGAGATATAATGGACACACGGCATTTCGAAAACTTCATTCCTGATGTTGAGGAAACAAGGCTTTAAGATTTCTCGTGAAGCCAGAGTGAAGAAAAAAAGTATAAATATATATACTCGTATATATATATATATATATATATATATATATATATATATATATATATATATATATATATATATATATATATATATATATATATATATATATTTTTTTTTTAAATCCTTGGTGACGGAGAAATGCTGCACAAAGCAGGAAACAAACAAAGCTGCCTTGCCTCATCCACGTGCATTACAGCGGCATCATTTTTGGCCCCCCAGGTAACCGGTTCGACGTTATTTGCTTTTTTTTTGTCAAGACTTAGAAGTGCGTATGTGGCAGGCCCTTAGGGACGACTCACGCATCTTGAGCACTGCGAGGTGACCAGTGCTGCCCTTCCCTGGACACATTGAGGCGGCAGCAGACACGAGGCTTTGGAACACTGCTGTAGAGACCTACTTTTCAGATTCCCAGTAATACTGGAGTGACGAAGTTGCAGCATGGCAACACGAAAAACCGGTTTCACTCCGCTTCCCAACCTTAACGAATATTTTATTTCTTCTTTTTTGTGGAGAAGACGACACGCTTTTCGGGATGTGAGAAGCGTATGGCCGCAATGTTGCCACTGGAGACGCGCCCTCGTCACTAACCTAGAAAATAAAACTTATTGTCCTTGGGAGAAGACAGAGGGGGCGAGGCAAGCTACGAGATGGACCGTGGCGGTGAGGCGACGGGGGGAAGGCGAGACGAGGCGACGTGGCAGGAAAGCGGAGATAACAATAAACCACCACATGGTCTCGTGCCCAAGGTAGTGGTGATGCAATGGATCGGGATACTGGTGACGTCATGGAGACTGCGTGGGTGGAGTGTTGAGCCCCAGGTGGCTGGATTCCGAAACCGGTTTGGAACTGAACCCAACTGACCGGTTTATGGAGGCCAGCATGACATGTGTGCGTGCGTGTGTGTGTGTGTGTGTGTGTTATGTGGATCTGACAGTGTTTCATTACAAGAGCCTTTCATTGTGAACTTGCGTAGATGGTCGTGTCATTATTCACGTGCCTCTGTATCATGTTTCGAGCGCCACACCCCCACACGTGGAGCTTCGAAACTTGACCCTCCCCCTAGAGATTGGACAACCTAATAACTCTCCCTTGTTCCACCGCAGCCTGTGACGCCAATATGACCATGATGTTGCGGCGACTCGAGCTTCATTAGTCAATCAGTGAATCGAACCGGCCTCATGTAATCCCTGCGTCATTCTGGTCCGTATTCTGAAACGTTTCGGCGTCTTATTTGAACTACTTACTCTGGTGGAAGTTTTTAGAATATTCAAGGGTGATTTTATGATTCTAGTGATAGTTTAAAAGGGATTCTGCATCATTAGAGAGAAAAAAGAAACTCCTATGTGAACTCGACTAATGTCTTTGGCCTTTAAAAGTACTTATGAGAGGACAGAACGTCTTAGAATACAGATTGTTAACCAAAGAAGTGCCGAATTATGGGCATGATTTGCTGATTTGTGCCTATTATTTTATTGTTTCTTGACTAAATTGAAAGGAAGACTGGGGATGGATGGGACGCGTCATACACTGAACAGGTAATGTTTAATTTTGCTACTCGTATTTTGTATTAAGAGTTAACAAGTTATTTTGAGGTATTTGGTAACATTAGGATGGTTATTATTTCCGGTCTGCGGTGCCACTTTCCTTGATGGCTCGCCTGTCATTGGAGGGCTCCGTGCCGTCGGCTACTTGGACCAACCGCTCCCCCTTGGGCGCTGGTGGACTGGAGAATGTCAGAGATATCGCCTTCCGTTCCTCTCCCTTTCTCTGCTTTCCTTCCCTTCCCCTTTCACTCTGCGGCGCCATATGACCGTGTTGTTACGGCACATTTCCTTTCCTTTCCTTCTTTTTTTTTTTTTTTTTTAATCAGTGAATCAATCCATGTTTAAATAGACTATAAAATTCTTTATTCCTTTTACGTACATCCTGATTCAATAACAATAATGTTTGCTATATATTTTATGCCTTGTTTGTTCATAATTTTGTGGACAATAAAATCTTTCTATCTATGGAGAGCTCTACACAAAGACAACGTAAGAATGATAGACAAATTAGTTAATGATAATGTATGGAAAGAGAGAGAGAGAGAGAGAGAGAGAGAGAGAGAGAGAGAGAGAGAGAGAGAGAGAGAGAGAGCGTTACACAATGGCAAAATTAGGAATGGTGAAGGAAGGCAGGTTAGACAGAGACGTAGATGATTAGATAAGTGTTGCTGGCGTGGCCTACGTAGAATGGACGAGCGGCGGACAGAGGTGACACTGTTGACAAAGTTAGTGTAGATTTTTTTGTTTCTCCTTCAGTGGATTCCCTAGAACATGTTTTTATGATGGTGACGGTGGTGTTTGCTGCGTCACCTCAAGAGGACAAGAGGAGGGTGTCAGTACGTAGAAGAAATATTAAAATAAGACGTAAATAGAGAACAAATTCGAGCGAACAAACTAACACAGACGAACAGCTGCCAGAGATAGTGGGAAAGTAGGAAGAAAGATTATTTATTTATTGACTCATTAATTCATTTATTCATTTACTCCTTCCTTTCATCATTTATTTACTTATTCATTTCACCTGTTTTTCGCTGTGCATCTTAGAGGAACGAGTAAGTGTGGTGAGAAACAGCGAGCAGATTCCTAAACATTTCACGTCCATCTTATTCCGACTACTTTTAGCAGCTCTAGTGGAAGTTGTTGTGATTTTGAAAGGTACTTCGATGATATAAATGATCGTTCCACAAGAATTACGTAACATTAAAGGGAAGAAATACTCATGGAATCCCGAATAATCATCTCTGTGTTTCTGTTAGTTGGTGCTTAGTCAAAAAGGCAGTTGGATAAAGTTTATGAGCCGGGATGACATACATAGGTAATAAAATTTAACAAAAATATAATAGATATATGATATAATAAAACTTGATGAAAACAACAGGAGAAACGACAAACAAGGAATCAACCTGTAATAAGTGAAGCGGACCGCCCACCAAACTATTACATAACCTTCTGCTGTACTTCTTTCATCCCACTTCTTTCATCCACTGGTAATCTTTCCAATCTTCTAATCTGGTAATCTTTATCCCTTAAAGCAGACAGACAGATAGCTGCTCATTTAACTGACCACAACACACACCACGCAGCATTATAATTCCAATAACAAGCACACCCCAACAAATTGCTCTTACACTAAACATATCAAACACAATTAAAACCTAAGAAACATACAATACAACCTCCTATCATATCCCCAAAAATGAGAAAAACAAAACACATAAGACATATAGACACACGAACACACGGAACACCTGAGACACACAAGACAATACTTGATACAGAAACCAACACGCAACACATGAAACACGCAAGATACAAAATGCTGAACCCAACGTACAATCTGAGCCTTTATGTCACACACACCCCCTGTCGTGTGGCCTTCCAAAGCACTCCGGGCGAAGCAGTAACGCAACCAGTTTTCCTAAGACGTAGAATCTCCAGGAATTCATACCTTTTGTTATTTTATTGTCATTGCAGAGGGTGAAGTTTGTCATGGCGTGTTTTGGGTTGTTTTGCTTTATTAGGTGAGGAGTTTGGTTGTATGAATTGGTGGATGTTGAATGTATGGAAAAGAGGTGGAAGGGGTCTCAAAACTGGCCTGAAAGTCAAATAATACAAGGACGGAGGCGGGGAGATTTTAATTTCAGGTGAATAGAGAAATAGGTTATATGTTGCAAAGTATTTTTTTTCTTTCCTTCCTTTTCTTTTTTTTCGTTTTTGTATTTTTTTTTCATTTCATTCTTTCTTTCTTTTCTTTCTTTCGTGTTTGTTTCCTTCCTTCTTTTTTTTTCGTTCTTTTCCTCCTTTCTTTTAACTTCTTTCTTTCTTATTCTTTATTTCTTGTTTGTTTCCTTGCTTGCTTCTTTTCTTTACCCATAAAGCAAACTGACGCAAGGTTACAAAAGAAAAAAAAGAAAAAAAGAAAATGGTCCTTTAACTTTCCGCGCCTTTCCTTTAAAAAAATAATAAAAATACTTGAAAATGTTTATATTTGTGAAAAATTAAATAAGAGAAAGGATTGAAAAAGAAGAAGACGAAGAAGGAGAACAACAACAAGGAGGTGAAGGAGGAATAGAACAAGAACAAAAAAGAATGAAGAGAACAAGACCAAAAAGGAGAACAAAAACAAGGAGAACAAGAAGAAGAACAAGGAGAAAGGAGTATAAGAACAACAAGGAGAAGAAGAAGAAGAAGAAAAAGAAGAAGAAACAACAACAACAACAACAACAACAACAACAACAAGAAAAGGCTAGAAATGAGATAATTAACTCTTGCCAAATCAAATACCAAATCCTATCTTCCTCAAAATGTTTATGAAAGTATTCGCAAAGTAAAAATATTCTCATTGTCTTCCTGTATGAGAGAGAAACTTGGAGCTTTGCAAATGTCCATGAAAATATACCTAAGTACGTACAGGTGTGTGTGTGTGTGTACGCAAAGGAGAGAGGGAGTGAAAAAAGTGTACCTACTGTAATCTCTCTCTCTCTCTCTCTCTCTCTCTCTCTCTCTCTCTCTCTCTCTCTCTCTCTCTCTCTCTCTCCCCGTGTTGCGTTCTCCCTGCTCTTGTATCGTTCTTTGTATTGAGATCCAGAGTCCTCCAAACGAGTCTCAGGTTAACCACAGTGCGTGTAATATTAACCAACAACACCACCACCACCACCACTACCATCTCTGCCTCCGACCCTAAGAAGCAAGTCATTGGTTTGTTCCTTCCTGAGCGCAGCCAGAGGTGCATACGCGAAGTGTGAGGCAGTTACGTGGCGTGCTGTGTAATGATAGTTTAACCCCTTCACTACTTTATTATTTTTTTTCCACAATCACCTGTAACTTTTTTGAGACTTATCTTTGTGTTATAGTTTGTTAATAGTTTTATAGCCTGCCTAAAAAATAAGTTTCCAGGGAGAGAGAGAGGAAGAGAGCTATAGTGAGATTTGAGCGCTGGCGTCCAACACTCAATATTCCCAAGAGCGTCACTCTACCCACTAGGGCATGAAGAGAGAGAGAGAGAGAGAGAGAGAGAGAGAGAGAGAGAGAGTTATGCACTCCCTGAAAAAAAAAAATCCTTCTACAAATCTTGAAAATACGCATTTATGGCTTTTACTCCTTCCAGTATTCTCATCATATTGAAAAAAAAAAAAAAAAAATTACGGTGCAGAATAATCCCAATAATACATAACACTTCCTTAGATCTGTCCACAGAGCAAGCAACACCAGCGTGACTTAATAATCTATCCGGTTGTGTTGCGAGGTCGTTATGTGGTTCGATCGTTACGTGCTGGTTGTTTGTTTGGTTATTGGGTGGTCCCCGCAATTACTGTTCATTCCTATAGTGTTATTCAATGTTATTCAGTGCGCATCTTGGCTTCGACTTCGTTCTGTGTTTTAATTTCTTCCTTCTTGTACATTCAAAAGGCTGTAGTTGAAGTTACACGGATTTTTAAGGACGCTTTTACGGTTCTAGTGACAGATAAACGATCTTTCTACATTATTAACAGAAGAAACACTCTTGAAAACTCAGCTAATTATGTCTGTAGCCTTTGAAAATAATCGTTGTGAGAGAGCAGTGTTTCATAATACTGGTTTAAGTCAGGAGGAACGACTGATCAGAGTAGATGCTTCAGTCCGACAGTCAGTAATGTTATCGGGAAACTAATCCGTGCACTGCTACTTGTCACGTCATTCTGTAATCTTTAAGCAGTCTGAGACATTTCTTTTGCTCACTAGCCACCTCTGAATATTAAATTGTGCAGCCACTGGGAAATGTATCCTTTGAACCGCCCTGTTCTTTATTGTCGGTGTTTATGATTTTTTTTTGTTTATTATTATTATTATTATTATTATTATTATTATTATTATTATTATTATTATTATTATTCTATATTTTTTACGGTGATATTAGTTCAAATTCGAGCATGCTTGATTTGCAGCTTTTAAATTTTAATCTTTATCCTTTTAGATTTGAACTATAACTTATTTTTTGTTACTTTTACCTCCCACCTTAACATTACTAGTATTTTTATGCAGTTATATATTTCGGCACCATGTGAAGCTTTCGGCGCCTTTGTTAACCTTTGTTGTTGATGCGCCAGACACACACACACACACACACACACACACACACACACACACACACACACACACACACACACACACACACACACACACACACACACACCAAAAAAAAAAAAAAAAAAAATAAATAAAAAAAAAAAAAATAATCACTACTTTATCTAGTGCCCTTCGTCAATTGATATGAAGGAAGGAGAGGGATCCTGACGTAGACGCTGCTGTAGCAAAGCACCTGAGGTAACGTGTGTTGCTGGTCCTGGGTGGCTGTTCTCTGGTGAGCCACGCCCGCATGGCAACTACTAGCTACTCTCCCGGGCAGCAGACGAATTTAGTTATCTAAGAATTTTACGGCATCCTGTGGCGGTCGAGGTGCAACTGGAATCTAGGGCTCAGTTGCTATGCGATTTTTATTTTATTTATTTTTTATTCATGAAAGAATCACTTGCACTGCTGTTTGTAGTAATCCAGGCAATCTTGACGTGTTTTGTTTAATTAAGAACCAAGACAATGGAAATCACAATATCGTTAAAGATTCATTGGTCGTTTTGTTTTTCTTCGTGTCAAGGAGACTGACCAACAGATGAATAAAAAAAGAAAGAAAAAAGAAAACTCGCACCGCTGCTTGTACTTTAACCCAGACAACCTCTATGTGTTATTTTGTTCAAGAAGCAAAACAACGGAAGTCACAGTGGCGCTGAAGATTCATTGCTTGATTGATTTTTTTTCTTTTTCGTGTCAAGGAGACTGGCCAACGGGAGTAGAGAGAGAGAGAGAGAGAGAGAGAGAGAGAGAGAGAGAGAGAGAGAGAGAGAGAGAGAGAGAAAAGGCCGCTGAACTTACTGCTTCCCAAAAGGTCAAAGAATGCGTCAAAGAAATTAGTCACGTTAGGCCTAGTGATCAGTTACTACTTATTTATTTATCTATTCATTTATTTATTTATTAATTGAGTTGTATTCGCATCGCTCTTTGTAGTCTAAGTCAGTGTTCACACCAAACCCTAGTAAGAGAACATAAGAACATAGGAAAAAAGGGAAGCTGCAAGAAGCCATCAGGCCTACACGCGGCAGTCCCTGTATGAAATATACCTACCTATTTCCACCTATCGTTCCCATCCATAAATCCGTCTAATTTTCTCTGAGCTGATAAAGGTGTTTACATTTGATTGATGCAGTGAAGTGACATGAGGGGCGTTAGGAATATTGAAAGGGATAGAAGCAGTCAAGTTGAAGCTTAATAAATTAGGAAAATAAAAATAAAAAGAGACAAGAGGAAGTTGCCTCTCTTTTTTTCTAATATACGAAGCTTCAACTTGTTGCTTCTCGCCCTTTCCAAATTGCTAACCTTAACCCTTTCACAGCCATGGTCATCCTTTGCTAACCTTCCTGACTCTATAAAAATTGTTTGGATGGTGACACAGGAGAGAAAAGAAAGAAAACAGAAGGTTAATATTGTCTTTGTACGCTGCAGAAATATTTACGAGAACTTAGCACAAGAATAGCGTCGAAAAAATTACATGCATTGAAGTAGGAAAGTTGTGTAGCGTGATCCTTTCTAGAGTAGCAGATAAGTGAAACAGTAATCAGGTTATTATCATTGCCGAATCAATGGGGCTCTCTTAAAAAAAAGGGTTACATGGTTTGATTAACTTGGATGACAGATATAGGTATGCTTTACACGAGGACTGTCACGCGCAGGGCTGCTGGCTTTTTGCATCTTGCTTTGTGTTGTCATGTCGTAAAGCGTAGCAGGGGAGCAGAAAGAATAAGGGACGCCGGGCTCAGAAGGGCAGGGCAGAGTACGCCTAAGCTCTAACAAGGGGCAAAAAGTTGTAATGTGTTTGTGCGTTAAGTTAGTGTGACCTTTAGGACCCGCGGCAGCCCGATGCTTGGCTCACCTTGAGACTAGCCGCATCCGTTGTGCAGGTGTGTGTGTGTGTGTGTGTGTGTGTGTGTGTGTGTGTGTGTGTGTGTGTGTGTCTGTGGGCCGTATTCAGAAACGCTCTGCTGTCTGACCACGACTAATTTCAAATACCAAAGGGATGATAAGCCGGGTTCCCAAGAGTGCTTTAACTATTAATAACGTAGAAATCTTGTTAATCTGTCACCAAAACCGTAAAAAAAACATCCTTAAAAACCCGTGTAACTTCAACTGTAGGGGAGCCTTTTGAAAGTTGTGGAGGTGAGGCGCAAAAGTGTTTCAGAATATTGTCCTGTGTTTGTGTGAAATATTGTAAAGGTTGTCATGGTGCATCAACCGTATTCCTCTGACTCCATTCTGCTTGATCCTACTGCTGCTGCTATACCGGTCTGTCCGCCTACTGGTCTTCCGCCCTTGCCCCCGCCTCTACCCCCGTTACCCCACCACCACTGCTAACACCCATGCGCCAGGCAGTGAGAAAATGGTGTATAAATGTAATACGAGAACAATAGAACAATGGAACGTAGAGTAATGGAGTTTGTCGAAAAAAAATTAAACGGACAGGATGTATATTTGATTGGTTTTAGTGTGGAGTGCATGTGTATGAAGTAGTTAACACACACACACACACACACACACACACACACACACACACGACTGGGTAGCTCAAAACAAACACCTCTCATTCAGTTTGTGCAATTTTTCCCCCTTCCCTCCCAACTTCTCCCTCTCTCCCTCACTCAATCTCTCTCCCCTGTCTCCCTCTCTCCCTCACTCAATCTCTCTCCCCTGTCTCCCTCTCTCCCTCTAAGTAATATTTACCAAAACATCCGCCACACCCTTCTGATCTTTGGCCCGCCTCGCCGCGCCCACGTGCAGCCTCTTCCAGCTACCTTTGCTCCGCCAAGACAAAACTCCCCTGCCTGACCCCTCCCGACACCACACCACACCGCATCACACCACATCACACTGCTATACACCACACTACAGTATATAATTTAATGCAATGATGTAATATTACGTACTGCATCCGACTGGTTTGTTTTAAAAGATTATTCCTGTTATTTTTTCATTGGTATTGTGTGTGTGTGTGTGTGTGTGTGTGTGTGTGTGTGTGTTTAAAGCAGGTTCTTAAAGGTTGTTGTGTTTTTTGGTCTTGTTGTTGTTGATGGTGGTGGTGGTAGTGTTAGTGATTCACCTTTCTCTTCCTTTTCCTCTTCTTCTTCTTTTTCTTCTTCTTCTTCTTCTTCTTCTTCTTCTTCTTCTTCTTCTTCTTCTTCTTCTTCTTCTTCTTCTTCTTCTCCTTCTCATTATTATTATTATTATTATTATTATTATTATTATTATTATTATTATTATTATTATTATGTCTGTTTTCCTCCCTTCCCATCTCTCTCTCTCTCTCTCTCTCTCTCTCTCTCTCTCTCTCTCTCTCTCTCTCTCTCTCTCTCTCTCTCTCTCTCTCTCTCCTCCTCCTCCTCCTCCTCCTCCTCCTCCTCCTCCTCCTCCTCCCTCGCTCTTCGTCCTTTCTCATCCAATGAGGCCTTGACCAGGTAACCCACGGAGGAAGGAGGTGAAGGTTAAAGACTCTTCCTTGCCTCCCTCCCTTCCTCCTTCCCCACTCCCTCCTTTCCTATCTCCCTTCCTTCCTTTCTATATTTAGATTTGTGTGTCATTATACTGTATTTTGTGTGTGTGTGTGTGTGTGCGTGCGTGTGTGTGTGTGTGTGAGAGAGAGAGAGAGAGAGAGAGAGAGAGAGAGAGAGAGAGAGAGAGAGAGAGAGAGAGAGAGAGAGAGAGAGAGAGAGAGCACTATACAACCTACAAAACCCAACATAACCTACCAGTTGCTTTACCATTCCGTGGTTTTCCTCTCTGAATTCCTCTGTACAAACTTCCCACTCTCTTGTCTTCCTTTACGCAATCATTATCTCACTGTTAGTGCTGGGAAGTGTGGGTGTCAGCGCTTCCCGTGTTGCTCACCTCTCCCAAACACGTGTCCGCCTAGACGTGTTCTCAGCCTTCTTCCTTGCACCGTTACTTCATGCCGTGTTGCTGCTGTGTGCCTTATCACGTTCACCTTTGCGTGGTTCACACCCTCGCTTGGCTGTTCTTCGTAGTGAGTTCCCTGTTCCTTATTTGCTTTTTTGCGCCTCGTTGTGTGAGGTGTTTTCATTACAGTAATAGGTGCCCGTGTAAACCGTGTTAGCAATGATACGTTTAGGGCCACAGACGACTGCCAGACACTGTGAAATCGTAAAGTGTTGCTCAGACTAGCGTGGATAATGAAATTCTGGTGTGTGAGAATTCTAGAGACGGTTTTTGACTCTATTATGAAAGAAATATCCTGTTAAACTTTAAGATAAAATTATAGTAAGTAAAGATTACAGACATGATTTATAACTCCATTATAAAAAAAGAAAAAAAAAAGAAAAGGAAACTACCATGCTAAGCTTAAAGATAAAATTGTAGTTCGTGAAAATTCTAAAGATGATAAAAAAAAAAAAAAATCATGCTAAATTTCACTCGATCTTGAATGAAAACTGGAACCAATGCCATGGTAGGGGAAGAGTTAGAGTTATATTTATTAATGTTTATGGTAATGTGATGGCTTGAACGTGCACTGTAGCGGTGATAAGCTTTAGATTCCCTGGCGATATCAGCAATTCAATCAGCAGTTAGGCGTGTATTAGCCTCGCCTTGTTTGGTCTAGTGATTGCTGTAATGACTGTTTCAGTCTTCACGGCCTGGGATGGTACTGTGTTTTGCTCTTGATTCTTTTAAAGCTCTGTGTTTATTCAGTATTTTGGTTGAGTTTATTTGTGTTTTTGTTTATCTATTTGCTTATCTATCGTTATTTTATTTATTTGAGTTACTTATCTAATCTATTTATTTTTCTATCTATTCATAAAATCATTATTCATATATCATTATTTATATATCTATTTACATATTTGTTTAAAAGTTTTACACCTACGAGTATGTATACACGGCTCTCATGTTGTGTTGGGTCGAAATGTAACGCCTCGGGTTTCAATACAGAGAACTTTTGGTGCTGATCTAATAAATGAAGTCATGAGAGGGAGTGGCCATGGAATCGAACCCCTGACAGGACGCTCAAAGATCACATCTCAAGAACAGTGATCGCCGTGGTCCGAGTCAAGTTTACTCGACCTTGACTGCCCTGCTTCTGCATGCACATGTAGTGACAGTACTGGTTAGGAGTCGTGAAGTGATTGAAATATGGTCCTGAAATGTAGATTTGCATAGAAACATTAGTATTGCCAAAATGAAAGGTAAAAGTTACAAAAATAAGATATAGTTTAAATTTAAAAGAATGAAAAGCTGAAGATTAAGCGGGAGTGTGTACGGCATGTTACTTGACTTCTGACTCACACCATCTGACCTACGTAAGCTGTAATCAAAGGTAGAGTGTGGGAGACGTGTGGGTGACGGCTGCACTCCACGATAGGTTAGAAATTTGTGCCGCCATCTGGACCACTGGGTACTGAGTAAGAACATAAGGGAAGCTGCAAGAAGCCGTCAGACCTTTACACGTGGCAGTCCCTGTATGACACTTGCCTATCTATTTCCACTTACTAGTATCAGATGATTCATAACCCCACTGATAGCGAAAAATATCATTCTTTACTTGATCAAATCTTCTAATGACATCCTTAATACGAGTACATGTTATCCTTTTTATTTTCCTCGGAGCAAGAAATTTTGGGAGGTAGAGAGATGGGAAACGAGAAAGGAGTCAGAAGGCAGACTGAAATAGTACTGGGACTGACTGGAGAGACAGACAGCACAATAGTGAGCCCCACGAAAATACTTCTGGTCGAGTGTTGGAAAATAAGAAATTGATACACTAAGGACGCAAAGGAAGAGAGGAGAGTGACCTAAGAAGCGATTCAAAGCATAACAAGTAAAAAAAAAAAAAAACGAGGAAAAGGAGTACTGTATATCCTTCACTGTTTTCCACGGGTGACACCTTGCGCTCACACCTTCCCCACGCTGAGCACTTTAACACCTGCCTCCACATAATAGAAAACGTGATGTCTGGATGCGGATGCGTTCTAGGTACAAATATAAAGGTTGATGCCAGACCGTGCGAGCTTTGCGGACGTAGATTGAAAGATATAGGATGTAGTTAAGTTATCATCATACAGTGTTTTTATTTAGTCTATCATTGACCGGTGATCTTGATTTTATAACAGCTGTTTATTTAGTTTGGTTTAGTTAAGTAAGATAAAGGTTTGGTTAGGTAAGGTTTGGTGAAGTCAGGTTAGGTTTGGTTAGGTTAGGTTAGGTTAGGTTTGGTTAAGTTAGGTTAGGTTTGGTTAGGTTAGATTTGGTTAGGTTAGGTTAGGTTAGGTTTGCTTAGGTTAGATTTGGTTAGGTTAGGTTAGGTTAGGTCAGATATTGTTTAATAGTTTTTCAATTATGTTGTTCTGCAGGGAATGATTTATAATATTTAAGTACAATATGACGTGTGTGTGTGTGTGTGTGTGTGTGTGTGTGTCAGAACGTGGTAACCAAAAACAGGATACTGGTCCGCAAAATACCAAGAATTCAAACCGCAAAACTCCTCGGCCACTAATAGACAAATCAGTTCTCGGGGACTTTACCGGCCTGGACAGTGTTGTCAATTCTCCCTCTTAGCTGTCAGCTGTGAATCTTTGAAACATCGATACAGTGCTTCAAGGCGTTCACTGGGGACAAGAGGAAGTGGTACACAGACAGACAGAAGAAGGGAAGATGTGTGCTGAGGCAAGAACGGTGTGGAATCATAATCCCTCCCGTAACTTAGATGGTGGGAAATTGTACACAGCGACGAGAGTTCCAAGGGTCTCTGTGGGTCCTTGTTAAGACGACAAACTTGCTGCTCCACCCATCAGCCTCGGAGAACGTACGTCACTCCTGCTTGCACTGTCCCCTTTACTGTCCCTCTTAAAACAATGTACAAGTTAATGATCTCTGACTGTCATGGTTTCTCCTAAAGTTTAATAGAATAGTGTAGTGCAAGGTTGCGGTACATTTATTTAAAGAGCATTGCCAGTTTAAACCTTCCAGTACCTTCCGTTTTTGCTTAGTCATGTCGAAATGCTCAAATACCAGTGTCGTACTCTTATTACCAGTGAATTTTAATGGTGGGAGAAGCATTGCCAAAGTTACAATGAACATTATAGCTGGAGGGTACAATGAAAGCCAAGGCCGCGGGGGTTCTCACCTTCTGGAGTGACGCACAAGTTAACAAGGCCCGCCGTTGGGTAAAGCCCCGAGTGTTGAGGTCACTAACTCGAACCAAGGCACAACTAGCCAAGGATAACAGAGTCCCTACAGCCTGCAGTCTAGTATTAAGGTGCACATTAATGTAAGCAGCTAAATTACTTACCATTCAGACTCCGAGACGTAATATTACTCTCACTCTCCCTCCTTCCCTCTCTCTCTCTCTCTCTCTCTCTCTCTCTCTCTCTCTCTCTCTCTCTCTCTCTCTCTCTCTCTCTCTCTCTCTAAACTCAGGAATTTTGATGACCAGAAGATATGATTCATGCATAACTCCTGCTATACTACTACTACTACTACTACTACTACTACTACTTGAAGCACATGAACCCTATGTGCATATTTCTTCAGTTTACCTACACACATTTTTAATCATTGTCCATTTCCTACAGAGTTACTTTGTACAAGGTCGAGGAACGCTAAGTTAACCCTTTTATTGTTATTTGGCACATCTCTTTTTAACTACTAACCATTCTGAGTCATCTTTTCTTGTTCCACTTGCAAAGATTGTACTGCCTAGAAACTGCAAAATGTACTTTCTTTTTTTTTTATCCCTTTCTTTCATGCAGGTACAAATAAAGATTCCATGCATTGTCCTTAGTGTCCTGAACTGTTGCATGTTGTAGTGAAACGGTTTTAATGCCTAACAAACTCCCACACTGATTCGATGCAAGTATGAGAACATGAAAGAAAGAAAAAAATACTTCTAATGAATTCAATAAGGAGTAAGGCATGAGGGCGATGTAATTGTATGTCTGAAGATTGCATGGCGTTATGATAAAATAGATAAATCAATAAATGAAATGGGAAATTAAAAACAATACGGTAATAGATGAATTGAAAAAAAAAATGAACTGGGATGTGTCAATTGAGAAGAAAAGCGATAACGGTGATGATGGGCAGCTTATTCTATCCTTCTATTTATCTATTTATCTATTTATTTACTTATTTATCTATCTGTCTATCATATATCTATTTTTTTCTATTATTGCATGTGTTTTTCTATCTCCTTTTCTTGTTTGTTTGTTTTTTCTTTCTTTACTTATCTATATATTTATCTATTTAGTATTTTCCATTTACTCGTATTTATCTATTTATCTATCTATTTGTATATCTACTAGTATTTTTCCATTAAGAGTTACAATAGCTAACCAGAGAGGGCGAACATTCATCCCCTCACCGGACTGCACCCGCTCTATACCCACTCTGTGCCTGCACGGGTCGCTGTGAGGGTTCCCGAGTGGGGTAGGTCAGGAGCATCGTGATCTCCCGTCATCGTAAATAACTCGGTGGCAACTTGCACCTCTTAACTTGGCGGCCTTATAGTGAAGTGATTCCGCTTGACGTCACGAGAGCCTTGGAGTGTTTGTTGCTAGCACGAGGTCTTGTACGGCAGCAGCAACAACAACAACTACTACTGCTATAATGGCTGTAACAATAACAATAATAACAATAACTAACTGCAATAACAACAACAACCGTAATGATACTACTACTACTACTACTACTACAGTACTTCTACTACTACTATTTTTTCCTCATTGTTTACAACTCAAGGTATGGCATAAAACACTTCTGGTCTCTCTCTCTCTCTCTCTCTACACACACACACACACATGAAGGTAAGATTGCTAGCCATCGCTCTCTGCCGGGTTACAAGGTCACAATCCCTCGCCTTGCGTCTCGTGCCTGCTCGCTGCCCCGTGAACAGCGCTGCGGCGTGAAACGAAACTCTCAATTTGTTTCCACCCGTGATTCGAACTTAAGACCTCTCGTGTGTGGGCCAGGCACGGTAACTCCTGCACCACCGGGCCGCTTTGTGCACTGACGTGAGAAAAGGAGCCAGAACAAAATCTTCACCTCGATTTACCTTCAGTGATTTCAAGGACATAATTTTGATTTCCTTGTAAGAAAAGTGGCGGTGCACAGTACATGGGCGTGAGGGAAGGCACTTCGCTGTGAGGTGGAGAGTTCTGCCTTTGAGAATGTTTGAAAATTCCTCTGATCACTAGTTAAAGTTGACATCATTCCATGTTTTAGAAATAGCACAAGTGTAAGCTGAATATGTTCTTGTGCGGAAATCACTCTGCAGTATATCCAGTATGCATACTAGTAATGCAGGCTAATGTTGTTGATATATACATCGACAAAAAAAATTAATGTAAGAATGTAAGTACCTTTAAATGTAAGAACCTTTACAAACAGTTACATAGAATTTATCAAGTCAAAATAAACCGGTGTCCCACTCGCCTCACACAGCGACTCAGGCCTTGTCACCCCTCGTGCCCCCGTGCCCTGGTGGTCCCGTGCTTGCTCAAGGTCACTCTGAGTTGTCAGTTACTTCGTCTACGGAAATCATCATAATGAACATAAGTGGCAGAGGAAATAAGTATGAACAGTACATATTATCATTTGCCTTAACAATTACAACTTGTATAGGACTTGCTTGAAGTGCGCAGAAAGGTTTACGTCACACGCCCACCACTCATCTGTTTGTTTTGTTCTAGCATGCATTATAAATTAGACTGATGTACATATAAGGAGGTCGGTTGCGTAAAAATCCTACATGAAGAACCCTTAAGTTTGCATATTATAATGTATCTGAAACTGTTCCTAGAAAGATGCGAACAAAACGTAAAAACTCACAGGACACACTCCATGCACAGACTGGAGGCGCTTGCACGGAACCAGTGTGGCGAAGGAAGCGCTGACGCACGACTCGGGACAGGTTTCATTAAAGCAATAGAGATAGATGAGAGTCGAGATATCAAACTCTCAGGTGAGATCAATGGAGGACACCAAAAGTTTGGAATAAAGAAGACTGGCGCACTGTGGTTAAGATGAAAGTGTGGTGCGTCATGCTACTTGTGTGAAAGATTGTGCTCAGGTGATGATTTTTTTTTTCTTTTAGGTATTGAAGGTTTCTGTGTTCTTCCTGGTTCACTGAGAAGTATTACACATCAAACTCGAGCCTTCTGCAGTGTCTCTGGTAAAGATACAGTTCCTGTAGCAAGGCTTGCCTGTCCTATTAATGTGGTTGACAAAACCAACATATATAACTCTCATTAAGACGAAAGCTGAGTCTGAATTGACGAGTAAATGAAAGAGTAATTGGCTTAGCACAAACAAAGTTGATGTTGAAAGAGCAGTGATGATGCAGCATAACGACAACACTGTCTTAAAAAAGAAGAATGAAAACTAGAATTCATTAAAACTTTCAAGATGCTGAAATCTGCAGCGAAGCTTTACAGCATCGTCTCGCAAGCTTGACGAAGGTCTGTTAGGGAGTTAGGAACTCGCTAATTAAGACCTTGTTTTTACTAAGCACGTACCCGCTGACGAAATTGAGTGAAAATAGTTTCAGCAGCGACTCGGTTCTGGAAAAATGATTTATAGGATTAAAGCGAACAGCCGTAAGGACAGATTGACTGCAATCACTCTTTAGGTAAGAATAATGCCACTTGGATGCTGACAGAGAAGGAAAAAAATGACCAAGCAACACGCGAAAAAATAATCTTAATTTTGTTAACTACACATTGGTTACAAGCTTATTAACTACGAGCTGTGAAAGTAATGGGCTAATGTTGTGACTCCCATTATCATCATCATCATCATCATCATAACAATAATAATAAAAATAATAATGATAATAATAACGTGGACTGGATGAAACGTCGTCGTCGTAGTTGCAGTCGTTCTCCTCGTCGTCGTCCTTGTCGTAGTCGTGTTTTTCAATGGCTCGCTGTAACTTTATTTTACCATTTCTTTGTTTCGTCCTCCTCCTCCTCCTCCTCATCATCATCATTATCATCATCATCATCGTCGTCGTCGTCATGATCGTCAGCATTGGGGTCGTCATTCTTCCTGTATTTTTTTTTCTCATTCTTATCCTTACCCTTTATTTCCTACTCCTCCTCCTCCTCTCACCACACTCCCCCATGACAGCCTTTTGTTCCTGTCTGCAAAAGCTGTACATGTTTATCCAGTCACCCTTTCTTTTCTCTTCCCCTTACTTCCCTTCTTATCCTTACTTCTTCACTTTCTTTCCTCCTCCTCCTCCTCCTGCTCCTCTGACCACACTCCTCCACGGCACCCCTTTGTTCCTGTCTGCGGAAGCTGTACACGGCCATCCAGCCATCGCAAGCAGGACGTGATAAGGGAAAGACAAGTTGGTAATGTGGTAAGATCCTCTCTAGATGGTCATGCCTCAGCCTCACTGCATGCACTCTCCGCGGGGTGTGCGTGAGGCCGCTCCTGACGTCACTGAGCTGCATGTATGTGCTCTCGCCTCGCTGCAAAAGCCGGATGTACAGTATTTTATTTTGGGGTGTAATTTATCTTTTGGTGACGCTACTTGAAGGATTGTCTCTGGACCTGCGTAAGGAGAAACTCTCACCTTTGTGCGTTTTTTTTTTTTTTTTTTTTTTAAGTTTTGTTTTGTCATTAGCATTATTTTCAAAAGAACATGAGGATAACTGGTCAATTCTCATGAGTGGTTTCCCTATTGACGGTACATAATTACTTAAGCTATCTTTAGAATCATGAAATCATCCTTGAAAATCCCAATAACTTCCAGTGTACATGTGGAGTCCGTTAAGTGTAAGAGATAAGACGAAGAAATGCTTAGGAATACGGATCTAAGAGACAAGGGCAGTGGAGGGAGGGAGAGAGGGAGGGAGAGGTAGGAGAGGAGCAAGCAAGGGAATGGAGGGTAATATGGGAGGGTTGAGCCTAACTAGGGAGGGAGGGCCGGGATGCCGTTAACGGGCCCGTGATCAATGAACTTTAATGTGTAAATGTGAGTGCGGGCAGCCCCGAGGCGACACCAGCCCTACAAGGCCACCTAACTGTGACGCTCGAGTGGCGGGTCCCGTGCCTGTAAAAACACCTCCTGCCCCTACCATAGCTCTGTCTTGTCCCAGCCTCCAGTGCTCTCCATCCTTCCCCACTGCATCTACGTCTCGCCCAGCACCCTTCCTAGCATTGTCACAGCCTTGTCCTCCACAGCCTTGTCAAAGACCTCAACATACTTAACATTATCCTGATTTAGGCATCACCTCCACCTTTACAGCCTCCCCCTCTCCCCACATCTGCTCCACCGCCCTGTAGCAAAAGCCAACCTTGTCTCACGTGATCAATCTTAATTTTACTCTCGTCCAGTCTTCTCAGCAGGAACTTGTCTCCCTCCCTCCAATTCTTGCTGTAGTCCTCCCCCTCTCCATCTTACAGCCAGGAGTATCTTGGACCACCACTGACCCCTCAAGTACTGTAGTATTGTTCATCCAAGTTGGTTGATATGGAAGTCAGTCTTAGTATCGTGATTCGCCCATAAGCTCCGGATCTCTTAAGTCAAGGGAGAGGACTGACTTTGTTGAGATTTATTGACTTGTTGGCTTTTCGTGCTTTCAGTCACGTATCATTACTGGGAGCAACACTCACGCTGGCCTTCATGTGCTCCCTGGCTCAGGTGTCGCTCTGAAGGTGTTATGTTCTGGGATGTAATTAATATTTAGGTATGAAATAACCAACAAAATACGGCAATGACAATAATAGGAATGATCATTGTAATAAAAACGAATAATAAAGACGATGATGACGACAGCAACAACAACAATAACAACAACAACAATAATAATAATAATAATAATGATAATAATAATAATAATAATAATAATAATAATAATAATAATAATAATAATAATGGCAAAAAAAACAATGGCTTTACAGGTAGCCGCAGTGAGTTACAAGAATGGAGATACAAAAATAGGTGTGCAGGGAGGAAGGTTGGGGGATGGGTGGTGGGGCACTGACCCTCAAATGGGGGCGGAAGTCAAGGGTCTTGCGGTAAGGTAGAGGGAAAAAATGAAGTAGGGAAACATGCAGGGACTGAACCCGGTGCCCTTGTTTGTCTTGTGTTTTTGTGAGTAATACTGAATGACATATTATGAGGAGTTATTATGTCTTTCTCTTTGTGTGTGTGTGTGTGTGTTACAATGACTTGACGCATGAGCAGCAACACATGCTCTGCCTAATCACGTGTCTGCTCGGCACGTGCACCAGGGGCGTGAGTTTGATTTTGTTATTCTAGTTCGTGTCACTACACTCGGGTTTATTTTGAAGGGAAAGGCATAATATTACAACATTTCCAGCACAGTAAGGTGGGAAGAGGACAGCGGCAAACTTACAGCTGTGTGGGACGCATGTTGGAAGACCCTTCATGGCAGACTGCTGAGTGGGCAGGCCGAGGGAGGCGTTGGGTTTTTCAGGCGCCACAGGCACCTCGGGGCTCCAGGCGGCGTTGCCTGGATACCTTCCCTAGGTGTTAGTTAATCCGTCTAGCGTACACAATGTCACGCACGACACCTCCTGCTGACGAGACTTTCCAGCCTAATGTCCATCACGGCTCATGCAGTTTTCAGTTCCTGGTGTTGTCTTTTTTCCACGAACTGGAACACTCTTGGGACACAATGAAGACAAATTTCTCTCGAGGAACTGGTCTCGAAAAACGTTGCATGAAGCTTCGAATCTGTAGAGAGATTTCACTATAATTTTTGGGTCGGTTTTCCCTTTTCCATAATTCTGGCTTTGTTTGCAAACAACAAGTGAACCACTGCGTTGTCACTGGATCGTTCCTTTCCTCTCCGTCACTTCACTCGTGCTCTCAGAGGTGCTGAGGTGCTGTGGGTAAAAATCCAGGCGGGCAAGTCTTCGGGGAGCGGGAGTGCATAAACTACACCAACACCTCACCGGCTATCAGGCAGCCACTGAGGTTGCCCACAGTTTGTTGCAGTGAGCGCCCACCAGCCTTGTGGATGCCAGCTGTCGCAATGCTCGTTCCAGCACCCCGAGACTCTGCGGCGGAGCCTCATCACGACACCTTGGCCGTCACCGACTTCACACTGGTGTCACATTATGTTACGTTACGCGGCTATTAAGATTTTTTGTCGGTGATGTTCTATTATGGGAACATAAACTTTGACCTCCAGTGTCCCTTCAGGTTGAATGTCTTCCTATTGTGTGTGTGTGTGTGTGTGTGTGTGTGTGTGGTTGTAGGGTTGCATGCAAGAAAGAAGTGCATGACTGTGCAGTACCTACGTATATAATAACATGTAAGTATATAATAAAGTGTCCCTGTCAGGTACAGTTATGTACATGTGTTTTTCTTTCACGACTGTATGTTATTTAATGTTTCTGTGTGACATAACATGCATTCACTTTTATTTTTTTTTATCATTGGCTCTGCACAAAAAAAAAAGTGTTACATAATTTTCCATTTTATTGTAGTGACACGGATATTCGTAATTCTGATAGTAAACAAAATATCTTCCCACTGTGTTGTAGTAGGGAAGGAAAAGTGGTAAAGGTGGAGGGTTATAAGTCTATACCCTTTATATTGTGAAGGTAAAGGGCAAGGGGATCTGTCTGTCTTTTTTTTCCTTGTTGTTTTGTCCTGTGTGTGTGTGTGTATGTGTGTGTGTGTGTGTGTGTGTGAAATCTTGTACATGCCAGAGGGAAAACTATCATTACTTCTGTCTCCATAATTGGTGTTAATATCTATATTAGTAAAACCACCAGCAGGTCCATTTGTAATAATAATATGGGATTTCGTCATCGTCATTGTAGCAGTAGTAGTAGTAGTAGTAGTAGGAGGAGGAGGAGGAGGAGAAGGAGGAGGAGGAGGAGGAATAACACACATGACTGTTGCTGTCTTCAAACCTTCTGCGTGTCTTACCTCGGCTACAGGCTCTAGTCGAAGTTATTTAGTTTTCTTTTTTTATTTATTAACTTTTTTTGGGGGAGGGGGGGATTCTAGAGATAGATCAACGAGAATTCTCCACTACTTATGGACAAAAAAATCATGAAAACCCGACTAATTGCACCTGTGGCCTTTGAAAATGGTTCCAGTGGGCGTTCGGGGCGCTAATGAGGCAAGCTGTCACCGCGTATGGCCTCTGGAAAATGGTTACTCCAAGTCACTTCCCTATCCACTGACGGACCGTGGAGGAGTGGCCGGAGACTAGGAAACCTTTTTTTCCCCTCCACCAAGGGCACGCGGCACATGCATAACCTCGAGCCCTTGTGTTCATACCTCACCACGTGGTTCCGTGATCAATGGAGAGGCGAGAGATGCTGACTGACTGCTCTTTACTCGGCCAACCTGCAAGTCACGGGTTGGAATCACTAGCAAGATCACAAAGTATAGAGACAGATATTCTTGTTGTCTTTATTCATCATCCATAAAGGTACTGACGCACATTTCTCCCTCGATGTTTGGTTCAGAGCCTCGTAAGTCGTCCCTCACTGGCCACGTCCGCTGCAGTGCCAAAGGGTGGATGTAAATAGTGTCCAGCTGTATTGTCCACGTGACCTTTGTGTTAAATAATACTTAACAATTCGCTGACTCATGCGTGGCGGTGAACACAAGAGGGTCCTGACGTCATGGCGTGTGTGTGTGTGTGTGTGTGTGTGTGCAGTTTTTACAGACCTATTCGATAACATCTTTTCACTCTAAACCTAATTTTCTTGGCCTGTTAAGTTTTCTTCCGTCTACAGGGACAGTTTTAGATGTGTGTGTGTGTGGGAGGGGGGCAAAACGGTGTCCCTTCACTTTTTTATTTTTACACGTCTTGTAAATTTACCTATATCCCTTGGAGGCTTGTTTTCTGACGGTCACTGGCTACCTGTTTGTGTACCTGCGAACCTCCGACAAACTTTACATAACTCGCGTCAAATAACAAGGAACGAATGACTCGTTACGTATATACTGAGTACTAGTGCTTGTACATAATGTTCCGTATCCTTACACGTTCCAGCCTCTCACCTCGATTATTATTATTATTATTATCATTTTTTTTTTTTGAGAGATTCTAGTAGAAGAGTTTTTCAAGAAATTTCCATTGATTCTGTTGATATTTTAACAAAGACTCACCATCACCAGTGAGAAAAAAAAAAAAAAATGTGAAATAAGTTGACCTGATTATCTCTGTGGCTTCTGTAAATAGTCCTGATGAGAGAGCAAAGCGTGTGAGAATACAAGGCAGTGTTCGTGCCCTTGCTGGTAGGAGGCAAATAACTTGAAGGTGCTGGTGTGTGTGTGTGTGTGTGTGTGTGTGTGTGCGTGTGTGTGTGTGTGCGTTCCTACACCCTTGTATGACTGGACCAGATAACAGGGAAGAACCGTGAGCTGCTGTACACACACACACACACACACACACACACAAGGAGGCTTCTGAGTCTTAAGCTTCCGTGCCTTAGCGGTGTTTGCTCACACACTGTTTGCACCACAGTCTCGCTCTCTTTTCGTTAAGGCTGAGGACCGCCAGGATGAGGATTTACCTGGGAATCGTGGTGTAGGCTGATAGGGAATTGGGGATTGGTGATAGTGGTGTTAGCTGATGCGGTGATGGTGATGTCATGGAATGGTGATGATGTGGTGACAAGGTTGTAATGACGTGATGGGATGGTAAGACTGTTATGACCGTGAGTGGTACAAGTTTTTATTTTCTCCTGGTCCGTCTCTTGTTAGTAGAAACGACATGTCCACGCCACATCTTAATCGGTGCCCCCCCCCCCAAAAAAAAAAGATTAACTTATCCATCAAAATGCGGTAATCTATGTTTTTCCTCCCCCATTTTCTACCACGCACATGCATTACGTAACAGCGATGGTGGCGGGACCTTAGTATTCTAATCCCGGTACAAATGAAAGAATCTTAACTCCTCAGCAAAAAACACCGTTGGCGTGTGACCCCGAGCTGTGAAAAGGAGGAAGAAGGAGGCGTGGTTACGCGAAGGCCTGGTGGTCTGTGGCGAGAGAGAGAGAGAGAGAGAGAGAGAGAGAGAGAGAGAGAGAGAGAGAGTCGGGGGGGGATTCGGGGAGGCAGGTGGAGAGGTCGTTGAGTAGGTAGGCTTGAGGATGCGCAGATATCAGAGTGACAGAAGCCCGAGGCTGGTGGGGTACCTCCCTCCTGTGCATCGCTGGGTGTTGAAGTAAATCAAGCGTCAAGAATTATGTCTTTCTGCTTCACTGTATACTTGCCTGCAGAAGGTGACGGTCGAGGCCATTTTTGAACGAGTTTATTGTGTTGCACCGAACGACTGACGTGTGCACGCACGCGGGTCATTCCACCCGTGGTGGCTCCTTCAAGGCCCTGCGGCGCCGGGTTATTGCAACAGTATCTAAAGTTCATTGCTGTTTTAATTTGCCAGATTAGACTGGATAAAAATTAGCAGTAATGTCTCAGCATCAGGTACATCAACATTATGGATATTTTTTAAGATGTTACACAGAGGCTATATTTCTCCAAGGAGAACAAGTCTGATTGTATTTGCCTTTTTCTTATAATTATTTATGCAAATAAGGGATCAACTTCGTCATTCGCTACTGAACGGCTTCTAAATATATATATATATATATATATATATATATATATATATATATATATATATATATATATATATATATATATATATATATATATATATATATATATATATATATATATGTAATTTAAATAATGGTTAAATTCCTTAGATTAAAAAGAGAGCGGCTCTAGTTTTGGAGGTAATTATGAAGAGCAAGAAGGCGTGGCAGGCAGGCCTTGGCGCCGCGGGGTCGAGCCGGGGCGGGGAAACCGTACACCAGTCGGCCTCCGGCGGTCACCCACACCCTACCTCCTGGCTGCCTCAGTTTTTATCGGTCTTCAAGGTCACGCTAGAAAGGTTAGCTTAGCGCCCCTGCTTGTCGCCGCTCCGTCTTGTTTCACAGCATGATGCGCCTTGCACCCCTGACGCCCGCCTTGCGCCATTTACATTCCCACCCGCCCCCACCTGTGGCTTGCCCTCTCTTCCCCATGCCATAACCGGACTTACTGTAGCCGTTCCAGTCTTCCTGCAGATGTATATATGTATATAGCCTGTAACACTGAAAAAAGTATGCACTTGAGTGAGCGTTATGTAGTAACAGGAGCATTTTGTCCGCATGTGGCAGTTTTCCAGTGTGTTTGTTACCTTCTTGATTCCCGCTGCGCAGGCTCGTTCCCTCTTCACGGCGTCGTTCCCTACATGCTTTTTATTTCTGTGCTTCATGGCTGGAAGATTATAAGAAAATATTAAATAGAATTCTTAAATACATTGTTTAAGATACTCAATTTATTAACCAGTGGACAAAAGAACGTGGTAGCGTTTAGAATAGGGGGAAAATCACGTTCCTCACATAAGAAGCAGTCATGAAAGAGCAATGAATTTTAAATTTATGTGTCTGCAAATATCAAGGCGGGACAGACTGGCAAAATTACCTATGCCTTTGTCCTTTGTACTTCATGAGGAAGGGGAACAGAGACCTGCATTGCTCACGAGTAGAGATACCATTGACGTACTTCTGGTCACCATTAATCTCTCTCTCTCTCTCTCTCTCTGTGTGTGTGTTGGGAGATAGGGACACAAAAGGAAGCTACACACACACACACACACACACACACACACACACACACACTAAACATCCTGATGATGTTTCGAAGCCTCATGAACACTTCCGAGACCGAGTGTTTCGAGAATCCCGCGTCGTGCAGAGGAAATCCACAGTTACTTTGAACGAAGTGTTGGTGTGTACGTGTGTGTCTTGCTGGAGGGTGTCACGCTGGCTCTCCGCTACCCAGTGTCCCCCATGTGAGTGACTGAGTACGTGCATGATGAACACTGGATGTAGGTACTGTCGCTATTCTGAGGTACCTTTGTTGTTTGTTAGTCCTTGGTGTGAAGGTGGATGTTAACTGGCTGGCAGATAAATTCCACACACACACACACACACACCACGGAATTTAGATACCAGTAATTATCGAATACCAAACACGTAGTACGAAGCAAGATAAGATGACATAGTTTCGAGCTGTCCTTTGTAAGAATTTCCTGTCGGTGAATGCGAAATATTGAAGAAAAACTGACTGGAAAACCCTTCATTTTAACATCGCATCACAATCCACACATTCACGCGAGACAAGCTGTGGCTGTGAGAAAAAAAAAAGACATCTGGTAATTGGAAATATTAGCAAATCAGACAATTATCCTGACAGATCAGTTGGCTTTTACTTATTGCAGTGAGGGATAAGAAAAAGACCTTTGCAATGAAAGAAGGCGTTAAGCAAGAGAGAGAGAGAGGCCTGCGTCATAGGGTCTGCGGGGGGACAAAGATTTCCTAGATACTGTGTAATGAACCAGACCCGCACTGCTCACATCTGCTCCTGAAGTGGCCCCTGCACCCACCCAACCTCAAGCCACACTCACTGCTGCCCTGCCGGTGCAATCCATATCAATTAAAAACAGATTACAGTAGTGTGGCTAATGAGTGTAAGGCATAAATGTAGCAGTCTCTGGAAAAATCTTAAGAACTACTACTACTACTACTACTACTACTACCACTACTTCTACAGGGTACAGGGTCACAGACAATATTATATTCAAAAGATATGTTGTTATGATGAAGTCTGTATTTCAGCGTGAGCTTCTTAACAGACTCTAGTGCAAGTTAACGAGATTTTCAAGGGTGTTTTCATGATTCTAGAAAAACCTGCTTAATGTGCTGCCCATCTCACTATCTACAGGCACTTCTCTCTCGTGCTTGCACTCGTCCTTCTCCATCTTCCCATGCAGTGTGCTTTATTTTTTACATTGTTCTCTTCTCAGTGTTTGTTCTTGTCTCCACGTTCACTTGCGGCCAGGCTGGTCTCAGTAAACTCTCCAGGGTTCTCCCACACTTCATTTCTTACATCATCAGCGGCGTCACTCGTGGTTCTCTCATCGCCACTCTCACTGCTCGCCGCGCCGTGACCTGCTAGTGGGGAGGCGTGACCTGCTAGTGGCGAGCGACGACTCCTCAAAGTTGCCTCTACCTCTACTGTTGACAACTCGTCTTGCGGTCCTTGGCTTCCGTTGTTTTTATTTTCAATCTAATCCAAACGTGCTCTGATTCAATTTAAACACTGAATGAGACAACATGCATTTACTGCCTTCTTAGGGATTGTTCCAAAGTCTCTTTTCAGTTTAATCCTTGCCAAACAATGTCTTCAGATTTTTTTTTTTTTTTTTATCTAAAGTCACTGCAATGGGACAACGAAGAAATTTATCAACCGCATCACAAACATTTTCCCGCCGAATAGACTCCGGATGACTGATCATGATGGGGCAAAAGTAGTTTTTCCTCCAGCACAACCAAGTGTTCATCAGGTCGGCCAGCGGTAGGAACCATCTGTGTCCTGGCTGCTGGTACTCGTTCAGAAGCGTGTTTGTCACGCTCATGTTTGCTCATCTCAGCCTCACTCTTTCTCCCAGAATGCAAAAATAGCTTTAAAAACAGTAAAAAGTGTAGAGAGGCCATACTTAAGAGAGGGAGAGGGGCGACTGAGAGTGAGAATGGCATTAGCTGTTACTCGTATATTACTTACATAAAAGAACACGGGGCGGATATATATTCAACTAACCAATAATAAAGGCCCTACAAAAGTTGAAGTCCCTGGAGAAGGAGGGTCCCTTATCCATGCCAAGTGGGTGTTTAGCTGCAAAAACACACGCACAGTACGAAAACCTAACTTACGACTGCATGTGGTGGTAAAAACTGAACCAGAACCCAATACTGACCAAACCGTGTGTTTTGTGAAGCAGACGAGGTTAGCCACTGTTGCGCTTGCTCTCTCTCACTATCCTTTGTGAAATTTATTTAAAAAAACCATGATTTTTTATGCGGCTACACACAACGATAGGCTAAATTGGTTCTTATTTTAATCTTCTTTTTCTTTTATGAGAGGAAATTAATGGAATTTTTTCCTAAGTTTTTGTTTTCGTGTCTCCGTCCCTTGTGTGTAAGAGGGAAAATCTGGAAAAATTCATTTACTTGAAGAATCTTATCAATACGCTTCAAGCCAGCGTGGCCAGCCTTAACCTCGTCCCTACCTGTTGTAGGAGATCTTGTCCTGAAGTGAACTCGCATGGGCTGATGAAAAAGACCCATATACTTTGCTGCCACGCGATTCCTTGCCCCGCACAACACAATTCATTGTTTTTTTATAACAATATGATTCTTATTTGAGTAAATTTTGATGATACAACAGAAGGGAAATAAAACAAGCTACTAAAAGATTTGAACTACCCGATATCTGTCACATTTACCTTCTAAACTAGTACAATACAATCTTACTTAGCTGATGATAAACCAGAAGCCATACTAATCAAAGGGTTAAGGAGTGTTTCATAAAAGAAGGAAAGTTGTCTTGGTTCTCGCGCCTCACCGTGTCTGAGAACACGTGCCATTCCCGATGCGGAAGTGTGCCCCGCCTGAAGGACACAAGGCAGCTTTTTCTCACCAGTGACGAGGTTACTCCAAACCAGGATGGCCCCCTTCTGCTTGTTAGTGCCTCAAAACGGCCGGCCGGCTCAAGCTTGAAGAACGAGGACAAGATGAGGAGACTGAGATTGTTATCAAGCGTTTTAGAATAAGAACAAGAATAATTTTAAGTAGCCGCTATTCTTAGTTTTTGCCCTGCTATTTGTGCATAAACTGTTATTGTGATACAAAATACATATAATTCCCTGTCTTGCAAATTATAGTTGTCGCTTTGATGACCAGTCTGTAAGAGGTGTAAAAACTCCTGTTCAATGGTGATTTATTTTTTGCTGAAAAGTCTTGAAGTTATGGCACAACATTCATCAGTTACTGGACTGGTTTTTGCATTTGCCAGAATTGTTTACATGAGAAAGTCTGTGTGTGTGTTGTTGATAATGATAGTGTCCTTGAACAAAACAAGCGCGGTGTTTGTTACCTTCCTTTATCTATCAGCTGATGACCAGACTATTTTTCGTTCCATACTTGAACACCAAGAATCAGATTGACCCAATAATAATGGATGAGTCCTCAAATACCTCGCCATCATCGTTCATTCGTGGCTCTGATGCTGGGTTCCTTCTCACACACAGTGGCAGGCGTGTTGTATTCGTTATGAAACCTAGGACTGTTTCAGCATCTTGTCACGACTATTCGCCTGCGTTACTCGTAGTAGATGTTATGGACTTTTAAAAGATGTTTTCACGATAGTGGTTTTAATTTTTCAGTTCTACTATATGCTACCTCTTTCCGTACTAACCACTCCGAGACATCTTTCCTTGTTCTATAGTCACCTCCAAACACTGTAGTAGCTAGAAATTGCAAAATCTATTTTTTTCTATTCCCTTAATTTTTGTAGATGCTTACAAAGACTCTGTAATTTATTTATTTTTTTTTGTGTTGTGAATTATTGCATATCGCAGTGAAGAGAGACAGAGAGAGAGAAAGAGACAGAGAGCCAGGCTATCTCCATCAGGCAGCGGCTCCGGCATCACTAAAGTACTTTCAGGATGTGGCGGAGGAAACCCTGCCGTGAAGGCCGCCTGGTGGGAGGGTCATGAGTGAAGATGGCACTCCGGCAAGGCCACGAGGGAGGAACCAGTTTGCGGTGACCCGGTGGCCTTGTCTCTGGCAGAGTCACCGCTGGGTTTCCTCTCCCTAGCGACCCGGCGGTGTGGCGTGTGCTGGGATGACAGTCCGTGGCTGTATGTGGTTATTGTAGTTGTGGTTGGTCTTGTTGTCGTGTAGTTACTGCCACTAAGGCCGTGAGGGTATAGGTGTAGTGGTGTAGTGATGATTCTTTTTTTCGTGTTTGGTTCGTATATACGTTGTAGTTGTTCGTTTTCTTGTAGCAATTGCCGCTGTCCGGGTGTGAGGCTGTAGATAACCGTGGCGGGGCAGTGGTGCAGTGGACGTGTGGTGTTCTTCCTCTGCCTCTTGCCGGGATCGTTATTTTTTATTTTATTTTATTTTTTTCGGGTTCTGTTCGTCTTGTGTACTTTCCTTGTATAGTGTACCTGCCGCCACAAGGCCTGGACCATTCAGGATCTGTGTATATCCAGTGTTCGATGAAAGGATTCTTGCTGACAACAAATTATAGGAGAGAAATTAGCTGCTTTGTCATCGCGTGGAAACAAAACACTTGATGCATATTGAAGTGTAGTTTTGGATTTTTTTGTTCGTAAATTAGACAAGAGAAATGCAATTGCTTTCTCGTTGCAAGGAAACAAAACATTTATGAAGAAAGAATCTACTGAAGTTAGACCTAATACTGCTTATGATGTAAACTTTATACTCGGGGACACAAATTACATTCTTATCAAACATTTTTCACCTGTAATCGTCGTGATGATGTAAACTTGAGTCACTTCTTCCGGCGAGTGTCGTTGGTGCGTTGGTGTCTTGGTATGTTAACTTCCCACTCGAGGATAGAAATTACGTTCTTTTCAATATTTCTCACCATTAATCGTCGTGGTAATGTAAACTAGAGTCAGTGTTCTTCCGGGTGTTGTTGCTGCGTCGTTGTGTTGGCGTGGCATTGCTTACATGTGTGATCCGTGGTGCTGCGATGAACTGCACAGTCTGCTCTGCCCGAGGTCACGGTTCGCCGACACTTCCGCAGTAGGGAAAGACACACATTTACGACACCAAGTTTATTTTTCTGTATGGGGAAGCATACTGTTGACTGACTAGTGCTGGGTGGTGAGGGGAGTATGTGGCAGGAAGTCAGTGATGGCCTCCACTTCCACCAGACATTAATGGTGTGACTGTGTGCTCTTCTTGCCTCCGCTTAGCTTTAACTTTATCATCATCTTCAGTTTCATCTTCATTTTCTTCTTCGTCTTCTTCTTTCTTCTTCTTTTTCTTTTTCTTCTTCTTGTAGTCACTGAATTCTTGAGGACGGTACGCATTAATTATCAAGTATCATCCATATATGTTCCTTAATTGGTTAACTACAAATTTGATGATTAAAAAAGAAAAAAAAAAAAGACTGGCTCTGATCTCTCTCTCTCTCTCTCACACACACACACACACACACCCGTCACACGAGGTAATGAGTGTTAGGGTAGACAGGTCCCCCACCCACCTGCCTAAGGTTGTTGCGAGTCTTATTTAGCTTCAGAGTGACCTTCAGAGCGAGCCGGAAAGACGTGACCACGGGGGTGTGTATTCCTCGTCATGGTCTGGAAGGGAAGGATCATGGCCGAGGTTACGTCAGCTCCCTAGTGTTGCAAGGAGGAAAAATGGTAAGGAAATGAACGAGAAGACTATTAGAATAAGAGAATGATGCCCATGAGAGTATTTTCTCATGAGGAGCGAATGAAACAATGGGAAGAGTGATGCCCCCGTGTTCTGCAACGCTTTGCTGTCTCATCACGACTATTTTTAAATGCTGCCGAGGTGATTTGCCGGGTTCTCACGGGTGTTTCTCCTGTTAATGAAATGTAAATCTTGTTAATCTGTCATTAGAACCGTAAAAACACTTAAAAATCCGTGTGTAACTTCAATTAGAGCCTTTTAAAAGTAGCTGGGGTGCGGTGCAAAGTCTTTCAAAATATGGTCCTGAAAAAGACAGGCCTCATTTCCTCCCTATATAGTCCCGCTCACCTCCAGCGCGAGGTCTGCCTGACACTCCAGTTCTCCCGCCGCCTGCCCGCCGTGCTTGGACAATGAAGGCTGCCAAGGGTACTCAGCACACTCACGAAACTTCCTGCTTCACTTCACTTCTTGATAACGGCAACAGACAGTCGCCCATAATCTTACAAACTGCTTGCAATAACACTCTAGTCTTGGTCTAGCATCGATTAATTGTGCTATATTTTCTGTAAATTTACCCTTTCCATCAAGCACAACGGAAGGTTATTAAGTCTACGCTGAGGAACATATTGATTTCCACAACTGCTGTTTCTACTCTTCCTCGTCCGTCTGTCAGTTTGGTCGAAATTCTAGAAACGCAGTTCAGCCAATCTGGGTCTTCTGGAAGGCTCTGAGGTGCCGCGACGTGTCCTCAAGGCTCAAGAGTGCGAAGGCCCGGTTTTTGTCGTGATGCTGGGCAGGGGGCTGGAGGACGCCCTGTGCGGGAACGAAAGAGGGGCTGAGCCTCTTCCCATCAACGGCATAACTCAGGTACTAACAGCGACGGAAATCTCACCACTGGGGCGCCGTCCTAGCACAACAGGGAGAGATCAGCTGACGCCAAGTTCTCAAACATTTCGGCGTCTTATCTCGACTACTTTTAACTGATACTAGTGGAAGCTACTAGAGTTTTCAGGAATGTTTTCAGAATTCTATTGACAGTTTAACAAGGATTCTGAACCATCAGTGGGAAAAAAAAAAAAAAACACCCACGAGAATCCGACTAATCATCTTTGTGGGCGTTGAGAGGACAAAACGTTTAAAAATACCGGCTCGTGATAAGACCGCTGACGCTCAATATTAAGTCAGATCTTGAAAGTTAATCTTCAGTCGTTGTGATATTTTGCAACTTGCTCGCTTGACCAGTGATAAGGAAGTCAAGGTCACAGAAGCTAGAATACCGGACTATCACACTCACTATATATTTTTTTTTTTCAGCGAGATAACATTTCCTTACTGGGCGTGGCGGGCAGGTGATCTGTATGCCCCTGAGCGTATGCATGTGGGAAGTGACCGAGGTGGAATACAAAATATACGTTGCGGCGATGAAGGGCAGAATGGAGGAAGAGAGGCAAGGATGGTGATCACGGAAGACTGTGGATGGAGTTCTCAGATGGTTCGGTGCTTCATCGTGATTACATTCAACAGCCTCTAGCGGGATTGCCTGGGGATTTGCAAGAGTTTTCACGATTCTAGTGATAGTTTGACAAGTATTGTGCATTATCTTTGAGAAGCAACAGCCCTAAGAACTCGACTTACTTGATGAGAGAACAAAACGTTTAAGAGCACTTTTTACGTGAGCGTCGGCAACAATGAGTGTGTAGGAAGTACCTCAGGAGATGGAAAGAAAGAAGGGAGGAAGTTGAACACGGAGGACTTAACTTGAATGCCAGGTGGATGGACAGTTAGAGAGGGAAAGAAATGAGGAAAGAAGTTGAGCTCGAAAGACTTAACTTAGTGTAATACCTGATGGATGATTAGAGATGTAAAGGAAGGAAGGAGGAAGGTGAGCACGGAAGACTAACTTAGCATCTGAGTGTATCTGAATTTGGTGCCGGAGACAGTAATGAGTCGGGTGGCGGCCTTGGGTACTGTTGTTGCTGGTACAGTTAAAGAGGCACTTAGTAAATCCTGTCACGTGTTACAGTGTATATTCTGTCTTCTCTCCGTCACCACCTTGCTTTCGAAAATTGTAGGGATGTTTTGTGGTCTTTTAATTGTGATTGTGTTTTGCAGCTTGTTTTTTATTTTATATTATTTTGTATTCATGGTTTTAATGGTGTTTGCTCTTTTAACTGTGCGTATCGAAATGTAATATCTTTTGTTACGGCAACAAACGGCACTGACATCAGTCAATGAAGCAATCAATCTTACTTCTCAGTTGATCAATCAGCTACGAGTAACAACTTCGTGAACATCAGTCTGTCAGTCAGTCAATCTCTCACTCGGTCGACCAGTCAGTCAATAACTCAATGCCACCATGTTCTCCCCGCAACCATCAATCAGTCAGCCAGTGAGCCAATCAATCCATCAAATAGCAACTTAACGCCACCACCTTAACTCCCCACCTCGTACCTCGTGCATCCCTTCCCCCACCAGTACCTGACAACCTCACCCTGTCACGCTGTCCCTCGCACCCCTCCTCCCACAATTTCACTCCCCGACCACCCAGTCTCGCCTCGCCTGCCCCACCCACCCGTCCTTGTCCTGCCCTCGCTGTGTACCCGGCCAGAGAACACACCAGTCGGCCCTCGCATCTTTTCCTCACAGCTATATACAAACCAGCCTTCTCACTTCTTTCTCAAGGGGCCAAGGACGCCCACTGGATTGGCTTTCTGTTAATGGGAGGCGTTTCTGAATGAGAGAGAGAGAGAGAGAGAGAGAGAGAGAGAGAGAGAGAGAGAGAGAGAGAGAGAGAGAGAGAGACTATTGTAAAGTGTTATCATCGTCATCATTGGTGAGGAAAGGGGGGAGAGGGGAAGTCTTCAGGAAAGTCAGTACGTGTCCAGATCTCCAAGTAATTGCAGTCTCGTCAGTGTCTCACAGTTTCCTTTGCCTCTACAATGTATTTATACTGAAGGTGTGTTGTAATTTCCAAAGGAGGACGAGGAAGAGGAAGAGGAAGATTTCTTGTTATCAGCACGCATCCAGTCTTCATCTTCCAGGGAGTTTTCACCATAATAAGCAATCCTTGTTGTGGTATTGGGAAAGGAATTGAGCGAGGAAGCACAAAACGCTGCTATAATGCTAGTGGCTTATGGCAGTACAAAACGTTAATTTGAAATAAATAAAACGAGCATGAATAGCGTCACTAATTAAAGAAGAAACATTTTTCTCCAAGTTTCTATCCACTCCACAGTTCGTAAATTAAAATTTTAGCTTTTGAGGCATAGAAATCATATTTGTCGAGGATTAGAAAAAAAAAAAAAATTGAACATCCTGAAATTAACTTTTTTCCTCAGCTGTCATGCGTGAATGGTGTACTTCATCGAGAATAGCTGTTTGTCAGGCACGTTTAGAAAAAAAGATCAGCATGTGCATGCTCCAATGGAAAGAAGTGTGATAGATACAGACAATCGAACAACCATACGGACAGAGACGCAGGTTGGTAAAAGAAAAACTTGTAATCATTATTGTTGATAGACTGGAGCTGAGGTCATTCATGTCTGTTCATGACATCAGCACATGAACCAATAGTGGAATTAAAAGAAGTGTTGACAGAGGCGGAAGTTTGACAAGACAGAAGGCATCAGGATACCGTAGCCACAGCCTCTGAGTTCCGCAACAAGTAGCAGCAATTTCGGAAAGTGACGGGTCAGAAGCTGGAACATGAGCCAATAAATGCTGCCCTCAAGGAGTATCTAACCAGTACGGATGTTTAAAGTACTCAGCTTATCAAACTACCCTCTTGAATCCCTTTGTACTTGTGAGAGAGCAAGCGTCAGTTTTGAATAGTGTTTTGAGAGGCAGACTTGAACCGGGCCTCAGCAAGCATGAAGGTCAGAGGGCATTAACACTGATGTGACTCACTTCCTTCTAAGTTATTTATATAATAGATTTTCCCTCTAAGGAGACTTGTAATATTGTCTGGTGAGGCTTTGTTGTGGCCATGAGTTGAGTGTTAATATCTTCATTTCCTCCTGCAGATAAAACCATTAATAATCCTGCGAGAGGCTTGGGTATGTTCTGACTCACAAAGACACCCCTGCAAATCAACCCAAGGCAAGACTCGCGTGGCGGCGATACCTGCGTGCTATACCGTGGCACCTGCTCCAACAAACACAGGTAAGATGATTCAGCACACTCTTTGTCAGTTGTTGAGTTATAATATACACGAGTCTCCATGCCGCGCAGCGCTCCTTGCCTCTACTTAGGGATATCACGTCAAAAGACCCAAAGAAACCACAGGTGTTGCCGCTGGGCCTGTCTGAAGGCTGTGCGGCGGCGACTTTGGGGTGTGGAGGAGGGGAAGAAGTCTTTGTGTGGTGGTGGACACTCGTTATATTAATATGATGTAGACCACGTGGCTTTATGCTCCTCCTCCTCCTCCTCCTCTTCCTCCTCCTCCTCCTCCTCCTCCTCCTCCTCCTCCTCCTCCTCCTCCTCCTGTCAATGCTGTTGCTATTATCACCATTCCTACTACTTCTGCTGCTACTACTACTACTACTACTACTACTACTACTACTACTACTACTACTACTACTACTTGGAATGCTTCAAGAGGGATATCAGCACGCGATCCTGAGAACTATATAGAATGACCGGATACCCTTCAGCAATATTTTTCTTCTTTCTGTCTTCTTTTCAGTGAGCGGCGACTTGCGGGAACTGTTGCTTTCTTCTTTAATTTTGTTTTGTAGTTAGATGTCTGTAAATAACCTTTTTTTCATGTACTATAAAAAAAAATGGCGTTGGATCAAAACAAGTACGTCTTTACTTATAGGTACTTTTTTTTTCTATTCTCTCTCGTTTTTTTGTTTTGCACGCGTTTAGTTTCTTGTCAGCTTCCCTTCCTTTAAAAAAAAATGTCGTATCTAAGACAACAACTATTTATGCCGCTGCAGACTCACACCTACACTCCCGATGGTTCAGCGGTGCACACGTGACTCTTGATCAATAAAAATAAAGAAATAATAATAGATAAAAAAAAAAAAAAAAAACTTGTTCGTCTCAGCTAGGGAAAGTTATGATCACGAAAGTTTGGATTTCCGCAAGTCCGTATTCTCAAACACGTAGGCGACTAATCTCGCGGGAGGATTCCACTCATACCGCTCTTTTAGACAGGGTGGAATCAAAAGCTTTTCATCTCATCAACTCCTCTCCTCTCACTGACTGTCTTCAACCTCTCTCTCATCGCCGCAGTGTTGCATCTCTTGCTATCTTCTACCACTATTTTCATGCTAACTGCTCTTCTGATCTTGCGAACTGCGTGTTTCCCCTCCTCCCGCGGCCTCACTGCACAAGGCTTTCTACTTTCTCTCTCCACTTTTCTGTCCACCTCTCTAATGCAAGAGTTAACCAGTATTCTCAGTCATTCTTCCACTTTTCTGGTAAACTCTGAAACTCCCTGCCTGGGTCTGTATTTCCACCTTCCTATGACTTGAACTCTATCAAAGAGGGAAGTTTCAAGACACTTATCCTCTGTTATTTGATTCTCTGTTTGTATTTTCTTTGGGAACTGACACCTAAGTATTTTTTTTCCCTTGGCCAGTGGCCCTCTAAAAAAATAAATAAGTGAATTATGTCCTTCTTGAATCCACCGATCGAAGTGAACTGTGGCGGGATATTCAAATTTTAGTTTTGCATCCAGGCGCGTGAGAACAAGAAGGCCGCCGCCGAGGGTGTTTTGGAGAGTTATGAAATGTCACAGCGCGGGTGGCTAACGGTTGGTATGATCAACAATTGAATGTTAGAGCTAAAAAAGAAGGGTGCTCAGAATGTCACTTGTTCTCGCGGCATAAGAGCGATTCTGTCTGGCGGTTACTGCTGCCTTGACCCTTAGGACCCTTAGGACAGGATTAATGTGTGACAGTGGTTTTGTTGGTGGGCGGATGGCTGGCTGATGTGCTGTTGGGTGGATGGGTGGGTGGATGTTTTGGTGGTTGGATGGATAGGTGGATGGGTGTATTGGTGGATAGATGGGTGGTTGTGTCGGTGGATGGGTGGGTGGGTGTGTTGGTACTTGGATAGGTGGGTGGGTTCAACTCGGCAACCACATCACAGTTTATTCAGTTATATATAGTTTACTCGGTGATGCCCTTGATTTTATAAACTTTTGCTGTACAATTACCATTAAAGTGTTGATAAAAAAAATCGTTAAACTTGTAATAATTTCGTTATTACAATTACAGAAAGAAACGTGAGATAGCAGATTAGTTCTTACCATAACATAAAAACACATCAACTGTCATTTCACTACCCTCCTTTCTTTTTTTTAATTTATTTAACATCAACTGAAGCAGAACAATCTTTAATTTCACCACATGCCTTGTAACATTCCAACATACGAAATTTTTTCCCTCTACGTGAATGTCTATAATTAAGTCTGTAAAGGTCTTAACTGTTTGCTTTCATTGCTGCACAAACAAGCAGCACCACCCAGACTAGGCCGGCGATGCCCAAATAGGTAACTTCCTTTGTTTTTACAGAATGGCGAGGGGCGAAGGAGAATCTGTCTTCAAAAGTGTGGGAAGTCTGGGTTGCCTACGCGTCTCCTTCTTTATAGCCACGCCTAAAGGTTATAGTAGCTTGGATAATGTGAGACGTCGCGTGTCTTACCTACCGTATACATTTTTTCTGTATTGACGGGAAGCCTGCGGTATCACTTGATCATCACAGCTCAAGGTGAACGTATGGGTCCTATTAAGAGGAGGTCCGGGAGGGAGGAAGGGCAAGGCGGTAAGGTTGCGGTGTTCAGAGAGGACGTAAGGGAGGAGGTGGGAAGTATAGAGCGGCGGGTCATTAAAGTTGTTGCGGACCAGAAGGAAAAAGCGTGCAGGATGTTATTATTATTATTATTATTATTATTATTATTATTATTATTATTATTATTATTATTATTTTTATTATTATTATTATGATTTTCTTCTTCTACTACTACTACTACTACTACTACTACTACTACTACTACTACTGTTGTTGTTGTTGTTGTTATTCTTTACTTTTTTCTTTTTCCTTTCTTTTTTCTTTTTTTCTTTTTCCTCTCTAAAGTAAAAGAGTAGCGAAAAACCATAATTGAACCCTGAGACGAAGAAAAACGATATTTTTCTGTACACTGAGAAAAAAAATTGTTTATTGTTGTCCTCACATTTACTGGGACGGAACAAACAGTGCGCGCCAGGGCCAGAAACAGCAGCGGCATTGCGACGGAGAATCTTCGTCACGCAGCACGAGGCGATCTGGTCAGGCAGGATCTTTATTTTGAAGTAGATCTTCTCCTCGCGTCACCTCCATGCAAAAGACTTTTTCTAACACGACCTTAACTGCAAGTGCTTGTCCCGGACACACACACACACACACACACACACACACACACACACACACACACACACACACACACACACACACACACACAACTGATGGGCCAGCTAGGAAGCAAGCAAAACCGAATGTAAAAGAATAAAAATTGAAGTAAGGGTTTTGAATTTTTTTCTTTGTATTTATATTCTAGTTATTTATGTTTAAGTTGCCCAAAAAGCTTAATGTTAATAATGAGCTGTTTGTCTACCTGTTTGTCTACACTATTAGCCATTTCACTGCTATGTGATATGTTTTCTTAATCACAAACTACTCTAAAGCATTTATTTTATATTTTTCTACAACCACCTTTGAGCATGATACTACTGGCTGGACATTGATAATCTACTCTTTTCATCCCCTTTTCTTTCTCGTAGATGTTCTAAAAGATTTTATACAATGCCTTTAGTGTTGTGGATGTTCCATATCGCAGTGAAAGAGTCAATATATTTTCCTTGCATCGACGAATATAATAAAGTGTTTAGAGTAAAATGTTCAATGTTTAAAGTTCAGAGTGGAGGAAGCCGGCCGTTGGCTGACTCAGAGAAAAGGAATGGAGTGAAAAAAAAAGAAGCCTCAGATCACGATATGAAGAAAAGCGAGCGACACGAGCCAAGCCCCGAACCGTGATGCGGAAACCCCGGCAAGGTGATCCTGGGGCGGCGGGTCACACAGCTCACGCGTCAAGTGGATCGTATCGTTACTGCCACGCTCGCGGAAGTCACTGCAGCCGCCACGCACGCCTGTGAGAGAGAGAGAGAGAGAGAGAGAGAGAGAGAGAGAGAGAGAGAGAGAGAGAGAGAATACGTTTTTATATATCACTTACATCATAACGCACTTACCTCAACCACTTATATAACTGGACACGCCAAACCTTGAAAGTATCAACACACACACACACACACACACACAAAAAAAAAAAAAAGTAAAATAAAAAGGCATAGGTAGCTAAGCGTTCCTTGGTATCATCACCTTGGCAGTCCGTCCTTCGCGTTCCTCAGTACATTAGTCGTGTTTCTCGTCAAACACCTCAAAAATAATGACGCACACAGGTTTAATTCATTCTCGAACCGTCTTGCACTTAGCTGATGGCGGAAGGTCTGTGTGTGTGTGTGTGTGTGTGTGTGTGTGTGTGTGTGTGTGTGTGTGTGTGTGTGTGTGTGTGTCAACGTGATAAACGAAATGGGCAAGTCGTTTCTCATTTTTTTTTAATACATTTAAGTTCTTTTCAGTATCAAAGACAAAGAATTTAAGGCTAATGTTATACTACACACATCTCAGACATGACATGCAGAAGGCAACTGCACCAATAGATGTAATATATGAACTGAATAAGGCAAAAAAAAAAAAAAAAAATAGATAAATAAATAAAAAAAAGTAAATATCTGTAAAATTACATAATGAGTTTGTTTGCGAGGATGATGACATTTGTAGTCATCGCCTGCAGCGTCTTCCTGTTCTCTTCTGCACGCATCAACCCACAGACCAGAATTCTAAAACACTTCTACGCGGCACCTTTACCACTTTCAGAAGGCTCTAATTTAAAATACATAGATTTTAAAGGGCATTCTTATGGTTCTAGTGACAGATTAACAAGATTTATACATTATTAACAGGAGAAACACTCTTGAGAACCCGGCTAATCATCTCTGTGGCCTTTGAAAATAGTCGTGGTGAGAGAGCGAAGCGTTTCAGAATATAGTCCCATATATCACAGTCGGATCTCTATTGTCCTGTCAGTTTGTGATTTTCCTGCATCTCCCACACCGCCACCCCTCGTCTAGCGCATGAACACCTATAAGACATGACCATAAAGCTGGGAAGTCTCCTCCACTGCCTTAGTTGCGAATGCAGAGAAAAATACGACCCTTGAACATGTTGACCAAAGAAGATAAAATATACAGAGAGAGAGAGAGAGAGAGAGAGAGAGAGAGAGAGAGAGAGAGAGAGAGAGAGAGAGAGAGAGAGAGAGAGAGACAGACAGACAGACAGACAGACAGACAGACAGACAGACAGACAGACAGACAGACAGACAGACAGACAGACAGACAGACAGACAGACAGACAGACAGACAGACAGACAGACAGACAGACAGACAGACAGACAGACAGACAGAGAGAGAGAGAGAGAGAGAGAGAGAGAGAGAGAGAGAGAGAGAGAGAGCACCCCATTAACTTTGTTTCCTGGGGGGATCTCTTGGTATAATCGCTCACCTGCCGCTGTCCTTCAGCGGTGGTCCCCTTCCCCGCCTCATCCTTTTTCCTCCCGACACTTTGATGGGCACGCCTCCTCCTTCGCCCCTCTCATACGTCCTTCACCCTCCTCCCCCTGACCTCCGGCAAGCCTTCCTCGCGTCTCACCTCCTTGCATATTATAGTCTCACCTGTCTGTCCTCCACGCCAAACAGATTCTCTCTACGCACTGAATGGACTGTATTGTGAGGTGACGGAGAAAACGAGAATTATCAAAAAAAAAAAAAAAAAAATGTCTCGAGACAACTGAGGCAGTTGTACATATAATAAATCCTTTTGAGTTCTTTAGAGTGGTGCGTGAAAAATAACCATATTTCACTTTTCAAAAAATTAAGACAGTAAAAAAAAAATCTTTTATTAACATCATTTATAATCTTAGAGGAAAACTTTTGAACGCAAAAATGTTTTATTTTATTTATACAGGTTCGGATCTTAATTTAAAAATTGAATGAAATTTCAATTTTAAAATTTTCATCTGATAATTGTAATATGTTTCTTAAGATAATTACTCCACGTAACCAAAGAAAATCATGAAGTTTGAAGTCGGTTCTTGTTTTTGTTCCTGTCTCCAATTAGGAAAGTATTCTCAAACATTTCCTCGTTTTCTCTCCCAATAGTGGACGTTCAATGCTGTTCTTGGGAGTGTTTTCATAATTCTTCTGATACTTTTAAAAGATAATATCATCAGTTGGAAAATCACCTTTTGGAATCCGGTGTATCATCTTTGTGGCCTTTGCAAATAGGCCTCATGAAAGTCCAATGCGTTAAGATTACGAGCCTATGTGCAAGGAAGAAAAGGGTGTGAATGTGTTTGTGTGCTGGTGGTAAATGCCGAAATTGTATTTGCCTGCGTCTGTGGCCAAAGAGGGAAACCACAAACAAGTCATACCAGCGGTTAGGATTCATCGAACATTATCGTATAGCGCCCTCTGCACCCAAACTGTAACTGTTGTGATATAACTGTAGCAGAGTCAACACGAGCCTTATAAAGGTACAGTAATTATTACCTCATCATCACCAGCTAACGTCAACGCAGGCAAAGTGTTGGAAACGCTTTGGGATATCACCAGGACTGTTTTCAGAGGTTACAGTGATGATTATTCAAGTTCTTCTAGATGTTTGTACAATGATAGTGCAGAATCTTTAGTATCATAGAAAAAAATAAATAAAAAATCCAGACAACTTCCAACATTAACTGTAAAGAATAATAATTACGACGAGACACTTGATAATGCTGTTCCATGATAATTTACTGGCTTTCATGTTCAGAATAAACCAAAGGAAGAGGAGGAAGAGGAAGGGCAGGAGGCCGTCTAAGGAGAAATGCCCAACGCTTGTCCATAGGAGTGAGGAATTGTATGAATCAGGAAATAGGACGGAGGTACAAAAAAATATCTGCCAAAGTTTATCCGTGAAGACTGGATCCGCATACCCCAAGCATTCCCCAGCGACTCATCTCGGCTACTTCTAAACAAGCTGTAAAAAAGTTGTTGCGGATTTTGAAAGATGTTTTCTTTTCTTTTCTTTACTTTTTTTTTGTGTGTGTGTATGTATTTGTGAATTTAGTGATATTTAACAAGGATTCTGCATCGTCAGAGAGAGAGAGAGAGAGAGAGAGAGAGAGAGAGAGAGAGAGAGAGAGAGAGAGAGAAAACCTGACTTTTTATATTATCGTTAAAAATACTAGTCCTTATGAAAATCCATAGTGAACCATATTACTTTCTAGATGCGTCGTTTCCTCAAGGCCTTGAAAATTCTGACAGATTTTGATTGTTAAAAAAAAAAATGTGTATATATTATTTTTTGTTCTGTGAGAAAATGGACTCGACCATTCATCCCAACATATGAGAGGTAGCAAGGAGCGTCAAGGAAAGGAGCAACTCTTCACATTAAACTCTGACGTATCTGGAAACGCTTTCGGCTTTTATCAGGACGATTTTCAAGAGCCATAGAGTACTAATGGCGTTGTCAATGGATGTTTTCGCATTGATGATGCAGGATTCTTGTCAAATTATCACTAGAATTATGAAAGCACTCTTGAAAATCCCAATAAGTTCACTAAAGTATGTTGAAAGTAGTCCAGATTAGATCGTGCAACGTAAGAGAACACATTCCTTGTATTTGGCCTAACAACTTGACTAGGGATGGTACACTCTACGTCTTCGAGGTTTAGACTCGAAGTCTTTGAGGTTTAGAATGCTCTCTCACTTTTACAGAGGCAAGAGTAGCAGGCCACTTGACTGGGGGGTCAGAACGTGTAAAAGAATGATGAGCTGTACGCATGCGTTTTCCTAGCTTGGTCCCTACATTCCTAGCACCCCCCCCCCACACCTTTTGTCTCTCCGTGGTGAAGGTGAAGGGGTACATATATATATATATATATATATATATATATATATATATATATATATATATATATATATATATATATATATATATATATATATATATATATATATATATATAATGCGCCCTTGAGTGTTTCGTCCCCCCTCCCCCAGACACACAAACAACAACCTTCACACAAGATACGTACATATCAGTTATGACTCAATTGTTTCATTGTATCGAACCGGGAAGACATTACTGCATATCCAAGTTTTTTTTTTTTCAGTAACGGCAAAGTTAATATTTTTTATTATTAATTATTATTATTACTATTAGGATATAGGTACACGATAAAGTTTTGTGAATTGGAGGGTGAAAAAAAAAAAAAACGTTGAATATATCGGTGATGAGTGTGAATTTGCAGTAACAAACTCACGAGATTATTAGATGGATAGATCGATAAGAGATGTTTTGTTGGGTTGGCGTGTACAGACTATGGGATCTTTTGAAATCTGAATGTTTGAATGGCCAGCTGAAAGAGATCGATAGAGAAACGTGAAAGATGTTTGAGATGTTTCTCTCTCTCTCTCTCTCTCTCTCTCTCTCTCTCTCTCTCTCTCTCTCTCTCTCTCTCTCTCTCTCTCTCTCCACCACGCACACGGAAGTCTCTGCGTGGACACTTGCTCCTCACTCACTGCCGGGAAACCTCCGTCTCGTCATGTTCCATAAAAAATGAAGTAAATAAAACCAACGTGGGTAAGAGTAAAGGTGGAAAAAAAATACATATAATCTGTCTTCCTTGCCTGGTGCGTTGTCCTCGACGTGTGTGTGTGTGTGTGTGTGTATGTGAGAGAGAGAGAGAGAGAGAGAGAGAGAGAGAGAGAGAGAGAGAGAGAGAGAGAGAGAGAGAGAGAGAGAGAGAGAGAGAGAGAGAGAGAGGTGGTAGTGGAAGGGATTTCCCGTTGAGGTTTCAAGGTCTTCACGGGGAGCAAGGGAACAGAGGAAGCAGCAGCACTTGTCTTCTGCACGCCATAATAAATAATTCGCTGTCCTTATCAAGTAAACTATATTTAACTCAGTCGTTATGGAGCAAGTGTATTGAAAAAATAAATAATAAAGGAAATACGTATTTATAATATGCCACTTATAAGTTCGTTTATTTATTTACTTATCATGCAATCATACATTCATTGATGCAGTTAGAAAAGATTATCTCAGGTAAGCCGACAATACATCAAATATCGCTTTTGCAGCAATTGAAGTATAAAAAAGGAATACGTATATATGTCATGATATGTAAAAAAATCAGTGCACGTATTAGTTGATTTATTTATCCCTGCAATCATACATTATTTTATGGAATTAGAAAAGATAACTTCAGTAAAGTTGAAAACACCAAGATTTCGCTTCCGCAGCAAGTGTTGTAAATAAAATAAAAGAGAGAGAGAGAGAGAGAGAGAGAGAGAGAGAGAGAGAGAGAGAGAGAGAGTATATGTGACATTTATAACACTCTTAGTTACGTATGACATCATTAGAAAAAAAAAAAACATGAGAATTCAGAACACCGCTAATAATTTCAGTGGCCTCTCAAAGTAATTTTCATGTGAGCCCATAGTATTTGACAAATATTAGCCCTTACTTTGCCTTCTCAGTTTGGTCAGTTTGTTTCATTCTCAAAGGAGACTGGCAGTCATGGCCCAGGATATAAAGACTACAGCACAGTGTAGAAGTATGTATCTGTACTTTTCTCAGTCTATGTGGCGCCACGCATCGAAGGATGCATTTAATACAGTGGAAATCTAATACAGTATCTTGTAGTTTTCCACATATATAACTTTTTTTTTATTTTTTATTATTATCGTTGATATAGCTCAAATTAAAAGTCTAATAGCCGAAATGGTCTGCTCATTTTTTGTGAAAAATCCGTCTTACACAATCATAAATATAGTAACTGTCACAATCATAACTAGAATTGTGTGTGTGTGTGTGTGTATGTGTGTGTGTGTGTGTTGACGGAGTTAAAAAAAAATTTTTCGCGTACATACGATACTAGTAATTAATGGATCGCAGTACATCCTCAGCTGGCAGTGACCTTGAAGGCAGTTCGAGCAGTATGAAAAAAAGGTGGTGAGAGAAGAGAGGGCTCCGTGAGCAAGGCCGGTAAGGCTTCACATGGGCGCGGCCTTGTGCGTGTTGGCCAGCAGAACCTACACACTAGTTTTTGCCACTACTGGAATGTCAACGGGCAGAGGTGGCCTTGGGTTCTCTTGCTTTTCTGCCTTACAAGATCATAGTCGATCTTCAGGGCAGTGTTAAAACAGTCCTTATTGTTGCCGGATTGAGTCCTCATGACTCTGCAAGCTTGAAAAAGACACCTGAATGGTTTCCACCTTAATCTTTCCAGAGAGAAAAGCCTTCCTCAGCTGAAGGGGAAAGGTGTGGTTAAGTAGAGGCGTGAGTGTGAAGGGTGTGGTTTGTGGATGGCCCGGTACTCCCCTGCCAATATTAGCACCACTCCCATAACTCGTAGACCCAGCCTGGACCCAGACACGTGGCGGACTAGTTATGAACGTCCTGAACCATAGGAGCTCATATCTGGTCCCCGTTTTGGTTTAGTTCTCGTCATGGACTGTGATATCCTCTTCTTCATTTTCTTTCTTCGTGGCTGCAATATTTCTTTCCTTCCAGCTGTCTCCTTTCCCTTTCTTTTTTTTTTTTTTATACCAGTATGTTTTCTTCACTTTCTCGAATGTCTTAAAGATTGAAATAATTTATGAATTACGTGTAAAGAAGACAAATAAAATTTACCATGAGACAAAGTGAGACTGGAACGTATGTAGGAGACAAGATTAGCGCAAAAGATTTACCTCCAAAATGAGAGAAATAGCAGATAAGTTAATAGTATATGGAATTGGCATACAGATGCAGCATGTCAGTTAGATTGTGCACCATCACTTGAATTAAAATTAACAGGACCATAGTGAGACCAGAATGGAATGCAAAAAAAATAGAATAAAAAAAAAATAAATAAATAAAATAAGTAAATAAATAAATAAATAGAATAATAGAATGTCGATATTCATCAGAAGGTAAAACGGGTAGGACCGACCACGTGAACAACTGAACTAGAGGAAAAGAAATAAAGATGACACGGGAAAAAATAAAGCCTGCCCCCCAGCTTGACAGTTTACCAGTTTTCATGATACTTGTAAGCCTGTTTATCATCTATTAGTAATATTGAGAGCCTGTCCATATAATCTCATCTGAATATTCCCTTATGTTCAGAATACTTTGAAGTGTCAGTGGACTTTCTCAATAAAAAAATTTTCCCTTGTGAAGCTTAACTAACCTGTCTTCTGAGTAGCAAGGTGAAAGAAACATTTTGAATATTTAATGAGTGAGAGGACAATGGAAACTGCCGAGTAGATAGATCAAGCAGCTTGACGAAAATGTGGTAAAGCTGCAGGCCTAGATAGAATAGCTTGAAATACTAGAGTATGGGAGGAAATGCAATAGTAGAATAGATGCCCTTGATACCTGGAGTAGAGGACAGAGAAGTACTTGATCAGTGAAAGAAGGAAGACTTCTATTGTGCCAGCTTGAGCTGAAACATGTTAGATGTGAAGGACAATGAAAATTGTATGTCTGTCTTTCTATAAGGCCAGTAAGTTGAAAGGTGAGCAAGACATCTACATCTACCTTTCCTAACAATGTTGCCTCTATGGGTAAAATGACTGATCCTCACCATGCAGGCTTGTGTACTGTATTTTAATCATGAAAATGAAACATTTAATTTGTGGCAATTTCTTTACTACTTTTCTTTGAAACACTAATTACATGATCATATTAATATACAATAAAAAATGGAGTTCATGTTATTCCCAAAAATTTGAGAATCAATTCAAGTTCCTCTTAGCACACCTCGCCTTGAATATATTTAGGTTCACTGGCAGTGGCAGTGTCCTGGGGATCAGTCAGACCCAACAACTTCATCACACTCTCTTGATACCTTAAGACTGTTGCTTCATCTTCACCTGAAAAGAAATAATCCATAAAGTATATGTTATTCATAAAAAAAAAAGAGCCATTATGCATAGCAGTGAGGCTTCCACTGTAGCTAAAGTAAAAGTAACAAAATTAGAAAAAGTAATATAATACAATTCTCAAATTGTGATTGCATCACAAACTTGCTCCACAGTCTGGCATTACTTAAATAAAAAAAAGAATATAAGTCTCACCCTCATTGTGAAGGTCTGTCACAACCTGTCCATACTCCTTCAAAAGTTCCTCAGCATCATTGATGCCCCTTGCAGTTACCACATTCTGTGCTGCTGCTTGTGAAGGACTGCCCTCCCAGACATACTTTTCGAGGTCCACCAGTTCCTTCTCATGTTCCCATGGCTCTGTTTTCTAATAGATCAATTCGTCAGTTAGATATGCAACAGACAGAGCAATGCCAAGATTTTTCTGTATATCTAGTCTTCCCCTACACAAGAAAGGCAGAATGCATCAATGCATGTCCTCAAAATTTTATAAATCATAAGACAGAATAAGATAACCCATTCTAACTTTAATATAACTAAGCCTATATAAAGACAGGTGAAATGATGACAGGAAGATTTCATTGATATGACCATGGAAAAGAGGAATAGCAATGACAGCGTGAAACATTAAATACTTTGTATTATAAAGTAAACTGTTAATAGCAGATCAAAACAGAATAAGATAAGATCTTGAGGAGAAACAATGAAATACAGGACTGGAAGAATATTTCTTGGCAAGCTATCACTAAATAATGACAGCTAATTCTCTTGAACAGTGAATTTGCCTTTCAAAATAATGATACTGAAATTATGAAATTAATTTATAAAGGCATTGGTCATCATCTCATAAAGTGATACGAGACTTGTTTTGTTCCAATTGCATGTGGAATGAATAAATGTTAGCATTTCCTTTCCTTCATTGATACAAACACTATTTATTATTAGTTGTCAATTGGCAGAGAATGCTAATGAAAAGACAAGAGGAAAAGACAGAAAACTGATGATATAAAAGGCAAAGTGTTGAATATTGAGAGAAAATTGATAGTCCAAAGGCCAAGTGTTGAATATAAAGAAATAGATTTTCATTATATAATCATCCATCCATTAACACCAATCCTGCTTAAAAATTTTCATTCCATCATCATCAACTAATAAATCAAAAGCCTTTGTCACCACAGCAGAGAAACTGTTCAAATAAGAGTGTGGACATCCACTGTAGAAAGTTAACTCAAAATCAGTAGGTTTAGGAAGCATTTTTTGGGGATATTCTCACCATAGATTCATTGTACAGGACAGTCAGGAGGTACTGGCAGTAGTCATAATTTTGCTGGGAGAGTGGACAGCGATCCGCCACCAGTGTAAGGCAGTCTGTGTCGGCATCATATCGCTCTCCCACCAGGCGCAGCAGCTTGTCTCGCCCGTGGTAATCCAAGTCCAAGCTTCTCAGATGTACCTTGAAAATTGGAAAAATGAACAAATTATTAAAAATTTACATGTTAATGATAGAAGATGCAATGCCATCACTGACTGTTACATGAAAACTTCTTTCAATGAGTATAGCTTAAACATCAACATCTACATCTTTCCCTTCATTCTTTGCCATAAATAATCTGCTCATTCCTTTCTTACATGTTTCCTTCACCTGGTCTCTTAGAGAAAGATTCTTCAGATTAGAGGTCGGGACCCTGTACTAGGTTGTGAGCTCTAGTTCATTGGGTCACCACATTGTTGATTAGACAGATACATAAACAAGTGAATTGTAATAGTGTGTGTGTGTGTGTGTGTGTGTGTGTGTGTGTGTGTGTGTGTGTGTGTGTGTGTGTGTGTGTGTGTGTGTGTGTGTGTGTGTGTGTGTGTGTGTGTGCAAACTTGTTTTCATGTTAGGGAAAGATACAATAGATTGGATGTACAGTCATGAAGGTTATATATAAAATAAAACCAAATTGTGATGAAAAATCATTTGAAGAACACTGTCTTAAGAGTACAGGGGAGGAAAACTATGTGTTAGTGAGCCCAGCATGAAGGATACTTTGGGTACTGTACCAGGTTGTGCTGGTACAAGTTGAACTTTTTAGACCTACCTTCAATGTAACTATTCGTGCCTTTGGGTCCCTTATAGTAGGAGATGAGTGTAGATATGAACTCTTGGAGACAGTAACTGGAAAATGTTTCTCCTGTTTGGCTGTAGTTTCAAGTCCAGCAGGCCAGGGAGTGCAGAATTCTGTTGGGTAGAATTTTGCATGTAATATCATAATTCTAAACACTCCAGTAATTCAAAATATTTAATTAAGGAATGAGTAAGAGAAAACTGTGCTTAACATCCATTGCAAATGGGAAAATGAGACAAATAATGACTTTAGAAAGAAGCATGTGACTCTGTGGGGGTAATTCACTCAAGGAACTAGATTACACAAAATAGAACTCACGATAAAAATTTCATGTAAGGCTGAGAACTTAAACAGTACATGAATGTAGCTTCATAGATTTCAGGAATAATCTCTTTCCTTCCTTGATTGCATTTATTCTCATGAATGTAAATCTCTTTACAATATTGTTGAAATATACTATAAAGAATTTGTTGTTATCCAAATCTTCAATAAACTTTTTTACAAGCATAATTTCATCACTTTCAAATGCAGATTCCATGTACGAGTATACATATTTGCAATTACCTGAACAACAAAGTTGGTATTTTCTATTGTCTTCATTTCTTTATTCCTATTCTTTCTTTACTTTAAAAATTTCATGCTTTGCCCAGTCATATCCATCCATCTTGCACACAAAGACAAACCAATGCATTTCATTACTACATATGATACCAACTCCCCCAGACTAGATTATTGAGAATACATTCTCTCACTCTGTTCTGTTAACCTTCCAAAAGCAAAAATTAACCAGTATTCTCAATCTTTCACCCTTTCACTCATAAACTCTGAAACTTACTGCCTGCTTCTGTATTTCCCATTCACAATAAAAAAATAAATAAATAAAAAAAATAAATAAAATAAAATAAAAAAAAATAAAAAAAAAAATAAATAAAATTAAAAAAACAAACAACAGACAAAATGTTCATACTTTTCAGTGCTTCACATTGTCGTTTTATTACAGGAGGAGTCAGATGAAGGAAATTAGGTATTTTCATTAGTTCAGCATTTGCCCATTTGTCTGGCGTAGGCTGCCCTGAGGCTGGATATCCCTGCCGTACTGGGAAAGGCACAGTGGCCGGATGGAATGTCCTGGCAGCTGGCCACACACTACCCCAATCCTGATCTGTCTTTTGTTGCTTGTACCTGTAAGAAGAGAATCAGAATTCATATGGACTGAAAAATATGCACAAAAAGTTTTCTTGTACTTTCATAAGGTATAGAGGCATCTTAAAAATTAGTGAAAAGTGTTTTCTTCCTTCAAAAATTAAAATGAGCTGTTTGATCACATTTGATAAACAGCTTGTGGTGGCATGAGTATCTTTTAACAAACTGGATAATTTATTCACATATCATTCACTCTTCTTGACCTATTCAGATATCATTTACTCTTCTTGATCTACCATAAATCACATTTCATATGTGAAAGAAATGGAAGAAAAAAAAAAGCTTAAAAATTTAAGTGATACATTATCATTTAATAAATATTTCTCCTCCAAACATATGGTATCAGTATAGTCATAGTAATTTTGTTAGATAAAATACAATAACTATGATGAAATGATAATGAGTACAGTAATTATAATGAATACAGTAAAACCTCCCTAAAACAAACCCAAATAAGCTGAATATCAAATAACCTGAATGTCCTTATCAACCTCCTCAGCCAGTCTGCCCAGCTCCACTCCATCCCCAATCATACCAGAGCCACCAGCCAACATCTTTGACTCAGACTCTGAGTGACAAACAAAAGTACACTAGTAGTACAGTGCATAATGTTAACTCTTATGTAAGCAGTGTGTTGTGTACATTTAAGTGAGCTCTTAAGTGAACACTAACTGTGTAGTTGTGTAATGTTAAGTGAACTCTTACATGACCAGTTAGTGCATTGTGTATAGTATGTTATAACAAAATGTGCTGTAAATCTTGGGGCTTAAAATGTGTTTATAATGTGTTAACAAATAAGCTATAAGTAACAATAAACATACATGTTTATGTACATAGAAACTGGCCAAAAATGTATACTGTCAGATAAACTAAACTTTCAGATAAACCATCAGCCACCTTGCCCCATATGGTTCAGTTTATGGAGGTTTTACTGTACAATGAATGGACAATTTTATTGTTTGAGTCATATGAAAAGCTTAAGAGCAATCAGCTAACCTGGGAGGCAACATAGTGGCAGGCTTGAATGTCTTTGCAGTAAATCTCTCTCTTTTCTTCCTTCCTATTTCCAGAGTGCGAAATTCCTCTTCGGCTGAAATCATCCAAAGTTAGATAATAAGACATTTGTTGCTTACACCTCTTACTTACATAAGCATGGCTAATATTTATATTAATTTTAATCTCTTTTCTCTATGACCAACAAGCTTTGGGATCTGGTGAAAAAGAGATTTCTGGGACGACAAGACCTCCTTCACATTTACTGTCATCAACCAAAAATACAAATATTTCAACAGGATTCCAGGTTTGTTAAATGCGGGAAAAGGAAAAGAACTAATTTAAATAATAATTAAATAATAATAACAATAATAATAATAATAATTAATTAAAAATGAATAACTTAATATATATTTACTATAAAAAATAATATAACATAATCAGGGAAACAAACTTCCTAGTTAGGTTATAGCTATGTATTACTTTTTAGGGAATATTAATAAAAGAGGTTGCTTTTCTCCCAATATTTTTTTTTTCTACACATTGCTGCTCACCACATATTTTTCCTCATATATATTTTCCTCTTCCTCATAGCTACTACTACTTTCTTGAACAATATAAGTTGGGGAGAGGTGCCTCCATCCTTAAATGGGGCTCCAGGGGTGAGGGATAAAGCCCTTCCCTTAGTTAAGTTAGGTTAGGTTAGGACAGGTTAGGATGTTAGATTAAATTAGTGTCCTTAAGGTGGTGTCCAGGGGGGATGAAGCCCCCAATTAGGCTAGTTGCCATAAACTTTTATATAAATCATTACCTAACTGGGGGAGCTTCACTCCTCTGTCCTTTAAGGGTGTTAAGGACACTAATGTAACCTAGCATTACCTGACCTAACCCAATATCATATAACCTAACTTGACAAGGGGAATAAAGCTCCCCTGGACATTCCCTTAAGGATGGGGCATTTTTTCCCCACCTTACATTTACGTTTTAGGCGTATCTAAAGGTATATGTAAAAGAACAGAAGAGAATAGACCGACAATAAGACCTCTAAAGGACTAATCTAGATAGTTACCCATATTTCAAGTGCTAAATGTATCTTTATCTGATAAAAAAAATAAATAAAAATAACTGCTCTTGACAATTACCCATATTTTAACTACTAAATGCATCACAACTCCTTACCTGCTGCCTTTATTTCCGCCCTTGGGTGTGAGGTGGCCAGTGAGCGGCAAGCAAGGGGCCGGAGTAGTTGCTGGGCCCTCATGTCGAGCACATACACCTTCTGGAGAAACATACTAGAAGTCTTGGCTTACCACCGCCTCGACGCCACAGAGGCAATCAGGAACTAGTCAATTATTAAACCGTTAAATTTGGGAATTAAGATGGTTATAAAGACGCCAAAGACAAGGATGGTTTGCCTCCCATGACGCCCTGTACTCGGTTTGTTTACAGACGACCACGAGCATTTGGGGGTTAGCAGCGTTGCCAGATTGTTTTGGCCATATTAACGTACTACACAGGTTGAAATTATTGTACTTCTGGTAAAATTATCGTACATATGTAATTATTCCAACTATTATGCAAAACTGACTTTCCAAATATAGCAGAATTTAGGTTTTATATATATATATATATATATATATATATATATATATATATATATATATATATATATATATATATATATATATATATATATATATATATATATACAGAGAGAGAGAGAGAGAGAGAGAGAGAGAGAGAGAGAGAGAGAGAGAGAGAGAGAGAGAGAGAGAGAGAGCATATGTACAACGAAAGACAAGGCAACACACACACACACACACACACACACACACACTGCATAAGCATATGTACAACGAAAGACAAGGCAACACACACACACACACACACACACACACACACACACACACACACACACACACACACACACACTGCATAAGCATCAGTACAACGAAAGACAAGGCAACACACACACACACACACACACACACACACACACACACACACACACACACTGCATAAGCATCTGTACAACGTAAGACAAGGCAACACACACACACACACACACACACACACTGCATCACCATCTGTACAACGAAAGATAAGGCAACACACACACACACACACACACACACACACACACACACACACACACACACACACACACTGCATAACAATCTGTACAACGAAAGACAAAGCAACACACACTGCATCACCATCTGTACAACGAAAAATAAGGCAACACACACACACACACACACACACACACACACACACACACACACACACACACACACCTTGAAATACCTTGAAAAAAAAAAAATGAATATTTACTGGGAGGGACTGGAAGGGAGTTAGGGAAGGTACCACTCTGATAACGTCACGGCTGAGGGGGGGGGGCTTGTGACGTCACGGCTGGGGGTTGATGACGTCACAGCAACCGTTATTTACGTACGTACGTATTTCATTTTGAAAATGACCCCTCTAAAAAGCGCAGCTAGACAGGAATGCTTTATAAATTCAGACTTGCCACACATTTTAACTAATGCCACAAATAACAACACATTTCAAAACGCAGTAGTATTAAAGATATTTAAAAAGAAGTATCTGGAAACTGTTGGAACCTTCACCCCATTTAAAATCGTTCAAATGTCCACCCATTCTGGCTTAAACATAACCGAAAACACTTTTAAAAATCTGAACTATTTTCTAAAACCATTTAAAGTGAGCTACAAGCATAAATAAAAAAATCTACCGAAAAAAAATTCAATATTATTGGAAGTTGAACACGAATAAAAACAAGTGCACGGTGCACGCATTTCACTGAGCGGGACGGCGACACACTTAAAAAAACACCAACTATTTTTTAAAACCAATAAGAACCTAGTACAGGCTGAAATAAAAAATTTAGTTTCGGGACCGTAAAAAAATACGCCGAAAACGGCCCTCTTATTTATATAAAAACAACGCCAAAATCACCACTTTACACGCAACACACGCGCTCAAATAACTTAAAAACAACGAAATATTTTTACAAACCATAAAATCTTAGCTACAAGCCGAAATAAAATACTTAGGAAATAAAAAAAAAATAATATTGGAACCAGAGGGGGCTGGGGAGCCTTATCCAAGATGGCGGTGGGGGGCCAGTGGAGGGGACGACCAACCCTTCTCACTCATTTAAACCCTCGCCAAACTTAAACTAAGTAATGGCAGGTATATCTAACGAGCGGATATTAAAGCTTGGTCATGTGGCTCCGCTTTGCGTATTGGTTTAAAACACTCACAGATAAGATAGATAATGGCTGATAAATAGAGACGACCCAGATTGTTTACATTTTCATTAAGTTAAATTTTACGGTTTTTTAGCAACGAGACGAGGCTGACACAGGGATATATTGTGCTGGAGATTAGGTGAGATGCGTTAAAATGAGTTAAATCCGTGGATTGTTCAGTTTTTCATTAAAAAGTTACGTTAAGTTACCTAAATTTATTCTAACACTTCCTGACCTTACCTTCCCTGTGGTAGTGATCCACCTTCCTGCCTCCTTGTCACTATGGCTGGCTGTCTAGCACCTTCTCACAGCCAAACTTTTCTTTATTTTGCTTGTTTTCATCCACTGCTGCCTTCGGGTGTCCACTGCTAGAGCCTACGCCTTCCTCATTACCAACTAAAGAAGGTTTAACCTTGGCAGCCACTGTCTAGGCGCGGTTACACACACAAAAAAATAAATAAATAAAATAAATAAAATAAATAAATAAATAAATAAAACACACAAAGTCTGTCAGGCTGGGAGTTGAAACAGACAAGTACTAACACCACCCATAGACGGGACACACTGGTTAATTTGTCAGACGTTAGCCGGGTGGGATGTGTCTTACCAACGGCTTCTCCTTTTATTTAATAAGAGTTATTCCAGCTTAGTTCTTGGCCTAACTTAGAAGGAACAAAAAATGAGCAAAGATTAACTTGACTTTTTTTTTTATTTTATTTTTTTAACGTAATCGCCTTTGGCCGTGATACACTTCTCCAGTTCGTCTTCAACTGTGAAAATCCGTCCATGTCTTGAAGAATGGTGAGTCGAATCCTTCCAAAACTCGGAGCATTCTGAGATACCAACTCGGACCATTCTGAAATACCAATTCGAACCTTTATCTCAACTAACTCGGACCATTTTGAACGACCAACTCTGAGCATTTTTATTACAAACGAATGATCGTTTATTCCATATGTAAGCCTGTTGGCCTCTTTTAGCTTTCATGTGTTCTGTTTTTATTTGAGTGTCCTTTCCCTCATTGCTTAGGAAGAGCTCCAATCTAACCTTTGTTGCTTTCCCGTGCTCCTCATGCATTATGTTTGTTTCACCATTTCTTCTCCCGAAATGCCTTTTGTATCCATATTACACTTCTGTGTAGCGACGTCTTCAATATACAGATACAGAAGTACACAATGTAAGAGGGGCATTTTGAAGTAAGTTGGAGATTTAAAGACTTGCATAAAATTAACTTCATTTATTTCTTGTATCATCATCATCATCATCATCATCATCAAAATGATCACCTCCATCATGACACCAACAACAAAAAAAAAAAAAAAAGCAATGCTATGCATACTCATTATGCATTGAAAATAAGAAAATAATTATGTATTATCTATAAATAGGAATTAAAGTGCATATGCTGTTATTACTAACATACATCTAAAAAAAACATTTTTTTCCTGATTTGCATGATTAAATAATTATTTGTCTTGTCACATAATGAAAAAAAATAAAATATGTAGGATATATAATTTCAAAACAAACTTTCCTTTCCTTTTTTTTTTCTACATTATTTTAATAATTCCTCAAATAATGTGTTGTAAAGTTCTGTACATCATATGACTTATTGCAATCTTAAGTAACTTGAATCTGTGCCTCCACAAAATCAGAATGGCTACATTTCATAACACATAATTGGTCCAACAGTGCCTGAGAGAGAACTGGTAAAGTGCGATTGTCAAAAAGCTGATGCTCATACATGTACAATCAATTTGTTTCTCACAAATTGTTATACTATACATAATAATTTATGTGCATCCATGGAGTGTACATAACTTGCTGACTAGGAAGTACATATATTGCTTCACCAGATGAAAAAAAAAAAAAAATGCTAAGCAGATAATCATGCCCTGTCAAGATCCAGAGTATTTATTATCTTTCTGTCCATAAGACTAATGAAGTGGGGTGTTTCACCATACTTAGGAATAAGTAAAAAGATGTTGGATCAAGATTGTACATTGTCTTAGGAAATCTATAGACATCTATTCATGTCATATGATTTAATGTTTAACGTATGTAATTTTTTCTATATGCATCATCTCATGACCAAAAATAGTACATTACTTTTTACATGTAGTTAGTATGTGTGGTAGTTTTCTGCTTTAATACATTGATTTTTACAGTACTTAGTGTGTCTTGTGGTTTTCTGCATTATCAACTTAGAACTTTCATTTTCCTAGAAAGTTATTTTTATGACCTGTATGAATTAAGTATATATATATATATATATATATATATATATATATATATATATATATATATATATATATATATATATATATATATATATATATATATATATATATATTATGTGAAAGTGCTATGTACATTTTAATTTAGTCAAAAGTTGACAAGATCTTTTAGGATTTTTATGACTGAGTAAATTAATTATGAAAAAGATTGGATATAAAAAGAGTTATGCCTAGTGTTTTTTTTTTTTCATTAATTGCAATATTTTAATTTAATTAAAATTTAATTGAAATTTAAAGTATAAACCTTAAAATTACCAGTCAGGTATTTGGAATCTTTATATAAACTGTTGCAACCACCTTGTATATCTCAGCTTTTGAAATGAATAATTCATGTTAAAGATTAAGTCATTAATTGCCTGTGTATATAGATAATGTTAATTTTACTAGCTGCTTAGATTTATTTTATCCTCCTGTGAAAATCACTTTATTTGGTCTGCTGGATGTAACATTTCTTGTTCATCCTAGCATTCTAGCACTGGAACAATTCATACTCCTAAATAATGGAGATTGGCTTGACTTATCTCTCAGCACAACCTCGTCAGTGTTAGTACGCAAAATCTTTTCATTTATTTACCATAATTGTAGTAACAATGGAGATGCAACTTCCCAGACTTCTCAAAGGATCCTATAATTATGGGATCAACCATTATGACAACTGCACCTAGTTAATGGGGGTCTTAATTGTAACCCATTGCAAGTGTGGATTCATGATAACTGATCAAGTATGTGCCTGGATTCTGTAATCTACCCACAGCTATGTGCTGTAGTGTTATGTACAATTTTAAAAGATTAGGAGTGCCAAAATTCAGTTATAGGAAGGATGAGAAGTGAGGGTAGATGAAAAAAGAGCAATCTGTAAGTTAGTATTACTATTTGCTTTTGAGAGAAACCTGCTACTTTGCTACATTTGCTTGCTGCTTACTTGGTACTGTTGTTTATAACTAGAGTGGTGCCCTGTTCAAGATGTTATGTGCTTAACTTTCTCACTTTGATTAGAATGAATTTTATTGATATATATATATATATATATATATATATATATATATATATATATATATATATATATATATATATATATATATATATATATATATATATATATATATATTCTTCTACCAATGATTTCAGCACAATTTTACTCATCTTGATCTCCATTTATTTTGTTTATGAACAAATTTATATGTGACTTTATTATTTATTATGCCTTTAGGTTAACTGCTATTTTGAGGTCAAGGTGAGCCAAAGCAGCTGCCATGCAAGACTGAGTAGCTGCAAGGGACCTACACAAAAGTAGCACAAGCAGATAGAAAACCAAATTCACTGGCCATTTCTCTCTCTCTCTTTTTCTCTCTCTCACAGAACAGGCAATGGTAAAAGGTGGAGCAGGGTCAGAGCCTCTAAATACTAGATGATAGTGTGCAAACTCTAATTGCTGCAGGATAAGCTGATCTAGCAGCCTTGCTCCTTCCTTTTGGCAGGACAGCTGATTGGTACTCTTATATAGTTCTTACCACTTTCCCTAATTTTTGTATTTCAGATGTTTTCAGTCACATTATCAATTAGCCTTGCCCTAAAGTAGTTTTTGAAGACCAAAATAAAAACAATTACAAAACTAGAAAATTAACTTTTCAAAAATTTATAAAAACACATTATTTATATAATGTAATTCTTGTGACGCAACACATCTCCAGATATATGAACGAGTTTGTGTATCAGTACGTGTTTATTCATGACTCTTCTAAATTACTTTTGTTTTCATGGTCATATTTCTAAAAATCAGGTCATATTTTTGAAAATCAAATTAGGACAAGGCCAATTTACAAGGTGACTGAAAATATCTTTCAAGGATAAAAATTTAAAGAAGTGGCAAGAAATTTGAGTGCACCAATCATCTAGTCTGCTGAAAAGTGGGGAGGGACATGGGGTGTGGCTTCTAGATCAACTAATCTAGCCTGTGGAGACTAGAAAGTTGGGAATGTAAAACTGAAGTCATGCTGACTGACTGTGTTGCTTTTTTTGTCTATCATATGACACTGTTATCCAATCAAAGTTTAGTATTTTAAACAACATGGAAGTCCAGATGGGCTTGGTTTGAAAGCATGACTTGTGTAGCACTGGCATCTATGGTTTCACTGAAAAATTGTATAGGCATAGTAGACAGTGCAGGGTGGAGAAAAAAAAAAAAAAAAAATAGTTGTTTCATTGCGACTACAGATAAACAAAAATTTCCTTCAAACCTGTGATATTCTGTTACTTACAAGTCTATTCTACCACAGAGATAGACTCTGGGATGCAGAAAACATTTTAAACATTCAGTAGTAAAAGCTGCACAAACTGGAACAGCTATTGTTACCAAATATATGGCTTCTTTTACTTCTAACCTTGGAGGACAGTAAAATGAAGAGCAATAAAATGTAAATCACAACATCTAGGTAAATTGGATATTTGGATCGAAACATGATTAGAAGAAACTAATTATTTTCTGTAAATAGACCAGTATCACCATCTACTTAAGTTCCTGGTGATGCACAGAGGGATTCACAAATGGTTATGATTTTGGCTAGACTTGTGATGACTAATTTTTGTTTTTCTAATGGATACATTAATTTAACATGTAAACAGTTATTTGTTTTCTTTCTTGTGCTATATAAATATTCATGTTGCTTAAAAACCAGATACCCAGAAAAAATCGCCACGAAAGACAATATCCTAAAACACTTGTAAAATCAATGATATTGTCTAGAAACAGAGATTGTTAGCAATTCAAAATCTAACCTGATTTTTTGCAATGCTAGACAGGGTTGATTACAGTGGGCAAGTGTAAGACCTGCTGACTTCTAATAAATGTGATTTAAACACGTTAGTTTTGTACCGAGTAATAATTTTTCAGTTGAGAACAGTGTTGCATGTACTTGCTGGTTTTACATTCCTAACTTTTGCATAAGCTTCCAAATATGTTAGGAGGAAGATTTCATCATAAACTGATTGTTATTCATGTCACTTCCAAGTTATTACTTGCATAAACTGTAGATCTATGCTTTTTCAGATGCAGTGAACATTATTCTGGCAATATTTTTACTACAGACCTTTAATATAACAATTTGTTATGCAGACACTTTCTTGCTATGTTTCATTACTACAGTTTGAAGAGTTTGGTAAAAGTTAAAACCTGAATCTTGCAGATGGCACAGTACATCACATTCACTGGTGCATTGTCAGCTCTTACTTGTACAAAAGAAAAGTAGCTGAATGGTAGAGAGCTCAATAAGAAGTTGAAGTAATTTCTATTGCCTGCAAAATTGTAACATATTTTATCAGACCATCAATTGGTGACATTTGCCCATCTTTCCTATTTAAGAATGCCTAAGTTATTGACAAAATGTCACTCAGACCAGCACTTGATATCAGTGCTAAGTGGGAGGAAGAAGGTTTATGTTATTTTCAGGAGGATAACAATGAAAAACTAGTTTGAAAAGATATTCCTTCCTCATTTATGCTACTAAAAACTGCATCCCATTAATGATCAAATTTCCATGCTCATTAAAATGGCTTTTGCCTGAGAAATTCACCTTAAAATTAAGATTATTCAGCTTGACAAAGTATGCAATATTATGATGATTTTGACAGTAGAGAAACACAAAACAATGATGATTCAACAGTAAACATTTCACAAAAATATAATTTACACTTTTTATACAAATTATAAAATGAACATGTCTATTAATTTGCATAATATTGACCAAAAATACAACAAACAACAATGTTTAATGTCACATTTTATCACAATCACCACAACTGGTGTGAAATTTATCAACCTCAAAGAACTAATTTTGGTGGAATACACATCATCTTATAAAATCATCTTTCTTTCTTTTACACCAATCTGTATAAGCCTTGCTTTCTATTATAAATTGATATGAATGTAACTAGTGTGATGGATTCCACATAAATGCATTCATAATTTTTGGAAAGGAAAAGGAAATGGAATATGGGATCAGAAATGCAGGCTATTAAGCTGTACAAGTGAATATAGGCTCCTTACATGTTGTGGAGCTTGTAACAATTGTTTATCAATTATATACCACCACTTCCAAATTGTTTGAAAAGTGCAAATAAAAATTACAAATTTAATTAATATCATACAATTATATAATTGGAAAATACAATTTACAATTTGAATACTGTCCTAACAGTTTAATCACATTTTTTTCAGTTGATGAGGTGATGGTAGTCCACACATGTGGGATTCAACACCATAATGTTCCCCATGGCACCTTGATAAGATCACACAGTGTCCTACTAAAGTAATCCTTATATTCAACATAGAACAGTAATTTTACACTATGGTGTACAGTATTATGCAGGAATAATGTTCAAAAATAGCATTAAGAGTGAAAGATGATTAGGAAATAAGGTCACATTTGTGCCAAAGGGAGCATGGTTCTGTACCAGCAAAATAAAATGTCTTAGCTAACTCCTCACTGGTACTTTAGCTGTTTCACAGAAAGTACTACAGAGCAATACGACTATACTCCAGTGAATAAGGCAGCCAGTGGGCAAACAAAGGAAGATAAGTACACTTATATACATTAAATCATATTTCTCATATATATACGTATATATTTTACAAAACTATCTTAACACAGCTTTCTTCATTGGAGTGTTACAAAAACCATAAGAATTAGTATAAAAATAATAGGGAAACTACCATATAAACCTGACAGAAGTGACATAGCCAGCAGTGAATTCCAGCAAAGTGCTGAAGGACCTTGCAGATGAAGAACCCTGGAATGGGTGATGATTATACATGAGATTGCTTGTTCCCTATTTCTAGATACTGTAATCTTAATGTTTCATACTGTTCAGTTATGGACAAGTTACAGTTCTATTTAATTTCCATTATAATGCAATTTAAAGAGTGGCAAAAAATAGAAGTAAAATCACTATCTTTGAAGCCTCACTCTTGCTTAACTCACTGCAAGAAATGGATGTGTAGAAATGCTTCAGGATGTGTCTATGCACAACCCTATAATTAACCCCTAAGCTGCAAGGCTTCTCTGTTTGTCTCTCCTCCAAACTTTAAGTTTCAACATTTTCCCCAAAACTGCTTGCTTTCAATTATCAATTGTGCAATCTTCATGCCTTTATTGTGTTAAACAAACAAAAGACTCATACATCCTTTGTCTTCAGAATACAAAAATCTAAAATATCTTGGTTGAAAGATGTATCTGTGGCAAGGTGAGAAAGAATTGTAACTTAAAGCATGAGAGTGCACTTTATTTTAACGACTGCTTCACTGTGTGGGGTCATGGTAGCTAGCTTCCCAGCCACTCTCAATTCTACTCCGTTTATACTTGTTCTGTAATTTGACTTCCTTACTTCCATTTCATTCTTCCCTTCCAGAGGATGCCAGAATCAAGTCAATATGTCAGTTATCTGTGTTCTAAACCAATTTTTCAAATAATTAATAAAAATATCAAAGTATTAACTCCTAAGAAAACTGTGGAAAGCAACAAATTATTTACATAAACTCATCCATCCATACAACTTTCAATGCACACCACATCTCCAGTGGCTTAACTTAGCCTATAGATAAATAAATGCACACACATTCACTGCCAGTACAGATGGAAGGTAGTTACCATCTGAAGTAAACGTAGGAATGAACAGCTGAATCAGACGTAGAAAAGCCGTACTTTCGATGTTGACACCAAAAGATCATCATCAAAGAATTTTGTTTCTATCACAACGTTCCCACTGTAAACAAGAGGGCATGTGTCAGAATCTTATTTATAATTAAATTATAGTTGTGAAAGCATGTGACACCTTTCCTGATCCAGTCATGAAGCTCTGGTTTATGATGTAAAGGAAATTACTGAGATGTATGATCATTCTTACAAATTAAGAAACTACCTTGCAAAAGGGCCTCCAACCCTCCCTATCCAAACTCTCCCTTCTTGCTCGTTCAAGCTCTACATCTTTACTACCACCTCTTTCATATACAGGCTACTTCAACTTTACTGCATAGTGTGTCTCATCCTTACCTGAGGACTTGGGCTGGCATCATTTGCGACTCAGGTGCTGCCTCTATCAAGCTCTGCCAGGTGTTGGTGGAGTTGGGAATCACAGTGCCAAACTCAAAAAACCACTCTTCCAACATGCGATCCTGAAATGTCAATTTTCTGTAATGTTTAAATGCTTGGACATGAATTCCCACAAAGAGTACAGTAAGATCTTCCATATTCAAATATATAATTCATTCAAAAGTTTAATGCCATACTTTTTAAGCCAAAATCTTCCAAGCTCTCTGAATCCTTAGATCTTCTAATTCTATTCATGTCAATAGTCAGTTTTCTATGATTGCAGTTCACACACATTCAGTACTTTATTTTAATTGTTAAAATTTTTTCATAACATAGATCAAAGGACAAATCTAATTTGAATTTTATCACAGCTTCAATCAATGAAATATCCTTAAAAAAACTTTTTAATCACTTGAATAATTTCTGTGGATGAAATTTCCAGTTCCAAGCAAAATAAGATATACTTCTGTTGATGTACTTGTTTGATCATTATGAAAATAACAGTCATACCATAAACAAGCTATTCACCAGCATCTCATTGCCTCAAAGGAAAGTATTTTTTTCACACACGTTCACTAAGATTCCCCCCAACGGATTACATAACTTGTTCTCAATACATGTATAAGGGTACTTGGAATATCTGGACACTATAGACAGACCTCACATTCCTCCTTGTCCAATACAGTGGGAACTACTACCAATTCAGATGATCATTCTCACATCTTACTGCAACCATGGTCCAGCTATAGGACAACTCAGCTTGTGAATGAAATTAAAATAGCCTTATAGTATGAATATCCTTCGCAAGGCAAAACCAGAGGAATAAAACACCTTACCATATGTGGTGTGTTCAACTTACCTTGAAATATACCCGCTGCTCCAGTCTGAACTTTTCCATAGCATGCACTGAAGAAAAAGAGATTTCTCGAGAGACTGCCCGACACTTGAGTATTTTTCTAGGCACCCGAGCCTCATGTTCTATGTCTGGGTTGGTACTGGAAATAATTAACATATTTTTCAGTACACTTGATGTCAACTGATAAGGCATGTCAAATTATCCTTAAAAATCATACATCACCTTCACTACGTTCTACAATCTACAAAATCAATTTATATAATAAGAAGAAATTAATGAGATAATTTCATCTTAAATACCAGCTTAGAAATAGATGCTGTGTAGCGTTAAAAAAATGCCTCTGAACTCTTGCATGACTGCAGGAAGAAAATTGTTCTGGAGTTTATTAGTAGTACCTTTATCACAGGTGATAAAGTTTTAAAAATTAGTGTGGCAAGTGGATTAGTTATTGGACTGGTTATTGTAAAATTCAAAGCAATATTGTTGAAATTAATTTTTCCTCTCATCTTAAAACAGTTTTGATTTTTTTTTGTGCACTGCTTCTCTATTCATAGATGTATAGCAGGGGAGAAAAAATAAATAAATAAATAAATAAAAAATGAAGGGATAATAGGTATCTGCAGGTCCTAAGCAGTCCTCAAAATGCCATGGTCAGTCCTATTGAAAGCTTTGTCTTTTCATTCTCTATGTTCAACTGAGAATGCACTGCATATAACTCACAAACAGTACACTTGGATGGAGGCTAGGTAATGATATGTATTAATGCACTTAAATTACATAAAAATCTCAACCTTGATAAGAAAATTTCTACTGAACTGATATTTCATGTACAGTTTCACCAAATGCAAATTGCTCATTATATTTACACTGACTTCTACATTCTTCATACCAGATAAAACTTTTAGATCCTAAGTAAACTATATACATAACTATGTAAGAAATGTGTTTAATCAATCAATTAGTGCAGTTGACAGGTTGCTACTATATATAATTTAAAGATAAACAATGGCTGTGTTGATAATTAAATATACATGAACTAATCCTCATGCTACACAAAACAAAGATTAGTGAATCTTACATCCAATGTCAATAACTAAAGGTCACTGCTTATGACTGTGACATATTGGAAAATTATATTAGAATTGATACTACATCCTTTCCAAGAAATGAAGAGACATCAAGTCAGTAAAGTAAATGTACTTTTAAAAACCAATGTGAAACAAGTCCATCACTCATTTCACACTCCTATCAGGATATTGGTATACTTATACCTCTGACAAGATGTAATTTTGGTAATGTAGCAAAATGTAGCCAACCTTCAACTTAATGAAACACAGCAGTGACTTCTATGTATAGTTCTTACACAACCCAATGCCTTCACATTTTTGTAGGTGGTCATGTTGAAGCAAGACATTACTACTAACTAAAATTTTACTTGTCAATTGATTTGTGGAAAAGAAAATATATGATAACATGATGGAAAAACTAAGAAGATAATTCATAGCCACTTGATATCAGAGCTGGGCAACACATGAATATCAACTTTCATAACTCCTAATTCACAGGTGCAAGCAATATTTGACATAACTGCAAATCACCAAACCATGAAATCTCTTGTTCTACAAATGCAAAGGAAAATAATTTGTATCCCCATAAGTTATAAGTAGTACTTCACCATAATTTTAATGTGAGTACTATAAGAGGATTTTCTTTAGCTTTATTTTTTCATTATCAATCTCTCATTCAGTCACTCATTAATTCTTATTTTTCCTGTTTCAACTGGTCCATTGCTTGAGACTTTGAACTGTCTACAGTACTCAGCTGGGATATATACATGCAAAAAATTGTCTAGAATAATATACTATGAAACTACTGTAATTAAATAATAATTCAGTATCATATATTATTATAATATAAATCTATTAGACAAGACGAAGTTTAAGAGTAAATTTGCATAGGGAGCCAATCAAAGCCTACTGATCTCTCTCTCACTTCCTGGTTTTACTTACAAGTCCTCAGTGCCTTGCCAGAGAACTTTGCCAGAGTCTGCATCTCGCAGGTTCATCCAGTTTCTGGAGACCCATGTTAAGGATGTTTTGGATGATGGAGAATTCATTCAAGATCCTTGTTGTTTTCTTCCTGCATGCCAAGAAACTAGCTACTAAAAAAAAAAAATTCACAAGACAATGGAAGTGTATTCCAAAAAGGACAGGCACAGCTTCAAACCAAGACTAGGCCATTACAATGCTATAATGCAATTATTCACTCTAAGAATAATGATTACATAATATAATCCTGGCAATAATAATGATCAAACAATATTGTGTTCTGTGAACTGGAATGAAGAAGGCTTTTAACAATGTGCTTGTTAAGGTGGTCTTGTGTGCACCAAGAAGGTGAAGAATAAAAGAATAGCTTGTATAGCTGATAAAACTGTACAGTGGTTCAGGAACTAGTGTAAGAGTTCTAGATTTCACTCCATAAAATAGTACATATATGAGCCTTGAAAAGGGGCAGCAGCAGATTCATTCCTGAGGAACTGATAAATCTCACTTGAAGGAGCTCAAATCAAAGGAAACTGGAAAAAATAGGGAGTGAGATGCAGCAATGCACAGTTTACCAGTGGGGGAATGAAGAGGTGAAGATACTGATCATTCATGCATTAATAAAGTAAGCAGAGTAGGATGTGTAAGTTGAAAATTCATGTGTAGCAAGTCCATGGGAGGAGGAAGGTAAGAAGGCAGAAAGTTTAAGATAGCAATAGTTAAGAATAGTTGATCCTACAGCTGACTGCTGCAGCTCCTTAAAGGGGATGAGAATTATCATTAGCAGTGTCTCCATGCATTTCATCCTTGACCACTCCAGTCCCTTCACCCCCTCAGCACTGTATCCCCCCATTTTAAAGATGTCAAACTCTTCAACCCCAAAGCATCTATCCAGCTCTTCTCCATTCCTCAATATCTTTTTCTCAATTCTCAAGTGACCCAATCATCTTCAGTAATATTTTATCAACACCAATCCAAACACATTCTCTCTCTATTATCAAGAAAACTCTTCCCATACACTTCCATTAGTGTCACCTTGCACTTGATTCACACCATAGGTACAGTGCCTCTCAGATAACTACTCAGTCAAATTTCAATCCTACACTTATGACTTAAGTTACACGTCCTGGTCTCACTTGCACATGCCAGTGTTAAAGCTTGCATCATGTTACCTTTAGGTGCCACTGAGTCCTGTCTCCTGCAATATCTATCTATGCATCATTCTATAAAATCACCTCTCTCTCTCTCTCTCTCTCTCTCTCTCTCTCTCTCTCTCTCTCTCTCTCTCTCTCTCTCTCTCTCTCTCTCTCTCTCTCTAGAAGTGTATTAGAGATGAAGAATGAGGCTGTAAAGGGAAGGACTGAAGATAAGGGTAGTAAAATTTCATTATACACATTTCACCTGCTTAGAGAGAGAGAGAGAGAGAGAGAGAGAGAGAGAGAGAGAGAGAGAGAGAGAGAGAGAGAGAGAGAGAGAGAGAGAGAGAGAGAGAGAGAGAGAGAGAGAGAGACAGAGAGGAAGAGATAGAGAGGAGGGAGGGTAAGGGGAGCAAGGAAGAAAAAGGTCAGATTCATTATTTCAGAGGTGTAGTGTTCTTGTTCACTGCAATCTGACTCCACAACAGAGCAAAGGGAGATAAGAGATTTTCATAATAAGACAGCATAACAAGAGAGAGAGAGAGAGAGAGAGAGAGAGAGAGAGAGAGAGAGAGAGAGAGAGAGAGAGAGAGAGAGAGAGAGAGAGAGAGAGAGAGAGAGAGAGAGAGAGAGAGAGAGAGAATGAAATTGATCCTCAACTCTCTTACATGCCAGAACTGCAGATCAGCCACTAGATAGCATGTTTTATTGGGGGATGTACTGACATTTGTACCAAAAAGTACTGAGTTGCAGAATCCTTATCAGACCAAGAAAAAGATAAAAAATTTCTCAACTTAAATCAAACAAAAATGTAACCTCTAACTGGTGGGGGTCTTTACTCCCTGGGCTGCCCCCTCAATCACTTTGCTACAAGGTTCCAATATGTTGGGGAGAAGGCCTAAATGAGGTATTTCCAACATTTTTTAATATTAACTCACAGGATGCTAAGATAACAGGTAATTTTGGATGGCATTGCTCTGAGACAAAGTCACAGCCCACAGCGATACTCTTGTGGCCACCCCAAAATTGCTAAAATCACTCAATGCAATGTAACTTCACTAATGTGGCATAAATGGACCCAAGCATGTAGATTTGGCCCTATCCACAGGCTTTAAGTTCAGTACTTCAACCATAAAATTGCTCCCTGCAGATAATTTTGTTCACTATATGTTTCCAGTTGCACTGCACATAAATTATGCAGGTCAGCTATTCCTAAATTGTGTGACAACTAATTAGATGCATTATATTACTTTTATGTAGAAAAAGATTACGAGATTATTCATATACATGGCACACAACCTCAAGTTTAAAAAAACAAGGTTTAGGATCACTCAAAGTAATAAAATGTTGACACCTGGATGGTAAGTAGAAGGAACCATCACCTAAAAAGTAGTAATTAACTGTCCTAGTGTTAACACATCAAGATAACAGTCAGAACTCTTCACTATCACTAGGACAAGCGAAAGACATTGCTCTCAACACCTGAAAGCACAAAGCACGTTTCGAAATCAAGTACCAATCAAATGAATCCCAAATTTGACCTGCCAATCTATCCAACCCCAGACTTCCTTATAACCCCCAGGCCACTGTACACATCACCCCCCCCCCCAGCCACCACTCCATCCCAGGCCAGGCAGAAGAGCAGCACACACCACTACTTTAATAGCCCCGTGGTGTGTGCCATAATAGTTTCCATTTGGTCAGCTTTTGTTTACTCGGTTACCCATGGCAACCAAACCCTTCCTAGAGCAGCAATTGGAGGTGTCGATTATAAACATATTGCTCGGGTGAAAAAGGATACATCTTGAAGCCTTCTAGTATATCCTCCGATCTGGAAGGCATGGTGGCCGAGGAGTACAGCAAGAGGAGAGAACAACAATGAGGATGGCACTGTGCACACGTCAGCGTTCCATTCTAGACTGACCCTCGCTCTTGCTCGGCCTCGTCCCTCTCCTGACTCGGCACAGCCACCACTACCACCGCCTCGGGGGAAGGCTGAACTAAACTAGGAAAAATTTGTTATTCCTTACAAACTATACATATTGTTGTAGAGTTAATGAAATATTTATTCCCGGTAAACATTTATATTACGTCAACCCCGCCTCTCCCTCCTCCCGTCGATCCCAGCAAGGATTATTAGTCCATGCCACGTAATCCTCTAAAAAGTTATTTTTGATATCACGTAATAACCTCCATGCAGCCATATCAAAAGGTTTTTTTTTATCCTTACATACACCACAGGGAAGCTACACCTCACACATTTCTACTGGCGAGTAATTGATTTAAGGCTCTCTTCTTGCGCCGTCTTAAATCAATCAATCAATCAATCAGGTCCGTCTGTTTCGTCACCATAGATACGTGACGCGGATTTGAGCAAAGTTTATCTATTAGTTATTGCATCACCCTTATCCAGAGAGTAAATATATACTGCTTACTACTGTTTGGGCAATGATAAAGTAAAGACAAGAGAAGACGGTTCAGGAAGAAGTTATCATTTTACGAGAACTGCATATCAACTAATGTGGATTACGAAAAAGGATGCCGCTGTCAAGGCTGTATTCCGTACTACTGCTATTATAGTGCTCTACTATTACTGCTGTACAACAACAACAACAACAACTACTACTACTATCCAAATATAATGGTGTTTTGTTGGTGTTATTTGAGTTTTCGTGGATTAACGCATATTAACTCGTTTTGAATCTAAAACGTATGTTCTTAAAATTGAGACTTAACATCAGTAACTGGTGATACGTGACCATTTGAAATGTGTGTGGATCATAATCAACCTTATGAACTACAGCTTTACTGCCGCATGCTAGTAGTAGAAAGTTTAATAGTTGAAATAGTGAGGCAGTTGGATGGCTGAAGCACAAACTCAAGTAATACTGGTCACCTCACTAACGTTGAATCCCAACAACTAATTTACATAATTCTGATCTTATATTGATTGAGCATTCATTATTATTCTGAGCAGACTGGAAGACTCCTATTCACATGGGGACATTTAAGAAAGTAATATTAAACTAAATCACGAGTGAAAAAAAAAAAAAAAAAAGATAAACATGCTGCTTTCCCTTTGTGGAAGTAAGGTAGTAAAGTATCTAGCCATCTGCTTTCACTAATTTTAGCATCTTTTAGAATAATATGAATATAATTATGGCCATATATTCTTTACCTCCAAGCATCAATGAATAAAAGCAAAAAAAAAAAAAAAAAGAATGTTTAATAAATAAGAGATCACGAGGGCAAGTGCAGATTTTTCTTTTTTATAGCTCAGCACAAATTCAACACATATAGTTTTGGTCTTGTCTACTTTCTTTAAACACACTATATATAGCAAGGCATAAAAGTGGAGAAAACCCGTTCTCTTCGTGACAAACTTTAGTCCATCCATGTGTAATGAGGATAAAATTAGAAAAGGCAAGTGGTGATTGAAATTATCCAGTGGCAGGTACTTGAAGAAAAAAAAAAAAATGACTTACTGGATTTATGAATTGTATTGAGGCAGAGAGGATTTTGATTTCCACTTTCATACATTTCCATTTATTGATAACTTTCATTGTCATCATCTAAGACTAACTTTTTGCAATTGGTGAGGCAGAACCACCAAACTTGAGTGAAATGTTAACATTGACTAAAGGGAGAAAATTGTCTGGTAACTTGCAATCCACATAACTATTGGTAGTGTATGTTGTGATGTAAGTTATGTAACACTTATTGACTTTCTAAAGTTGTTGTCTTGTATCCATGGCATCTACCATACTCAGTTACATATTTTCTATTTAGTATTATAACTCTCTTCACACCAGTCTAATTCAGAAGTATCAATAAAATAATTAGCAATGTTTCTTAAGAAATTTATTAACCATTCAACTACAAGAATATGCTAATACATATCTTGTTAGATTTTCAAAGCAAAAATCCAACTTGTTGGCATAAAACATTCTATCACTTCAGGTAGAGTTCAATAAGATTATATATATATATATGTAAAAAAAAAAAAAAAAAAAAAAAAAAATACTGAAGAGAATATGCCTTGATGATTATTACATAATTATTTATCTACTTCCACAACTTCTTGACAGACATGTTCTTCTCACTGTCTTTCTGCATGACCTTTGCAACGGCCATTTCAAAGTCCTCCTGGGTTACATGCACACGACGCTCACGCAAGGCATACATGCCGGCCTCTGTACACACACCCTTAACTTCTGCTCCTGAGGCTCCAGGCATCATCTCTGCAATCTTTCTCAGGTTTATTCCTCTTGTTAAGTTCATTTTGCGGGAATGAATCTGAAAATCAACAGATCAGTTACATACATGAAGAACTACTGTAGCTAGTCAATGTCACCTCAACTTAATACTGGCATCATCTCATGTTTTTTGGTTTCATATTCATTTATCAACTAATTTCAACATATGAGGTAATGGTTTGCCCTATCTGGTGTTCACCAAGTTTAATAATAGATTCAAGAAGCATAGTCAATGATACTTGCTTTCAAAATATCCAGCCTTGCCTCTTCGTTGGGTGCAGGAAATTCAATCTTTCGGTCAATACGACCTGGACGCAGCAGTGCTGGGTCTAAGATGTCAATGCGGTTTGTGGCCATGATAACCTGTAGAGCAAGAAAAGTCAGTGACTATTCGATCCAATAGGCTATTTTGTTGTAATGTAATATTTTTTAATTTCCCAAACACTGAAATGAACATGCCTTGTTACCTCAGATTAGCCAAGATTGATTTTGTATGACTGCTGATTAGAATTGTACATGTGTGTATGCATACAATACAGAATTATGGACTGAATCTGACCTCAAAAGCACACACAAGAAAAGGAACAAAGACTGACTGTAGTAAATCTCATGGATTAATGTTAGGGAACTTACATCAAATTCAAACAATGATGTTCCTAACCAAAAAATTAAACACTGAGAAATATTTTGCAATTAGACATACAACTGCAGTTAGTGTTATGATACGAGGTAAAAATCTAACAATGTTTCATATATTTACGGAAGCTGCCTCTTACCTTAATATTCTTTGTTGCCTCAAAACCATCCAACTGGTTCAACAACTCCAGCATGGTGCGCTGTACTTCAGAGTCTCCACCACAGCCTGACTCAATACGTGAGGACCCAATGGAATCAATTTCATCCATGAAAATGATGGAGGGAGCATGTTCTCGGGCCATAACAAAGAGCTCCCTCACCATCCTTGAACCTTCTCCAATGAACTTCTGCACTAACTCAGAGCCTGACACCCTAATGAAGGTGCAGTCAGTGTGGTGAGCAACAGCACGGGCTAACAAGGTCTTTCCTGAAATAACAAAGTTGTGCTGAGATTTTTTATGACTTAGGAAGGGAAAAAAGCTTAATTGCTGTTGCATACAAATAGCAAAATGACAATGATGGTGTATAAATAAGGAATGTAAACTAACCTGTGCCTGGTGGTCCATAGAGCAGCACTCCCTTGGGTTGAGCAATTCCTAGAGCATCGAAGAGTTCTGGGTGCTTCACTGGCAACTCAATTACTTCCTTAATTTCCTTGATCTGCTTGTCCAGACCTCCCACCATCTCATAGGTTGAGTCGGGCACTTTCTCCACCATCATGAGACTCACAAGAGGATCAACCTGTGACACCAAATAGAGTCAACACAGACTGCTGAAAACTAGCACTTGTTAAGTGGTCGGGTAATGAATGTCCACTGGAGTTTCTCAGATCCAAAATTCAAAGCAGAGGTTTATAGGAAAATTACTCTTTCCTTGTTGAGGCTATACTGATGCCTGTTCTTAGGAACACTTTCTATGGAGGCAGGGTGTACATAGTAAGTATGTCTTTATTTTTACTATCTGTGACATCAATTGTAGGAATGCATGATGCATATACCACAAGAAGATAATGGACCTAAGTTGAGATGGTAAGAATTTAGGATTCGGTGTGAAACTTGAAGACTACAAAACTCGGATACCATTAAATTTGGTGGTACTGTATAGCTGAAAAGGAGTTAGAGGGAAATTACACACAACAGCACTTTCCTCAGGCTGTGATCAAAACCATAATAGTGTTGGTATGATAATGAGATATATAAATTTAAATAGAGTGGAACCTTGGTTACTGAATGCTTCCCTTTTCCAACAAATTGGTTTTCAACGAAATTTTGAACTCATAATTACTTCAGTTGCTACACCATAATTCAGTTCTTGAACAAATTTCAAATACCAGAAGACAAAAGCAAATGCTACTGTTTATTACTAATTAATAGTTTCTATAAATATTTCCTTCATCTTTATGTATTTGGAGGAGAGATACAGTGGATAAAACAGTAATTCAATCTTTGAAATAAGTGAAATATAATCCTGTTGAAGAGTCTCGATGTAAACAAACAGTTTTCAGTGCTCAGGAATAATCCCGAGCCACCTGTGGCTCTCTTGATGACCGACAATGCCATCACTACTACACAACTGCATTTTCCCAGTAGCTTTTCTCAGTAGCAAGATGTCTAAGTGTTAAGATTACCTTCAGTTTGGCAGTAAGTGGGTTACTACTCTCTGTGTCACTTTGTATGGCTTCCCTCACTAGATTGGTGATGAAGAGAATATCTGGACAGCTTAAACAATGTCTTCTGATAAGTTCTGTCAATATGTTGATTCAATACATCCTTTCTGGATAAATAATTTCTGAGCTGGAGATGTTGTGGAGTGTCTGTCAAAAGCTGCTAAGATGGTCAACAGGTTTCCAGGAATGGATTAATCCATTGTATATTAATTTCCATTGGGAAAATAGTTTTGTTTCCGAACATTTTGGATTTCAGACGGCATTCAGGAATGAATTAAGTTTGAGAACCAAGGTTCCACTGTATAATGAAGTCACATAAGAATTTAGTAGTCTCTGTTTAAGATGGACACACACACACACACACACACACACACACACACACACACACACACACACACACACACACACATACCTTATTAGGGAGAATTTTGTGTAGTGTGTAGGAGTCATTACGCAGAGCCACTCTGGCGTTAGCTGTCACCTGGTTGATATCAATGTTTTTATCGAGATCAACAACAAACTTTCCTTCAGGATGAACCTTCACAAGGACTTTCTTTTTATCCATAGGCTTCACAACCTCCCCTACATATGAACCTTGTTCCTGCAGCAACTGTAGCTCCTCCCGCAACAGACGAACTGTAGGATTAAGGGAAAGTTTAATTATGGGGCAGGGGAGAGGGGATAAGCATCCAACAGCAGTTTGTAAAGTCACTACAAGTTCATGGTGGGTCCCCTTAAATATCAGGATGTACAGTCATGGGCATTAGTAGAATGCCAGGCACTAGTGAAAATGTGAGTCCCCAGCTGGCTGGGCCATGTCTGGCAGGTCTGAGTTGCCAGTTGTGTATTTTCCTTGCAGTGTTATCAGGTCAGGTGAGAAGAGGTTAGGTTGGGAGGAACTCAGACCTGCCAGACATGGCCCAGCCTGCTGGGGGTCCTATGTCTCCACTAGTGTTGAATAACATACAGCATTCATTTCCACTGTGTTTAGCAATTTCCCTCATTCTTACATACTTTGTGAATTGTTAAGGATCCATCAGTTGTCAGGTTTTATGATGAATAAGTAAGTATATCACTGCCTGAGCTGACCCCTTTGATGATGACATTTACAAAAGGAAAAGATGACTTTGACAACAAAATGCCTGTTACCTGGTTGGAAAATTGCCATGCCAGACTTGGCACAATAGAGTACATACAGTGGAATTGCAGAGGAGTTTAATCATCAGTGATCTGAATGTATAAAAATTATATTAGGACAATTCAGCATAACTGGCCAGTGGTAACACAAACGTACAACTGGTACAACTGATGGTTTTTCCTACGTTCATATTCTGCCTTTTTTCAGTATACAGTATATGCTATCTTAAAACCTTCCCTACCTTTTGCATTGAGTTCATTTCGTTGTGCTTGAAGTCTTCTGAGATCTTGCATTTTTTCAGATATAATGACTTGTAGATTTTCTATCTTGTGGGTGTAATACGGCTTGTAGCCTTCACCCTTCTTGCTCTCCATGACATCCATCTGCAAGAGAAAAGATATCATTATACTCGTAAATCCATCAATCTCTATGAGTCTACTGATAGGGGCTGCACTCACCAACCACTGAGGCAAGACCATTGGTGTGGACAATTTCCCCTGGATATAGGCACATTGCTGAGCTTGGCCAATATTACCGAACTTAAACCTAAGATATTTTACTTATGTTATCAAGTGCCCTATTCTATCCTTCCAGAAATATCAATAAAGTTCTCTTCCATTATAATGTTAGTCCAGTCTTTAATACAGTGGCTAGTGTTGTATAGCTAAATAGCTTGAGGATTACCTTACATTTACTTGTTTTTTTTTTTCAAACCTTGATCTGCAATGATGGAGACAATGAAATTAATGAACTGAATTGATCTGCACTTAATCTAACCTAACCACATTTTTGGCTGAAAACACTAATGTCATTTAAATATCATCCAGTAATTTAGTTAGGATCCAGAGGCTTGTGTCTGCTTAAAATTCCTTTGCCTTGGTCAGCCAGTGCCGCAATTCAGGCCAGTCTGGGGTGCCCGCCTGTGTGCACATCTCATCTTCCTCCACACTGCTCTAATCCTCCTCTTTCTCCACAGATATTTTTTTGTTTAACACTGCCAACAACCGGGAATCAGTAGTATTTACCAGAGTGCAAGTAGTAAAGAGGAAACACCATAAAAATAATAAGAAAGACTTGTTTACCTTCTCGACAACCCCCATCCTGCCTGTCACTGCCGACCCTCGACTTACTGGCTGGCGGCTGGTCTCACCTTGCTAATCATTATATCTGAGTCACACGCATTTGTAATCTATATTTACCAGGTAAAAATCAAAATAATTATTTTTAAACATGTAAAGGTCTTAGATCTATTCCAACTGATTCTCTGATATTCAAATGGAAGTATGTCGATATTTTGTCACTCATGTTTTTCGTGTATTTTGACGGCGCCTCTCTCTCTCTCTCTCTCTCTCTCTCTCTCTCTCTCTCTCTCTCTCTCTCTCTCTCTCTCTCTCTCTTATTGAAATACCCCTTCCACTGATGCATTACTGACAGCTTCGCTCGTCAATCGCCTTCCGAGGGGTTTTACTGGTATCAATATTTTATATGTGTGTGTGTGTGTGTGTCCCTTTCATTTAGGTCCCTCCTATTAATCCTTCACTCATTAACAGAAAGTATCAATCTTTCAAAATCTAACTCCCCTCATGACTTCTGGCACCTAGCCAAAAATATCTCCAATAACTTTGCTTCTTCATCTTTTCCTTCTTTAATTCAACCTGATGGCACCACTGCCATCTCATCTATTTCTAAAGGTGAACTCTTCGCTCAAACCTTTGCTAAAAACTTGGATGATTTAGGGCTTGTTCCTCCTTCTCCTCCATCCTCTGACTACTTCATACTACCCATTAAAATCTTTTGCAGTGATGTTTTCCATGCTCTTGCTGACCAAAACTCTCGGAAGGCTTATGGACCTGATGGGGTCCCTCCTATTGTTCTCCGAAACTGTGCCTTCGTACTTGAGAGAGAGAGAGAGAGAGAGAGAGAGAGAGAGAGAGAGAGAGAGAGAGAGAGAGAGAGAGAGAGAGAGAGAGAGAGAGAGGCAATTTCAGGCACCGGCACATAGCGCACTTGGCTAATATTCAAATCACTCTAGCTCAAAACTTTACGAGAGCACAATGATCGTGCTATATGCCGTTGGATAGGAAATTTAATTCAGCGTTCAGTGGTATGAGTCTGCTCTTGTTGAGACAAGAAATTGGTGAATATTGTAGAAAACTGACGGTTGGTTTATAAAAAAAGAAAAAAAATGCATTTTGCACATGCGCAGTAATGTTGCAAATAGCGTAGCGTAGTTCCGCGTAGTTTTAATAGCATTAGGGTCAGGCCGGGCCGGGCCCCTCAAAATGGAACAACAACCTGCATAGTAAATTTCGCTTCGCTCGTAATGATAAAAAGGATGTTCCTTTTCTTGAAATTTCTCAGTATCGTTTCTGAAAAAAAACCTCTGCTCATTTCTGCTAAAATATGAATATATGTGGCAGTAATGTTAATAATATCAGTTTACATGCAGAATTTCAATACTTACAGTCTTATAAATTTTTACAAAATTTGAGCTTGATCAGTTCATTAGTTGGAATTTTGACTGCACATTCGCAGCGCTACTTCAAAGATGACATAAGGAATTTTATGAAAATTATAACATGACACCTTTTAAGTTTCATTAAAATTCGTTGAGTAGTTTTTGAGAAATTCCATCTTTTACTTTTTGCAAGTTACTCATTGACGTCACCCAATAGAACAGATATATCTTTTTATATCTTTTTTCTTATCTTTTTAAAAGACAGATATATCCGCAGCTTACAGCAAAACAACTAAAAAAAAAAAAATAGAAATAATAATAATAATTCTTGCATTGCATCGACCATTCCTCTTTTCTCAAACTGTCTCCTTTCCTTTCCTTCACTCCCTTTCTTATCTCCCTCTCTCCCATTCCTGTCTCACTATACCACACAGGTATACCTACCGCACCCTTTTCCATGCGTCCTCTGAATCTCTGATAGACTCAAGGGTGCCACTCGATAAATGACCAATAATGATAATTACAATTGTGTGTGTGTGTGTGTGTGTGTGTGTGTGTGTGTGTGTGTCCAATGTTTATTCATATTAAAAAAGAGGCCACTAGAAACATATAGATAATTTTTCAATTATTTATTAATGTTCTTTTATAAAGGCAACAAAGACTGAAAAACGCATACAAAGACATCGAAGCTTGTAGATAACATTTTTATTATCTCGAGGCTCTGTCACTGTTCTTTCTAACCCTTGGTGGGGACACCGTAGAACTGTGAAGGAGCAGAGGAAGTGCCAACACCGCTGCTGGATGAACCAGATGAATCGAATCCAACACCAAATGAGCCAGATGAACTGGAATCGAATCCAACACCAGATGAGCCAGATGAACTGGAATCGAAGCCAACACCAGAAGAACCGTGGCTGGAAGAATCGAAGCCAACACCAGATGAGCCAGATGAACCGGAATCGAAGCCAACACCAAATGAGCCAGATGAACCGGAATCGAAGCCAACACCAGATGAGCCAGATGAACCGGAATCGAAGCCAACACCAGAAGAACCGTGGCTGGAAGAATCGAAGCCAACACCAGATGAGCCAGATGAACCGGAATCGAAGCCAACACCAAATGAGCCAGATGAACTGGAATCGAAGCCAACACCAGATGAACCGTGGCTGGAGGAATCGAAGCCAACACCAGATGAACCGTGGCTGGAGGAATCAAAGCCAGCACCAGATGAACCGTGGCTGGAGGAATCGAAGCCAACACCAGATGAACCGTGGCTGGAGGAATCAAAGCCAGCACCAGATGAACCGTGGCTGGAGGAAGCAAAGCCAGCACCAGATGAACCGTGGCTGGAGGAGGAATCAAAGCCAGCACCAGATGAACCGTGGCTGGAGGAAGCAAAGCCAGCACCAGATGAACCGTGGCTGGAGGAGGAATCAAAGCCAGCACCAGATGAACCGTGGCTGGAGGAATCAAAGCCAGCACCAGATGAACCGTGGCTGGAGGAATCGAAGCCAACACCAGATGAACCAGATGAGCTGGAATCGAAGCCGACACCAGCAGAACCAGATGAGCCAGATTGGAAGCTACCACCGGAAGAACCAGAGGAGCCGTGGCTGGTGGAGTCAAAGCCAACGCCAGAACCATGGCTTCCCGCTACTCCAAAACCTTGGGAACCGGAAACTGAACCGTGGACACCGTGGCTTCCTGATGCACTACCAGATGAACCGGAACCAAATCTGGAAGAAAACAACATAAAAGTGAAAAAAAAAAAAATGTTTATGAAAATTTGACTGACCATCTGTTTTGTGGCCTTTGAAAATACTTATACGACCATCTTTTTTCATAATACTCAAGTTTTTCTTGTGTTCTATTACTGTTGAACTTAATATTTTCCTACTTCCACATACGTGTATTTACTGGAAAAAAAAAAAAAAAACGCGAACTTACTCAGAGAAATTATGGGAAGATGAGGAGGAAGATGAAGATGAAGAGGAAGAAGCATCGGATGACGCAGATTCCTTCTCCGACTCATGACGGGAGGACTGCGTATGGAACCTGTCGCCTGAGGACGAGCCAGAGGAGCTGGACGAGGACAAGGAGGAGGAGGAGGAGGAGGACGATGCTGAGGAGGAGGCAGAACTTGAAGAGGAGGAGGAGGAACTAGAGGATGACGAAAACTGGGAGCCGTGGCCTTTCACTCGTCCGCCTTTGTGGGTGCCGTACGGCGCGCCTGAGCCAAGCACCGCCATGCACGCCACCACTCCAACCAGCAACAGTGCGCCTCGGCCTGCGGGAGGGACGGTACATATGTTATTATCTCCACCTGACTGCCTTGAACAACTCCGTTGCGACACAAGTGAGTCGTTATAGATGTTATTGGAAACAGTTAATTTACATGGCCTGTCATTATGAAGAGGACAAAAGCAAGAACAAGCAAGAGAACAGACGTGTTAAGTTTCTCGAGACTGCTTGAATAGCCATACGAGTATTTGAATAACAACAATACAATTAGCTTTTCAAAATAAGAAATTGCCAAAGGAAGTTTTCCCAGAGTCCACTTAAAAATATATGATTTAAGTGTTATCATTAAATCACTACGTCTGAGGATAAAAGTAACTACTGGTAAGTTCTTCACGTACTCATGATGATGTTGTGAAGCTAGTAGTCCTCCTCACTCTAGGACGGATAGTTGCTGACTGATGTGATTCACCTTCTCGCCTGGAATATTTATACCTGAGAGCTTCTCTGGCGCGCGGTGAGGGTCAGGGTTTCCCGACGCCGCCCTTCCTTGAATGTTGCGGCCCGCGGGGACACCCACAGGATGAGCAGAACACTTTAGGTTTTTCCTCAGTATCATATTTTGTTACTGGTAGCGGTTCTTAGAGTGGTCTTTCATCTTTTTATTTGTGCGTGAAGGTGTTTTGGTATCTGGCTGACAGAATTATTTTCATACAGCATTGTGATCGAAATCTTCCTTTAAAAATTCAGTCACTCCTTTTTCTTTTATTTCAAAGTTCATGCGGGTGTTTTTTGAGTCTGGGTGATAGAACAGCTTTCATACATTATAACAAAAGTTTTTTTTATGATATTCTTTTTCTATTGTGTCCTTTTTTGAAAGCGGTATTGCAAACCTCTTTTTTTTTATTTTTACTCTAGTTTTTGTGCCCTTGACGAGACTCCTCAACAGGTATATAAAAAAAAAAAAAATAGATAAACAGTTTCTTTCGGTGAACTAATTTTTTACACGTATAAAAATTCTTCCCTTTCCTTTCCCTTTCTTACAGAAGCACTGCATTATTCCGATGTTGTGGCGCCTTAGTTCAAACAACCAATCAGCAGTCATTCAACCAGTCAAGCAGTCAATCAGCCAGTCAGTCAGTCATACCAACCAGCCAGTCAGTCAGTCAATCAGCCAGTCAGTCAATGAACTAAACAGTCAGTCAACCAAGCGGAAGTGCTATTCATGCACACGGCTCGGCTCAAGGCAACGTGGAGAGGTGAGGCTAATAAGGAAGCTTCCGTTCATGAGTAGTATTATGGAGACTTCGGCGAGGTCCTGGTAATTTTCACATCCAGTCGCCGTGGTTGATCCCGTGAATTTTTTGTCGCGCTCCAGTCTGATAGAAGTGTATTTGTATTCTTGTATGAGTTGAGTTGTATTGTATTTGATAGATATTGTTATATCTCGAATTTTTTATGGTAATGATGATGATGATGATAGCAAAAAAAAAAAAAAAGAATAATAATAATGCAGGTTATCATAAAAGAGCCACATTTTCCATCAGGGTCGCGTCCTCAGCTGTGGTTGTCTTGCCCCGTGTCAGTTCAGGGAACCCGAGTGTGCCGAGTGTGAGTCCTAAAGGTCAGCACGTTTGAAAAACTGGATTGTGTTCACTTCAGAGTCAGACATTCATTTTTTTTTTTTCTCTCTCTCTCTCTCTCTCTCTCTCTCTCTCTCTCTCTCTCTCTCTCTCTCTCTCTCTCTCTCTCTCTCTTTTCCACGAAGTCTCTCACAGCGGGATATGTCTGTCGATCTGCTGCAATTATTCGTACGAAGTGTGGTTAGGAAATAGAATGTTGACTCGACTTGACTTGTTTTGTTCAGTTTGATTTCATTTCTGTGTACGTACATATGAAGGAGGCTGGTATAAACACACACACACACACACACACACACACACACACACACACACACACACACACACACACACACACACACACACACGCTTAAAAAAAAAAAAAGGAGGAAAATAAAGGCTGATTTCAAAGAGTCAACTTTCCTGCAGATTATTTTGTCGTTAGTGTCTTTGAATGAGAGGTAGGTATGCGGTTTTCTGCCAGTTATTCAACCCCATTGTACTTCATTGTGAATGTGTATGCCTCTTTACGAAATGGTGAACCGATGATGTTGGCTTGCTGCGTATGTTTAATTACTTGCAGCCTGATTTGTGTTCTTCCTTCCCTTAACTGACTGTGTGTTCCACTTTCCTCAGAGGCTTCGGTTTTCATTTCTGAAGTTTCGATACCTTTTTTGCGAAATGGTTAAGGAATACGTTAGTTTTATTATATTTTTCAATTTTCTATCTATCTATCTATCTATCTATCTGTCTATCTATCTATCTATCTATCTTTCTATCATCTTTCTATCTACCTGTCTGTCTACCTATCTATCTACCTGTCTATCTATCTATCTATCTATCTATCTATCTATCTATCTATCTATCTATCTATCTATCTATCTATCTATCTATATATATATGTGTCTGTCTATCTGCTTATCTATCTATTTATTTACTCTATTTGCTAATCCACCTATCTATCTATCTACCTATCTATCTATCTATCTGTCTATCTATTTATCTATCTTGCTTACTTTGTTTAGTTGTAATTTTCTTTTGTTTTGTTTTTTCATTAAACGAAGTGTGCTCAGTTCATTCATTATCCTTTTATTTTATTTATTTATTTATCTTTTTTGATGTTGCGTTTCTCCCTATGCGAGCGCCGCCCTTGGGGAACCTTTCCGCATGCATGTCTTGAGTATTTTGGCTTTTCCCCGTCACGCAGTGCTGCCTCGCTCTGGGCAGAGGAAAACCCTTCTGGAAACCGGTGTTGCATTCTGGCTGGATTGGGCTGCTTGGGCGGCTGGTGATTCAGAGTTTCTTGCCGCCTACGCCTTACTGAGGTCAAAAGGTTGAAATTAAAACTGTTTCTCTTTCCCCATATAGGTCCGTGTTTCAAAACTTTTCGGTGTCTGAGCCAATCTACTTTTGACAGGCTCTAGTGGAATTTTTTTCAAGGGTGTTTTCATGGTTTTGGTGATAGTTTAGAAGGACTATGTAACATCAAAGGGGGAGAAACACCTATAAGAACCTAACTAATCATTTCTAGCATGTGGAAAAAAAATCCTAAAGAGAACAATGAGTTTAAGAGTGCAGGTTTGAGTGTATTCAGGACGCAACTGAGAGTAAAATCTCTTTTTCTTATCTATATCCTTCTCTTTGTTCACCTTTGGTTCTGACGCACACAGCCCGTGGGCGCGTTCATGTTCTCATTATATTATTATTTGTGGTTTCTGCAGGCTGGGAAAACCCGTGGAAGAAGCTGTTTGGAGGAGGGAGGTAAGCTTTTGCTTTCTGTTGTTCGTAGGTTCTGCTCTAAGATCCGTGTTTTGAAAAGTTTTACGCTCTCTTAAAGATTAATTTCAAAGGCCACAGAGATGATTAGACTGATTCCCGCGGGTATTTCTCCTACGGATAGTGAAAAATGCTCATTAATTTATTACTAGGGTCTTAAAAACATTCTTAAAAATCACAATATCTTCAACTAGAGTTTGTTCAAAATAGTCGAGTAGTTTGAGAATGCGGTTCATGGTCTGCAGAAGTGCTGTGCCATCCTCCCTCTCTAAATATGTCGCTTATCAATATGTAATATTTTCCCTTATTTTGATTTTCAGAAATAAACATAAACTTATGTTTGCCATTGCAATTAATCTTTCTTGGTAGAGTGGAGTAAGGGGAGTGGAATGTGTGATGATTATCTTCCCTTGAGTGCGTGGTGCAATCAGCACTGATGATGACAAGAAGAAAATGAGACTGTTACACGTGCTGTCCTCCGTTAGGCTCTCCTTGACGCAAGGCTTTGCCAGGAAAGGTGCGGCCAGGTTGCTCTGAAACGATTGGAGGTATTTTATATATATATATATATATATATATATATATATATATATATATATATATATATATATATATATATATATATATATATATATATATATATATATATATATATTATGTAGGAGGGACATTGGCCGAAGGCAACAAAAATCACCCCCCCAAAAAAAAAGGCCCACTGAGGTGCCGGTCCCCGAATAGGGTCCAAAGTGGTAATAAAAAAAATGAAGGATAAGTGTCTTGAAACATCCCTCTTGAAAGAGTTGAAAGGTGGAAATGCAGAAACGGGCAGGAAGTTCCAGAGTTTACCAGGGAAAGGTATGAATGACTGAGAATACTGGTTAACTCTTGAATTAGAGACGTGGACAGAATAGGGTTGAGAAAGAAGAAAGTCTTGTGCAGCGAGGCCACGGGAGGAGGGGAGGCACGCAGTTAGCAAGATCAGAAGAGCAGTTAACATGAAAATAGCGGTAGAAGATAGCAAGAGATGCAACATTGCGGCGATGAGAAAGTGGCTGAAGATAGTCAGTTAGAGGAGAGGCGTTGATGAGACGAAAAGCTTTTGATTCCACCCTGTGTAAAAGAGCGGTATGAGTGGAAAACACCCTCCAGACATGTGAATCATACTCCATACATGGACGGATAAGGCCCTTGTACAAAGTTAGCAGCTGAGGGTGGGGGGGTTGGTGAGAAAAACTGGCGGAGACGTCTCAGAACGCCTAACTTCATATAAGCTGTTTTTAGCTAGAGATGAGATGTGAAGTTTCCAGTTTAGATTATAAGAAAAGGACAGACAGTTGAGTATCACTGAAGAAGATTGGATAGTTGTATGGAAGGTTGTGTCGAGTTGATAGATGGAGGAATTGAGTTTTTGAGGCATTGAACAATACCAAGTTTGCTCTGCCCAAATCATAAATTTTAGAGAGATCAGAAATCAGGCGTTCTTTGGTTTTTCTGCGTGAAATGTTTACTTCCTGAAGGGTTGGACGTCTGTGAAAAGACGTGGAAAAGTGCAGGGTGGTATCATCAGCGTAGGAGTGGATAAGACAAGAAGTTTGGTTTAGAAGATCGTTGATGAATAATAGGAAGAGAGTGAGTGACAGGACAGAACCCTGAGGAACACCGCTGTTAATAGATTTAGGAGAAGAACAGTAATCGTCTACCACAGCAGCAGTAGAACGGTCAGAAGGAAACTTGAGATGAAGTTACATAGAGAAGGATAGAAGCCGTCGGAGGATAATTTGGAAGTCAAAACTTTGTGCCAGACTCTATCAAAAGCTTTCGATATGTCTAAGGCAGCAAAATCTTTAAAAGAGGAAGACCAAGACTCAGTAAGGAAAGCCAGAAGATCACCAGTAGAGCGGCCTTCGCGGAACCCATACTGGCGATCAGATAGAAGGTTGTAAAGTGATAGATGTTTAAGAATCTTTCTGTTGAGGAAAGATTAAAAAACTTTAGATAGGCAGGAAATTAAAGCAATAGGACGGTAGTTTGAGTGATCACCCTTTATAGGAACATGCTGAATGTAGGCAAACTTCCAGCAAGAAGGAAAGGTAGATGTTGACAGACAGAGTTGAAAGAGTTTGACTAGGCAAGGTGCAAGCACGGAGGCGCAGTTTCGCAGAACAATAGGAGGGATCCCATCAGATCCATAAGCCTTCTGAGAGTTTAGGCCAGCAAGGGCATGGAAAACATCATTGCGAAGAATTTTAATAGGTAGCATGAAGTAGTCAGAGGGTGGAGGAGAGCAAGTCCTGAATCATCCAAGGTAGAGTTTTTAGCAAAGGTTTGAGCGAAGAGTTCAGCTTTAGAGGTAAACGTGATAGCAGTGGTGCCATCTGGTTGAAATAAAGGAAGGAAATAAGAAAAAAAAAGTTATTGGAGATATTTTTGGCTAGGTCCCAGAAATCATGAGGGGAGTTAGATCTTGAAAGATTTTGACACTTTCTATTAATGAAGGAGTTGTTGGCCAGTTGGAGAGCAGACTTGGCATGGTTCCAGGCAGAAATATAAAGTGCAAGAGATTCTGGTGATGGAAGGCTTAAGTACCTTTTGTGGGCCACCTCTCTATCATGTATAACACGAGAAAAGGCTGTGTTAAACCAAGGTTTGGAAGGTTTAGGTATAGAAAAAGAGTGAGGAATGTACGCCTCCATGCCAGACCTCTGTTATGCGCTCGACACACAGAGACGGGTCTCTGTCACGGAAGCAGTAGTCATTCCAAGGAAAATCAGCAAAATACCTCCTCAGGTACCCCCAGCTAGCAGAGACAAAACGCCAGAGACACCTTCGCTTAGGGGGATCCTTAGAAGGGATTGGAGCGATAGGATAAGATACAGATACGAGTATGAGATTGTGATCGGAGGAGTCCAATGGAGAAGAGAGGTTAATAACATAAGCAGAAGGATTAGAGGTCAGGAAAAGGTCAAGAATGTTGGGCGTATCTCCAAGACGGTCAGGAATACGAGTAGGGTGTTGCACCAATTGCTCTAGGTCGTGGAGGATAGCAAAGTTGAAGACTAGTTCACCAGGATGGTCAGTGAAGGGAGAGGAAAGGCAAAGCTGGTGGTGAACATTCAAGTCTCCAAGAATGGAGATCTCCGTAAAATGGAAGAGAGTCAGAATGTGCTCCACTTTGGAAGTTAAGTAGTTAAAGAATTTCTTATAGTCAGAGGAGTTAGGTGAAAGGTATACATCACAGATAAATTCAGTTTGAGAGTGACTGTGTAGTCGTAGCCAGATGGTGCAGCAACACCCAGTCTACAACCCCCACACTGCCTTCTGACATTATCCCATTCTGAGGTGCAGCATCACTCAGCCCACAACCCCCCACACTCTACCTTGTTACCACCCCATCCTAGACCTCCATCTGTCCAAACTGGGTTGCAGCATCACTCATCTCAAAACCCCTCACACTACCTTCTAACACCCTCCACTATACTTCCATTTGTCCAGCCTGGGGTGCAGCATCACTCATCTCACAACCTCCCACACTAAATTCCCACACCCCCCTTAAACCTTCATTTGTCCAGCCTGGGCTGCAGCATCATTAATCCTACACTACCTTTCCACTTCCTCCCTACACATCAATCTGTCTAGCCCCGGATGCAGCATCACTCATCCCACAACTCCTCATACTACCTTTCGGCACCCCGTCCCCTACACCTCCATTTGTCCAACATGGAGTGCAGTATCACTCATCCCACAATCCAGTACACTAGCAACCATCTCCCTTCCCCCTACTGATGATGGCTATATCTTCAGGGCTGGTAGTCAGACCAGAACAAGAAGTAAGAGTTTGAAGTTTAACAAGGTTAAATTTGAGAAGGAAACAGAAAGATACTGGTTGTCAAATAGAGTAGTAGGTGATTGGAATATACTCAGTATTTAGGTTTTAGTGCTGAATAAATAAGGAAGTTTAAAATATTAGATAAATTTATGATGGATAATATGTATGTATGCTTTGGAAAGGGACTGCCACATGTAAACCTGCTGGCTTCTTACAGCTTCTTCTACGTTCTCATGTTCTTACGTGATTGAGTTGTGCTCCCAAAAATGTAGTAGAATACAAATTTACCCATAAGATGTTAAGAAATGTAATTTACAGAAGTAAAGGTTACATTTTTTGGAGGGTGGAGATTTTACATGTGTTCCCCTGATGGATCAAGGTTAGGATGGTGCTTCCTAACAGAGGACTCTGATGTAGCATTTGGGAGCTTCTAACCCGAGTGGACGCCCTTCCTAACCTCAGACTAGCCAGGGTTCGTACTCGTACACCTAAGGACGCTTTGGTCACCATGCACGCAAAGAACCACCGTGCCACTGCCGCAGATAATTGCTGGTGCAATGGTACAGAACAGTTGTTAAATTACTACTAGAATCATCAAAACATCTTTGAAAGAAATAAAATAACTTCCACCAGAGCCTGTAAGAAAAATAGGCAAAATACAGCACAGATACTACAAAATAAAGTTTTGTTTATACGTTTGTCAACAAATTTTCATCTTTATTTGTATTACCAACAAAGCCATATGGAAACAATTATAGCAAAGAAACCACGAGGAAACCACGATGTTGGCTTCCCATCACTCTTGAACGCTTCGTGAATTCTTGTTCAGCACTACTAACGAAGCTTCACGGACACGGCATTATTATCTCAATCGTAAACACCGCAGTGTCGTCTTCTCTCGTCCCTGTCAACGAAAAGGTCGCGTGTTGTGGAGGCGGGGCGATGGGCGCTTGCTAGAAGGCCTTACCACGGCTTCTTCGCTTGGGGTTTTGTGCACGTCCATTGGTTGCCGAAGCAGGGAGCGAAACAACATTTGTCTGTTGGATTGCTGCAGTCAGTGTCTGAATTACACTTGGCGCCATACCCTACAGAACCACAGGAGGTGATAGAGGGACACTGTCCGGGACGGCCTGTGTAGTAAAAAGAAAAGGATGTTATGAGTGATACTTAAAACACTCATGTACAAACATACTTTGACCTCTCATAAGATTAAATTTTTTCAGAGACTACAGAGATGATAATTTGGATTTTCATGGGTTTTCTTGTCATTGAAGATGAAGAATCTTTGTTCAGATATCACTAAAATCATAAAAGCACTCTTTATTCAACTATCACTAGAATTATAAAAGAAAAAAAAACCAAGAAAGTCCCCTTGTAGCTTGTTAGAAATTGTCGAGTTAAGATGCCTGAACGTTTGAGATTGCACAGGTTGTTTTGTAAATATGACTATTTCAATTCAGTCTGGTGATATAGTAGATGAAAGCCGCAAAAGAGAATTCCCTTTTCAGCAAGAAAGAGAAACTAGAAATAATAATAATAATAATAATAATAATAATAATAATAATAATAATAATAATAATGATAATAATAATAATAATAATAACCTCCCCCTCCAGCAATAATAGTAATAATAACAAGAAGAAGAAGAAGAAGAAGAAGAAGAAGAAAAGAAAAGAAAAACAGAACTCACACATTTAAATACTTATAACAAGTTTCTGTAGCACCTTCAAAAGCTGCAGCAGGACTCACCAACAGTAGTGGCGGTGAGCAATCCTCCGGGACCGTGCACGGAGGCAGTTGCGCTTCCCTTCCCACTTGAGGAGCTGAAGGAGGAGAAGGATGAGCTGGAGTGGAAGGAGCCATCAGGAGCCGTGCCCTTGGAAGCAACGAAGACTGACCCTGGGCGTGTCTGCTTCACCACTGTCACCTTGTGCCCACCAGCTCCCAAGCCTCCAGCGGCCCCGTGACCTCCTGCACCGCTGCCGAATGAACCGAGGGCACCAGAACCGCCGTGGCCTGCACCAGCGGAACCGAAGGCACCAGTGCCTGCACCAGCGGAACCGAAGGCACCTGAGCTGTGAGAAGCGCCAGAACCAGATGCACCGGCACCGAATGAACTGGTGCCATGAGAAGTGCTGGTACCCGATGCACCGGCGCCTTGAGAAGTTCCGAAGCCAGATGAACCTGCTCCATGGGAAGTGCCAGAACCAAATGAACCGCTGACGCCGTGACCACCAGCCGCACCGCCACCAGAACCGAATGAACTGCCGGCGCCATGGCCGCCAGCAGAGCCGAATGAACCGCCGGCGCCGTGGCCGCCTGCAGCACCTCCGGCAGAGCCGAATGAACCGCCAGCGCCGTGGCCGCCAGCAGCACCACCAGCAGCACCACCAGCAGAACCGAATGAACCGGCAGCGCCGTGGCCGCCAGCAGCACCACCAGCAGAACCGAATGAACCAGCAGCGCCGTGGCCGCCACCAGCACCACCAGCAGAACCGAATGAACCGGCAGCGCCGTGACCACCACCAGCACCGCCAGCAGAGCCGAATGAACCGCCAGCGCCGTGGCCGCCACCAGCACCACCAGCAGAACCGAATGAACCGGCAGCGCCGTGGCCGCCACCAACACCACCAGCAGAACCGAATGAACCGCCAGCGCCGTGGCCGCCACCAGCACCACCAGCAGAACCGAATGAACCGCCAGCGCCGTGGCCGCCAGCAGCACCACCAGCAGAACCGAATGAACCGCCAGCGCCGTGGCCGCCACCAGCACCACCAGCAGAACCGAATGAACCGGCAGCGCCGTGGCCGCCAGCAGCACCACCAGCAGAGCCGAATGAACCGGCAGCGCCATGACCACCACCGGCACCGCCAGCAGAGCCGAATGAACCGCCAGCGCCGTGGCCGCCACCAGCACCACCAGCAGAACCGAATGAACCGCCAGCGCCGTGGCCGCCACCAGCACCACCAGCAGAACCGAATGAACCGCCAGCGCCGTGGCCGCCACCAGCACCACCAGCAGAACCGAATGAACCGCCAGCGCCGTGGCCGCCACCAGCACCACCAGCAGAACCGAATGAACCGCCAGCGCCGTGGCCGCCACCAGCACCACCAGCAGAGCCGAATGAACCGGCAGCGCCGTGGCCGCCACCAGCACCACCAGCAGAGCCGAATGAACCGGCAGCGCCGTGGCCGCCACCAGCACCACCAGCAGAGCCGAATGAACCGCCAGCGCCGTGGCCGCCACCAGCACCACCAGCAGCACCACCAGCAGAACCGAATGAACTACTAGCGCCGTGGCCACCAGCAGAACCGCCGGCGCCATGACCACCAGCAGCACTGAAGCTTCCTGATCCTGATGAGGCTCTGAAACAAACAATTAGATAAGTTATCAAAACGATCGTGTGTGTGTGTGTGTGTGTGTGTTCTCACTAACCACTCGCTACTCACCCTGCGGAGGAGGAGCCGAAGGCAGAGGAAGAGGAAGAAGAGGATGCCGAAGCCTTGGACCCTGCCGATGATCCAGCGCCGAAGCTCTTGGTTGGCGGGATGTAGCCTGCCATGGCGACGGCCGCCGCCGCCGCCAGGAACACCAACACTCGCACGCCCACTGCAGTCAAGGACATCATCGTCAGGAGAGGGTCAGGGAATGTTGATGGTCGTTTTGTATTTTGTTGATTTATTAGTCTGAACTATTTGTCGACGCTTATGTGTGTGTCTGTACGTCTCTCTCTCTCTCTCTCTCTCTCTCTCTCTCTCTCTCTCTCTCTCTCTCTCTCTCTCTCTCTCTCTCTCTCTCTCTCTCTCTCTCTCTCTCTCTCTCTCTCTCTCTCATGCACACACACACACACACACACACACACACACACACACGCACACACACACACGAAGACACAAAATAACAACAACATACTGATGCATACACATACTTTATATACATTTTTTTTATTCCTGACAGTGACTCGTAGAGAACACGTACTCTATTCAGCTCAGCAAACCCTCTAAGGCAAGAACATTCGTTAGTGAAATTCATCGCCAGTCACACTTTCGAAATGATTATTATGATGCAGGAAATCTGACGAAAGAGCAATGTGCGAGTAAGTGACTGCAGAACCACCGCCATGAAAGACTGATTAAGGTAGGGGAAGTGGCAATGACCTCAATGTCTCCCAGGTAAAGAAAGGTGGTGTTGGGATTACTGGGTAGTCTTTTTACAGCTTGAGTGACTTTGTGACGTGACGTGTATGTTATGTATATGTTGTACTGTACATAAACTTGAATTGATTTATTTATTTTTCTTTTTAAACAGTGATAAGGATGTGTTGCTACCTGTTGCTCTTATCCGTATTTTGAAACATTTTGAACTCTAACTAGGACCAGTTCTAAAAGCCACAAAAATAACTAATCGTGTCTTAATCGGGTGTAGTATATGTTACGTAGGTATTGTAGGTAAGCTCTTATTTATTATTTTGAGCAAAGATGAAGATGTATTGTTACCTACTGCTCATGTCCGCATTTTATAACACTTTGAAGTCTCACTAAGACAATTTTTAAAGGCCGCAATAGCAATTGATCGGGTTCTTATGGATGTGTTTTACTCAGTGATGATGCAGAGTCCTTGTAGAACTATCCCTAGAATTATGAAAAGAACCTTGAAAACCCCAGCGCTTTATGAACTCGTAGAGGCTGTTATAAGCAGTCGAGATGATAAGTCGATGGACCCATTTTCAGAAACGCTTTGCTCTCTCATCACAGCTATTTTCAAAGGCCACAGAGATGATTAGCCGGGTTTTCAAGAGTGGTTCTCCTGTTAATAATGTAGAAATTTTGTTAATCTTTTACTAGTATCACAGAAACAACTATGTGTAACTTCAATTAGAGCCTTTTGAAAGTAATGGAGGTGCGGCGCGGAAATGTTTCAGAATATGGGATTTGGGCGTTGCCTGAATGGTGCACAAGGTTACGCCACGTTCCTCCTGTACTACACTACCGGTTATTGCATTTTCGCTTTGTTTTTGAACACTCAGTCCCTTCCCGTCCTTCACTTCCTCCCATCCCGGCAATTTGCTCCATTTTTCCCCCACTTCTAAGATCGGAAGCATCTTTCATTCACATCACCATCATCATCCCGTCATCATCACGTACAACACCAGCACCAACAACAGCGAAATAAAGCTTCTCCTCCGCCTCCCCCTCTTCCTCCTCCTCCTCCTCCTCCTCCTACTACTACTACTACTGCTGCTTTAGTTAAGTGATTAAACAGTTTTTCGCTATTCTATATACTTGAAAGCATGACATGAATTCTTATCATCGTGGTGAAAAATAAAACCAGATACAGTTTGTTTATCCGAGAGTAAATATTTAAACCTGAATGACGTAACAGTGGATCTCCAGCATTGTAATAGGAGTGTTTTGTTCACGGCCATCATTTTGCTCATTTGCTTGAGTTTTGCTCCTTAACTTATACTGGTCTGCATTCAAACGCTTCGGAAGTGTAAGGAACATATTACTATTAACTTTACGGCGCTCAGTGCGAAAAGTATGCATGTAAGTGTTATTTTTACTCTACAGAATCTACAGAGATATGGAAATAGGCTGATGGAAACTGAGATGAAGGGATGGAAGTCTATGTGCCACCAGTCATGCAGACTTCTTTACATTTAACATTGCTAGCGTTTCTCTCAAGCGAGTGGCAGGGAATGGACGACGCAAAAGAACCTCAGGTGTGTCGCATGATTGACAGTTGCATCAGTTCATTCTTATAAGTCATGCAGGACACATATATCAAACTGTTTTTTATTTTTTGGTGTTGACATGATCTTTCCAGCCGCATTTGAACACTACGGTTAACTTGACGTGTGTGTAGAATAACTGACGTTCGCCTCACAAAGTCTGTCGTGGCCACTATGATTAGAAACGTTTAATAATTTTGTTTCGACTGTATGATGATGAAATGTCAGGTAAACAAGTCACTGAAAGGTTTTTTTTGCTTTTAAAGATTCTTCGTGCACAGTGTCATTACGGTAAAAAAAAAAAAATGAAACAAAGAAGAAAAGAAAAGAAGAAAAAGATAAAAAAAAACCCTTCACCTTTTTTCTTCACACTGCGGAGCTAAACATAAAAAAAAAAAGACGAGAAGCTTAAGTAGATTTATGAGTATGCTAGTCTCTCGTCAAATGAACTTGGTCGAACCTGAACAATGTCAAAGCAGAGGCAAGAAATAGTCGAAACCGAAGATGCCTGGTAAAGTGCTCCCCTCGCGGCCGAAAGGTTGGGTTTGGCAGTGTCTCGGTAAGATAGGAAGCGCCGTCCCATACTCCCGTGATATGGCCTTGTTCTTGCGGCTCCGCGTCTCACTTAGTCCAAAATCAACAGGTCAGACTCGACTTAATTTTTCTTTTACTAGGAGTCATAACAAAGAGGAATACATTGAAGACACATCATATTTGCAAGTTTGTGACGATGAAAAAAAAAAAAAAATCAGTTCGAACTTCACCAGCAGATCACAGAGAATGGAATTTTTGCAGACACAACATAAAGGAAGTGACGAATACACACACGAAAACACACACACACACACACACACACACACACACACACACACACACACACACACACACACACACACACATACACACATACACACACACAGGTTATTTATGAATGTATGCAATGAAGAAGAAAAGAAGCAATTTAAACTTGACTAGATAAAGGATGGAAGGAAACCGAAACTTTGCACACACGAGAAAGGCAAAAAACAATAAGTATACGAATACGAATAAAACACAATTAATTATGAGCATGAATCGAGGAAAAAAAAAAAAAACGAAAAAGAAAAAGGAACAGTTCAAATAGTATGACTGGTGAGTGTCTAAAAAAAAAAAAGAAAGAGCCGAAGAAAAAGAAACAGTTGAAATGATGACATGACTCGTGGATCTCCGGAGAATCGAAGCAACGCAGACAAAACACAAGGGAAAGCAAGAAAAGACGAATGGAGCACGACTTACTTCTCAGTGTGTGCGGTGGGAGGGAAAGAATGCTACTGCCACCACTCCTGAGGCGAGCACAAGTCTTGCCGCTCCACCCCGCGCCTGCCTTTATATATACACTGCCAGGACATGCAGGATCCGCCGCGTATTTCCCTTGCATTTGTTCCGGATCTCTCCCGCCCGAAGCTTGGAGGTTTCAGGTCAAACTTTTGCTAGTATTTTCTTCACCTTGAGAACTGGGCACGTGTGTCTTATGTATGCTAATGTTCAGGTTTAGAAATCAGAGAGAGCAAAGTAACAGAACTCGGTTGGTCAACACTACTGTGACTGTTTTCCTCCTTCATTTAAAACGGATCTTGTTATTTATTTTCCCTCGTCACCCTTGGCCAGGTTTCTTTGCATGTGGAGAGAAGTACGTTTCAATATACAGCAGCTTCTTTTCTGTGGATGGACTGATGATTTTTTTGAGCGTCCTCACGTGAATGCTTCTCCCACGTGATGACCACAGGATTGCAATTATTATAGACAGTGTTCTTCAGTAACATCACAATCATATAGCGACACTCTCTTCCTCCTCAGTAACTCCGTGAGGATATGATTGCAACACCATTTTTCTTTTTATTTTTTCCTTTTTTTTTTTCATACTATCCTATCAGTGCCTTCCATTCCAGTATTCTCTGTAATGAAGCTGCTTCCAAACCTGAAGGTGATCTTGAAATGAGGTTTAAGTTTCGTGATTTTTCGTGCCATTTCTTTATTTTCATTATTTCCAGAGAGAGAGAGAGAGAGAACGTCTAGTTTTCCCTAGTCTGTTAGGGCTGAGACGGTGCCTCCTGATGAAGAGAGAGAGAGAGAGAGAGAGAGAGAGAGAGAGAGAGAGAGAGAGAGAGAGAGAGAGAGAGAGAGAGAGAGAGAGAGAGAGAGAGAGAGAGAATAAGTATCTATCAGTATATTCATAAATCCTTAAATCTATCTGCATTCAAGTCACACCTTTACTTCACGCCCTTATTCTGTCTCACCTTGAACAGACACCCACCACTACCACCACCACTACCTTCCTTCCCACCTGCTCTCTCCCTTCCCCTACTGGCACCTTTGACTCCTCACAACTTGAACTATATTCCCGTCTCTGTTTCCCTTTCCTCTTCCTTGACTTCCTGATACAGAGACTCGTAATGCGGTACAGTTCAGATTCTAAGTCACGTGGTGTCATCTTATTGCAGGTGGTGTCGCTTGTGTCCTTGCTGGTTGTAGTTTGCTGTAAGGCTCGATTTTAGAAGTTAGGGTGGTGGTGGTGGTGGCGGTGGCGGTGGTGATGGTGGTAGTGGTGGTGGTGGGGATGCTGGTGGTGGAAGGAGTAGGATTGGGAATAGTTGCAGTTTTGTTGTTATTGTAGTAGTAGTAGTAGTAATAGTAGTAGTAGTAGTAGTAGTAGTAGTAGTAGTAGTAGTAGTAGTAGCAGTAGTAGCAGTAGCAGCAGCAGCAGCAGCAGTAGCAGTAGTAGTAGTAATGCTAGATAAAATGACAGATTCTTCTCTCTCTCTCTCTCTCTCTCTCTCTCTCTCTCTCTCTCTCTCTCTCTCTCTCTCTCTCTCTCTCTCTTCTCTCTCTCTCTCTCTCTCTCTCTCTCTCTCTCTCTTCCGGGTTGCAAAGGCCACTATGGAACGTTGACCTGCCCCCAGCTCGCCAGCACGTCCCCCCACCTCACACCTACCACCTTCCCTTTCTAATTTCCCTCTAAGCACCACGACTTACCTGACGAATGGTTAATAGGACGCTTTGCTTCTTGGTTTCAACACTTCGCGACTTGGTGTTCTTCCTTCTTACTTCGACGAATCGGGTTTCCCACGTCAGATCAAGCTGTCAACCAGTGTGGCTTATTCAAGGTCACTTTGATGTTTTACTTTGTTTTCTTGTGATTTTTGTTGTTGTTTGTTTATGTGTGTTTGTTTGGCGCAGTGGTTACGGTAATAGTGGTAATTCTAATATGTTATTACTGCTACTACTACCTCTGCTGCTGCTACTAGTACAACAACAGCAACAGCAGTAGCAGCAGTAACAACAACAATAACGACTCCACTACCACCCACCAACACCACCACCACCACCACCAACAACAACAACAACAACATCAACAAACTACTACTACTACTACTACTACTACTACTACTCACCCATGCGAGCACTATAAAATATTCCTCGTTATATTGCACACATTTTCTATATTCGCAAACTTTCAGACAGAACGTAGTTGATCATGGGAAAATATGTAGTAGGTTTGATAATTTTTACCTACATTTCAAGATGTATTTTCGGGGGAAGCGAGGTGGAGAGAAGGTCATTAATTATCTCCAAGTGCTGGTACATCTGAAGGGGGATGTACGTTGTCTTGAAGTGGCGAAAGAAATAAAGTTTGTGGAAAGTACAGAAGTTTTGAAGTACGTGTTGTTTTAGGACGTCATCACATTTCTCTCTCTCTCTCTCTCTCTCTCTCTCTCTCTCTCCTCTCTCTCTCTCTCTCTCTCCTCTTCTCTCTCTCTCTCTCTCTCTCTCTCGTCATATTAGTTCCTCTTATGCTCTTTTCTTTTCTACTTTCTTTTTTTTCTTTCTTTATCACTACCACTAACACCACCACCACCATCTACTACTACTACTACTACTACAACTACTACTATTACTACTACTACTACTACTAGCACCACTACTCTCTCTCTCTCTCTCTCTCTCTCTCTCTCTCTCTCTCTCTCTCTCTCTCTCTCTCTCTCTCTTCCCCCACACGGGCTTTTCCACCTCCCCTGACCCTATGGCCTCTGTATAAAGGAGACAGGGAGGTATGAAGGAGGAGGAGGAGGAGGAGGAGGAGGAGGAGGAGGAGGAGGAGGAGTATAAGGGAAGGAAAGAAGGAGTGTCTTATGGTTACCGTGACTTGTCTGTTCCAGGAATATAGTGTTACCTCCTACTCTTCCACTCCCCACACGTACACTCCTGCGTTGCCTCGGATTTTGAAGCAATGAGGAACTGAGAGATCGACTGGGGATGGAACTCCTAACGTAGCACTCAACGTACAGAATGTCTTGCCACTCAGACTGTTGTGATTATAGTGATGCAAAGGGTATCTGGTTGAGCGTGACTGTTCTAAGCTTTGTTCTGTGCGTTATCCTGTGAGTGCTCCAGCAACCCACTCCCCCAGCACACACTACGTACAAACTTCTTTCTATTCCCCTTCTCACGTCAAATATATAATAAGCGTATCTTATAATAAATTGTAAACTTTAGTGTGCTTCTTCCTACCCCCACCAGAAAGCTTGAGGAAAAGTTTATTTCAGACAGTACTGCGTTCCTCCAAATCTGAGCCTTACCACTCGAAATAATCTTTTACTGCGGAGAACCTGACCGTTAGTCAATAAGAAGAAAAACCAACCCCCCCTATCAATTTCTTTTTTCAGCCACTAGTGCCAAAAAAAAAAAAAGAGGAGGGGGAAGACCTTGCATACCCTAATCATTTGTAAGATCACCAACACTCCATTCTCCTCAACCACTCGAAAGGGAAAATCTTCGAGATACAGGACCACTATAAGGACTAAAATACTCCCCTTAAGACCTGTATTTTGAAACGTTTTGTTCTCTCATAAGGACCAGTTTCAAAATCCACAGAGGTGATTAGTCAGGTTATCAAGAGAGCTTTTCTCATTGACGACGCGGAGAATCCTTGATAAAGTATATCAAGAATCCTGAAAACACCATTGAAAACTTCAGGAACTTCTACTGCACCCTGTTGAAAAGTGCTCGAGATGAGATACAGACACATCTGAGAATATGAATTTTACGTCGTCTTGATTAAAAACATTTTACCTTGTAAGTAAGTTAGAAAGTAAGGTTTCGCTTTCAGTCAGTTCGCGACAGTGTTTACGTGGTCGAAAGGGGCACAGAGTTACTCGTTGTGTACTCGTACATAAAAATAAACGCAATATTTCCCCGTAATCCGCGTTAAAATATTAGTCTTAAGTAACGCTTCATTTTCACTCAGCTCGCTATAATGTTTACTCGGCTGGCGGTGGACATGGTAACTCGTAGCCTTCATGAAAACACAAACACTTCCCCGTAATCCGCATTAAAATCTTAGTTAGGCCTTTTTTTTTTTTTTTGTAAGTCAGTTTGCAACGATCTATACGGGGTTAACTGTGGACAGAATAAGTCGTAGCAATCACTTTTTTTTTTTAATAATAATAAAAAACAAGCAATTTCCCGTTATTTGCATTAAAACCTCTTTTCACTCAGTTCGCGACAATGTTTACGCGGTCTGAGGTCGGAGGTGGACAAAGTAACTCGTGGCCTTCATAAAAACGCAGCACTTCCCTGTAAGCAGCGTTCCAGTAAGCACTGCAATAAGACCGTGGGTAGCAGACGCTCTTCCAGCCTTCAGTGTATTGCGTCACTACCAGCGGGAGGCAGGACTCGAGGTCTTGTTGCATCCTGGTGACGGTCGCGTTAGTGCTCAGACGCTCCTGCAGCATTTCGTTCAGTTTTGTTTTGTGAAAGTTTCCCTTTTATTTTAGTTATGATGTTTCTGTGTTGTTGTTGTTGTTGTTGTTGGTGTTGATGGTGGTGGTGGTGGTGGTGGTGGTTGTGGTGATAATAATAATGATAATAATAATAATGACAATAATAATAATAATGATAATAATAATAATAATAATAATAATAATAATAATAATAATAATAATAATAATGATAATAATAATAGTAATAGTAATAGTAATAATAATAATAATAATAATAATAATAATAATAATAATAATAATAATAATAATAATAATAATAATAATAGTAATAATAATAAGTAGCAGCAGTAGTAGTAATAGTAATAGTGATAAAACACACACACACACACACACACACACACACACACAAAGAAGACGTTATCAGGACTCTCTTTCTCTGCGATGCCTCCTCCCACCTCAGGAATGCGTTGGGGAGTCGCCCTGATAACTGCTGCGTGTCGCTCACAGGGCCGGGAGTAGGGGAAGAGAGATAGAGGGAGAGTAGTCTGGGCCTTAGGATACTCGGGATATACTAGAGTTTTGGTGGTTTATGTGAATGAAACCTGGAAGTAATAAAAAAAAAATAAACAAAAAAAAAAAATAAATAAATGAAAAAATAAATAAATACTCTTTATTTTTTTAAGTCGAACCTATAAATGTTTCTCTTCTTTCCATGCGCATAAACAATCAGTCAGTTAATAAATAAATAAATAAGTAAATGAATAAATGAATAAACAAGAACAATAAGTAGTCTTGATTACATGAGAACATTTTCCAACACTATCTTGAAATCAATTCTGAGAGAAATATAAAAGACTTAAGAAAGATGTTCTGTTTTCATTATAGCTTTCGATATTTTATTCATTTTCATTCTTTAGATTTTTTTTTTTTTCCACAGAAAGATTTTTCCTCTCTGTGATAACAAATTGCATCATTGTTGTGCGTAATTAGCTGCGGTATGGAAAATTACTGCTCAGACATCGATCTATAGTAGGTGTCCGGTGTACAAGCATTTGGATTTGTGTGGATATTGTACAGTTTTCCAAAGTAGTGATGGCATATTCTACAAAATGTTTAAGACAAAAGAGCAGCATTGTATAAATACCTCTATTTGGTCACACCTTCCATTCTTCTCTCTCTCTCTCTCTCTCTCTCTCTCTCTCTCTCTCTCTCTCTCTCTCTCTCTCTCTCTCTCTCTCTCTCTCTCTCTCTACAGCTAATCAGAAAATACTCATCGATGAGGGATTAATCTTTTTATTCATGTACTCATTTTCTTATTTATCATTTCATTTATTGCCTAACAGCAGGAAAAGTTGACAACAAAGGAACAAGCGGCGAGTAGAGGAGGCTGAACACAGTGCCAGGCGGACAGCCAGTCTCAGAGGAGTGCCACCCTCGAGGCTACCATCCAGGGGGCTGTCTGAGGGAACGCTTGCACACAAAATGTTCGGATTTACCGTAGAAATAGCAAGTGTCAAAGCAGCACTTTTCGTCGGGCTCACAGGCGCTGTCGTTGTTACATAACTTGGGTTTGGGGCCGGTGCATTTATCGGTGATTTCCGGGCAGAATCCGTCGTGGCCTTGGGGACGAAGGACGGGGCCGAGGAGGGTACGAGGAGACAGAGCGAGAGAAAGAGTAAGATGAATGTAATAATGTACCTAATATGTGATTTGTTTCTTTGTCACAAAGGTTTTATCCTCAAGTATTCAGAGTATGAAAGTAAAACAGGAAAAGGAATGTTTAATATGGAATCATGCTTCAGTTTATACTGGAAATGACTATGAACATTTCTCACCTGGTCCGTAGTTGGAAGGCACGAAGGAATGAGAAGTGAAGCCTGAAGATCCATCACCTACACCACTGCTACCGGGCCTTTTAGAACTATGGACAGAACCACTGATCTTGGAGCCATGACTGGAACCACTAGCTCCAAATCCAGAAACAGGTGAAAGAGCAGATCCAATGGTACCGAAGGTACCACTAGAACCGTGGGCTGTGCCACCGGATGAACTGAAAGAACTGGAACTGTGTCTTGTACTAGTGAAACCATGCTGAGTAGAAGAGTGTCGAGTTAAAGAACCATGACCACCGGTACTTGTAGAGAGTGATCCAGCTCCTGTTCCAGAACCAGTTCCAGTCACAGATGAAGTGAATTTAGTAGAAGAGTGTTTGGTGGAACCAGTAGAACCAGGACCATAGGCGCCAGGAGTATATGCTCCAGTTCCTGTTCCAGAGCCAGGGCCAGTTCCTGATGAAGTGATTCTGGTGGAAGTGTGTCTAGTGGAACCAATAGAACCAGGGCCAAATGTTCCTGTTACCGTTCCAGAACCAGCAGCGGTTCCGGGTGATGTGAATGTAGTAGAGGTGTGTCTAGTAGAACCAGCAGAACTTGGGCTAAATGCTCCAGTTCCTGTTCCGGAAACAGTACCAGTCACAGATGAAGTGAATTTAGTAGACGTGTGTTTGGTGGAACCAGTAGAACCAGGACCATAAACGCCAGGAGTATATGCTCCAGTTCCTGTTCCAGAGCCAGTACCAGTTCCAGATGAAGTGAGTCTAGTAGAAGTGTGTCTTGTCGAACCAGTAGAACCAGGACCAAATGCTCCAGAGCCAGCACCAGTAGAACCAGGACCGAATGCTCCAGAGATAGCACCAGTAGAACCAGGACCGAATGCTCCTGTTCCTGCTCCAGTCCCGACGCCAGATCCAGATGAAGCAAATGTAGTAGAAGTATGCCTTGTAGAACCAGTCGAACCTGGACCAAATGCTCCAGTTCCTGTTCCAGTACCAGCACCGGTCACGGATGATGTGAATTTAGTAGAAGTGTGTTTAGTGGAACCAGTGGAACCAGGACCGAATGCTCCAGTCCCTACTCCGGTTCCAGATGATGTGAATGTAGAAGAAGTATGCTTCGTAGGACCAGTAGAACCAGAGCCAAATGCTCCAGTTCCTGCTCCAGTACCAGCGCCAGTTCCAGTTGAAGTGAATGCAGTACTATGCTTTGTAGAACCAGTAGAACCAGGACCAAATGCTCCAGTTCCTGTTCCAGTACCAGCACCGGTCACGGATGAAGTGAATTTTGTAGAAGTGTGTTTAGTGGAATCAGTGGAACCAGGACCGAATGCTCCTGTTCCTGCTACAAAGCCAGCCCCAGTACCAGATGAGGTGAATGTAGCAGAAGTATGCTTTGTGGAACCAGTAGAACCAGGACCATAGGCACCAGAAGTATATGATCCAGTACCTGTTCCAACACCGGTGCCAGTTCCGGATGATGGGAACGTGATAGATGTGTGCTTGGTGGAACCAGTAGAACCAGGACCAAATGCTCCAGAGATTGCACTAGTAGAACCAGGACCGAATGCTCCAGAGATAGCACCAGTAGAACCAGGACCAAATGCTCCTGTTCCTGCTCCAGTCCCGACGCCAGATCCAGATGAAGCAAATGTAGTAGAAGTATGCCTTGTAGAACCAGTCGAACCTGGACCAAATGCTCCAGTTCCTGTTCCAGTGCCAGCACCGGTCACGGACGATGTGAATTTAGTAGAAGTGTGTTTAGTGGAACCAGTGGAACCAGGACCGAATGCTCCAGAGATAGCACCAGTAGAACCAGGACCGAATGCTCCTGTTCCTATTCCAGAGCCAGCGCCAGTGCCAGATGAAGTGATTGTAGTAGAAGTATGCTTTGTGGAACCAGTAGAACCAGGACCAAATGCTCCAGTTCCTGTTCCAGTACCAGCACCGGTCACGGATGAAGTGAATTTAGTAGAAGTGTGTTTAGTGGAACCAGTGGAACCAGGACCGAATGCTCCAGTCCCTGCTCCGGTTCCAGATAATGTGAATGTCGTAGAAGTATGCTTCGTAGAACCAGTAGAACCAGGACCAAATGCTCCAGTTCCTGCTCCAGTACCAGCGCCAGTTCCAGTTGAAGTGAATGCAGTACTATGCTTTATAGAACCAGTAGAACCAGGACCAAATGCTCCAGTTCCTGTTCCAGTACCAGCACCGGTCACGGATGAAGTGAATTTAGTAGAAGTGTGTTTCGTGGAACCAGTAGAACCAGGACCATAGGCACCAGAAGTATATGATCCAGTACCTGTTCCAGCACCGGTGCCAGTTCCGGATGATGGGAACTTAATAGATGTGTGCTTGGTGGAACCAGTAGAACCAGGACCAAATGCGCCAGAGATAGCACCAGTAGAACCAGGACCGAATGCTCCTGTTCCTGCTCCAGTCCCGACGCCAGATCCAGATGAAGCAAATGTAGTAGAAGTATGCCTTGTAGAACCAGTCGAACCTGGACCAAATGCTCCAGTTCCTGTTCCAGTACCAGCACCGGTCACGGATGATGTGAATTTAGTAAAAGTGTGTTTAGTGGAACCAGTGGAACCAGGACCGAATGCTCCAGTCCCTACTCCGGTTCCAGATGATGTGAATGTAGAAGAAGTATGCTTCGTAGGACCAGTAGAACCAGAGCCAAATGCTCCAGTTCCTGCTCCAGTACCAGCGCCAGTTCCAGTTGAAGTGAATGCAGTACTATGCTTTGTAGAACCAGTAGAACCAGGACCAAATGCTCCAGTTCCTGCTCCAGTACCAGCACCAGTTCCAGTTGAAGTGAATGCAGTACTATGCTTTGTAGAACCAGTAGAACCAGGACCAAATGCTGCAGTTCCTGTTCCAGTACCAGCACCGGTCACGGATGAAGTGAATTTAGTAGAAGTGTGTTTCGTGGAACCAGTGGAACCAGGACCAAATGCTCCTGTTCCTATTCCAGAGCCAGCACCAGTGCCAGATGAAGTGATTGTAGTAGAAGTATGCTTTGTGGAACCGGTAGAACCAGGACCATAGGCACCAGAAGTATATGATCCAGTACCTGTTCCAGCACCGGTGCCAGTTCCGGATGATGGGAACCTAATAGATGTGTGTTTTGTGGAACCAGTAGAACCAGGACCAAATGCTCCAGTTCCTATTCCAGTTCCAGGTGACGTGAATGTAGAAGTATGTTTTGTAGAACCAATAGAACCAGGACCCAGTGCTCCAGAGACAGAACCAGTTCCAGATGATGTGAATGTAGTAGAGGTGTGTCTAGTGGAACCAGTAGAACCAGGAGCAAATGCTCCAGTTCCCGCTCCAGAACCGGTTCCACTCACAGATGAAGTGAATTTAGTTGACGTGTGTTTGGTGGAACCAGTAGAACCAGGACCAAATGCTCCAGAGATAGCACCAGTAGAACCAGGACCAAATGCTCCTGTTCCTGCTCCAGGCCTGACACCAGATCCAGATGAAGTGAATGTAGTAGAAGTATGCCTTGTAGAACCAGTCGAACCTGGACCAAATGCTCCAGTTCCTGTTCCAGTATCAGCACCGGTCACGGATGATGTGAACTTAGTAGAAGTGTGTTTAGTGGAACCAGTGGAACCAGGACCGAATGCTCCTGTTACTGTTCCAGAGCCAGCGCCAATACCAGATGAAGTGACTGTAGTAGAAGTATGCTTTGTGGAACCAGTAGAACCAGGACCAAATGCTCCAGTTCCTGTTCCAGTACCAGAACCGCTTACGGATGAAGTGAATTTAGTAGAAGTATGCTTTGTGGAACCAGGACCATAGGCACCAGAAGTATATGATCCGGTACCTGTTCCAACACCGGTGCCAGTTCCGGATGATGGGAATCTAATAGATGTGTGCTTGGTGGAACCAGTTGAACCAGGAGCGGTAAATCCTGTTCCCGACCCAGAACCAGCCCCAGTCACGGATGAAGTGAATGTAGAAGTATGCTTTGTAGAACCAGTAGAACCAGGACCAAATGTTCCTGTCCCTGCTCCAGTTCCAGATGATGTGGATGTAGTAGAGGTGTGTCTAGTGGAACCAGTAGAACCAGGACCAAATGCTCCAGTTCCCGCTCCAGAACCGGTTCCACTCACGGATGAAGTGAATTTAGTTGACGTTTGTTTGGTGGAACCGGTAGAACCAGAACCATAGGCGCCAGGAGTATATGCTCCAGTTTCTGTTCCAGAGCCAGCGCCAGTTCCAGATGAAGTGAGTCTAGTAGAAGTGTGCCTTGTGGAACCAGTAGAACCAGGACCTGTTCCTGTTACCGTTCCAGAACCAGCAGCGGTTCCGGATGATGTGAATGTAGTAGAAGTGTGTCTAATGGAACCAGTAGAACCTGGGCCAAATGCTCCTGTCCCGGTTCCAGGACCAGTACCAGTTCCGGATGATGTGAATGTGCTAGATGTGTGTCTAGTGGAACCAGTAGAACCTGGACCAAATGCTCCAGATCCAGCTCCAGTACCAGATGAAGTGAATGGAGTAGAAGTATGTTTTGTAGATCCAATAGAACCAGGACCAAATGTTGCAGTTCCTGTTCCAGAACCAGCGCCGGCCACAGATGAAGTGAATTTAGTAGAAGTGTGTCCTCTAGAACCTGAGGTAAGTGATCCTGTTCCTGTTCCAAAAGCGGTGCCAGTTCCAGATAAAGATAATGTTCCAGTTCCTGTTCCAGAACCAGCACCCGTCACGGATGTAGCAAATTTTGTAGAAGTTTGTTTAGTAGAAGCTGTAGAACCTGGACGGAAGGATCCAGTTCCTATACCAGAACCAGTACCGGTCACGGTCGGAGTTAATTTAGCAGAAGTGAGTCTTGAGGGACCAAAAGCACCACTACCATCTGGAGTATATACTCCAGTTCCCGTTCCAGAACCAGAAGTAGAAGAGTGTCTGGTGGAGCCAAATGTGCCAACAGTACCAGCACCAGTAGAGGGACGAACTGAGGCTCCAAATGAAGTGTGTTTCGTGGAGGTGAGACTGCTTGATCCCGGCCTGTGTGCAGATAATCCACTTGCAGAAGTTCCTCCGAACTTAGTTGAGCTGTGACTGCTTGATCCCGGTCCGTGTGCTCCAGTTCCAGATCCAGAACCTGCTCCAGAACCTGCTCCATGCTTTGTGGAGGTGAACGTAGCTGAACCTGGACGTCCACCAGTTAAAGCAGATGAAGTGTAGGAACCACTTGAACCAGTAGAAGGGCGACTGCTTGAGCCAGGTCCGTGTGCTCCAGTTCCAGCTCCAGAGCCTGGTCCATGCCTTGTGGAGGTGAACGTGGCCGAACCTTGTGTACCGCTGGTTCCTGGACGTCTACCAGTTGAAGTAGATGAAGTGTAGGAACCACTTGAACCAGTAGAAGGGCGACTGCTTGAGCCAGGCCCGTGTGCTCCAGTTCCAGCTCCAGAGCCTGGTCCATGCCTTGTGGAGGTGAACGTGGCCGAACCTTGTGTACCGCTGGTTCCTGGACGTCTACCAGTTGAAGTAGATGAAGTGTAGGAACCACTTGAACCAGTAGAAGGGCGACTGCTTGAGCCAGGTCCGTGTGCTCCAGTTCCAGCTCCAGAGCCTGGTCCATGCCTTGTGGAGGTGAACGTGGCCGAACCTTGTGTACTGCTGGTT
>NC_087171.1:15130766-15153266 GCF_035594125.1 Scylla paramamosain | reverse complement strand
ACGTTCTGTGTTATGTGTATATGTAGAAGGTCATTCCTCATCGTCTCTTAAATTTTGATTACCTTTTTTGACTACGTACACTCGCAAGGCACCGGCACGTTCAGTAGAATTAGATATGAATTATAGAAGAGAAACAGCCATCTAATGATATATAATCTTACGATATCATTTTACATGGTAACTTTACATGCAAATTCACTGTCACGTAACCTCTTACCTGCTACGTGACGATCTCGTATCTATGACGTAACAATTTCTTAACTTCTATATATTTTGTAACATTATGATGAACCGAATACATTATATGCGTTCATACCATAATGGATTTATGAAAGGATAACGTCAGTCTACTTAATTCTTTGCTATATTGTAGATCCCTTCCACCACAGACGTTGTTCGTTTGTCAAAACACTGACTTCTGATTGTTTTAAACCTATTATATGAGGCTTATAATAATGTTACAGTTATAATTCAATAAAATAAAATCATAACTATCTTATGGTACTCCAAGAAACATATCTCTTTCCATACAGGAAGTTTTTGCTCTTTAAGGTAACAATAAATTTCTGAACGGTCATTAGAGATGAGAGGAAAAGAATATCAGCAAGCTTACTATTTGGTCAGTTATACATTACCAAAAAATTGTCAAAACATATGAATTACTTTTAAATTACTATAATTATACTGTAACATTCAATAGTTTTCTGGATACTGATCCTTCACTGGTATTCAAACTCTTGTAAAAAGAAGTAATGACGGCAAATTTATCAATGTTCAGTCAAATATAAACACTGAGAAAATCATGAGAGCTTATACAATACCACAACATTAAAAATATGACACCAAACTTTATGATATCGATGTTGTATTAGTTTCGTCTTCTATACGTGCGGCCAACTGGTCACTTCAGAGGCTTGTGGGTAGTCGGCTGTTGTGAACGTATGTGTGAGCCGTCGTGTTTGTGTGTACCTGCCTTGTTGCTATCCACTCATTTAAGTACTGGTTGAGACCTGAACCCTTGCCAGCCACGCGGGGATCATGCAGTACTGTAAGAGGTAAGTTTTAAATAATTTCTTGTTAATATTTACTTCAACTTTACCATTCTACCGCTAACGATGTTATGACTCGTTACCTCATCAACTATCTTTAAATAATAGAAAAATGAAGGTCTGTAGGCAAGAACAAATTTGAACGACAGTATCACTCATCCTCAATACTTATACCACATTATTACTCTTGACGAGGAGCCATAGAAGTCAAATGGGTAAAGAAAAGTGTTCAGGTACCTCATTCTCTAACGGCTTATTGCCTCATCGCTACGAACAAGTGCTAGTGCAGGGGTATTTTTACGATTCTACAGTGATACATTAACAAGGGTTCTGCATCACTATCGGCAGAAACATCCATGATAACTCGACTAATGATTTACGTGAGTGTTGAGTGAGCCCAAAGCGTTTTTTCACGTGGCTAGTTGTGTATAGCAACTGAAACCAGTGTCGAAGAATATTAGAGATAGTTCTGATGCAAGCCAGGGAAGTGCAAAGTGTGTGTGACATTTTGCAAGTCATGTAATGCAGTAAATCGAAATATGATGGTAGGATGTCAGATGTCGCCAACTTATCCTTGTGATTCTTACGGGAATTTTTTTCTTTTCTTTTAAGACTATGACTTGTAAAACGAAACGTGTGTCCACTGTTAGTCTTGTTTAGTTCGAAGTATGATAGGCGGTGTTTAGTATGTTTAGACTTCTGATGATAGTCGTTAAATAGAGATGTTCAGTTGGAGTTGAAATGGTAGGCGAAAAAAAGGGATTAGTGTGTGTGTGTGTGTGTGTGTGTGTGTCCTGCTGAACCTCCTTAACGATATGACTTGTAAAACCCGCGGAGAGCTGGGGAGGCCAAGGACAAGGCTAAATGCAAACTGGCAGGCATTCATCACTGGCTGGCAATCCTGTTTCTAGTGGCTGAGACTAGATGACCCCTGGCAATCCTGTTTCTAGTGGCTGATACTAGATGACCCCTGTAGAGAGAGAGAGAGAGAGAGAGATTGTTCCGGCCTGGAATATATCACCACTAACTTGCGTATGACTTTTCAGCACAAAATAATGTTAACTATCTGGCTCTTATCTTGATCTTAAGAAGTAAAAGAATAAACACATTTGAAAGTCAGCATTTTCTAGCAAACCTTTCATTTTCTACCTCCCGTTTTTCTATTTACCATCTCTGCGTCACCTCCTCACTCAAGCTAGGCGAGGCGGGAATCTCCAGCCCTTCCCTGCAGGATGCCTCCGCCTCCTACGCGCCTTGTCCTGGTGGAGAAGATGAACACTTACATTTTTACAGGCCCCGGACAAAGGTCTAACATCCGGGTTGCTCCTGACAACGTACGAGGGGGGAGGAGAGTGGAGGGGAGGGGAGGGACGGGACGGTGGCCCCACAGATTTATTGGCAACTAGATGTCGCTTTCATTGTATGCGTGCATTGTTTTGGTCCAAGCTTGATATTGTTATCTTCCCGCGTGCTGAATAGCCTCCTGTCTCCCTGCTTATGTGTGTATTGTGGTGGAATTTTATTGTAAATTGTAATCATTGTGTGTATTCCTGGAACTTTGATCAGAGATTATAGAGTGTGGAATGAGATGTCCCTTAAAGTACTGTGTGTGTGTGTGTGTGTGTGTGTGTAAAGTATTTTCTTAGCTGTTGGGTTATCCAGACGTATTTTAACCAATTTCCTTATTACCTTATAGATGCTGTTTTCCTATAATAGATATTTTTCTCATCGGAGAGTGGAATTCCTTTACTTTTATCTGACATTTAATCTTCCGTAATTCATATGACTTCCTTCTTTTGTTTTTTCCACAATTTTGCACCATATGATCTATGCACACTCTTCACCTTCTTTATTCTTTTTGCCATCACGATTAATAGGTAGGTGTGTGTGTGTGTGTGTGTGTGTGTGTGTGTGTGTGTGTGTGTGTGTGTCCAGTGGTCATGCCATATCTTGAAAAATCATGAGTGTAATGTTTTTAAAAAGATACTACCTCTTCCTTGTCCATTCCAGACAAAGCCACGCGACCGGTTATTGAGTGAAGGGAAATGGTTACCAGCCAAGTGGTCATCCCACTCGCAGGAAAACGGCGGGACCTGCTTGACATCACATCTAAAACCCATCGTCCCGTTGTCCCTGAGCTGCCCGGCTGGGAAAAGGTAAATGATCAGACCGTTTTGTCACTATGTGTATGTTATTAATATTGATTGTTTTTTTTCTTTCCGTCTTTCTGTGTCTGTGCATCTTGTCTGTCATTCTCTTTGTCTGTGTCTGTATCTTTATGTACGAACATAAGAAAGTATCATTGATTTGAATGCTAATCAGGATATTGCATGAATGGAATTGTTCTTGTTGTTGTTATCATACCCACCATCGTCATCGTACACTGTGCCCTCTGTGTGACGTGTTCTGGTGGTCACTAATAAAACTACCGACAGGTTTGAGTGTAGCTTTGTAGTCCCTTACGCACATGTGTTTATGTAAATGTTGAGGTGGCAGGTGCAGCGAGTGTGCATGTGCCTTACTGACAGTTCACAGGTGCTCCTTCAGCCCCACGTACAGTGATTTATGTGAAGAAATTTATTATTGGTGAACATTATGTATGTTGGCGGCAGATGTGTGTGTGTGTGTGTGTGTGTGTGTGTATATATATATATATATATATATATATATATATATATATATATATATATATATATATATATATATATATATATATATATATATATATATATATATATATAAAACGCGCGTGCGTTTGTGTGTCTGTGTTTGTATGCGCGTGCGTGCGTGCGTGCGTGTGTGCATATGTGTTCTTATCTAACTATTCTTACCTAATTGTATTATAAGAGGATTGAGTCAAGATCTTAATGTTCCATCTTTTTAAAGTTAACTTGTCATATTTATTTTTAAGGCTATCAATACTCCTTGCACACAGCTTTGTCAGTCACTGCATTGGCTGATTCCTGTCATGAAAACTCTATATCCTCACATCTTCGCTCTTTTTTTTTTTTTTTTCTACAATTTCTTACTGTGTTCTCTTACTGTTGATTTTTGTGGTACCATAAAATCCATGATATCAATCTTTTCTTTTCCTTCTATACATTTGTACATCATGATCATATCTCCTAGTTTTCGTGTCTCGTGTGTGTGTGTGTGTGTGTGTGTGTGTGTGTGTGTGTGTGTGTGTGTGTGTGTGTGTGTGTGTGTGTGTGCAGTGGCTGAGGACGCAAGGAGAGCAAACTTCCTTGGTTGGCGTAGATTTACAGACGGGAAGGGGCGGGAGACGGGACGGAGTGAGATAGAGGGAGGCGGGGCGTGGTGAACTTACTGTTTGTGAGATGCGAGTCGGGTAGCCTTTATTTATTTATTTATTTACTTTTATTATTTATCTTGTTCTTCCTTCGTCGTACTCTTTTGGCTAATGTAAGGCATATGGTAGGTGGATTCTTGAGTCACATCTTCACCTTGCCTCACCTGCACCTCTGCCCGACCTTACCAATCCTCACGTGACTCATCTTCTCCCTCAGGTGCACTCCGCAGCCTCACACTTTCACACGGGCGAGAAAATCTGTCCCCCTTACCACTCTTGCCCACTTGTCCCAGGGCACCTCGGGGTTACGCGCCGCCTTCTCAAAAGTCCTCACAGTCCACGCCTTTTCCTTTCTTCTTTCTGAGGTACATATTTCACAAAATACTTTCACTTCTGTCCCTGTTCCACCCCGGTGCCCCGTACGTACTCACTCGGTTTGTACCTCGCATTCACTCTCTCCTCTCTGTCTCATTTCTCTCTTTCTCCATCATTTTATTTCATCCGTATGTGTGTGTAGGTATTCATTATTATTATTATTATTATTATTATTATTATTATTATTATTATTATTATTATTATTATTATTGCTGTTCATGGTGTTACTACTACCACCACCACTACTACTACTACTACTACTACTACTACTACTACTATGAACAGTTTGTTGCATACATTTTCACTACTGAGTTTATTAAATGTTGTTGTTATTGTTCTTCTTCTTGCAGTTTGTGTATGCATGTGGCAGATGGTTTAGTTATGTAAGAGTATATGGCTTTTCTTTCCACTCGTGTGTGTGTGTGTGTGTGTGTGTGTGTGTGTGTGTGTATGTATGTATGAGAGGTTGGTGCCCTTCACTCCACGGCCTCATTTCTCCTCCTTGCTTGCCTGTCTGCCTCTTTCCCTTTCTTTCTCCCTTTTTCCTTTAACGGCGATGGTGGTGGTGGTGGCGGAGGTGGTGATGGTGATAGTTTCCTGTGTGTGAGTGGACTACATAATTGTTTGAGACGAGAATTTGTGAATACTGATTTGTGGTCAGTTAATTTCTCTCTCTCTCTCTCTCTCTCTCTCTCTCTCTCTCTCTCTCTCTCTCTCTCTCTCTCTCTCTCTCTGTGTGTGTGTGTGTGTGTGTGTAGTGATAGTTATATAGTTAGTAGAAAAAGAGGAGGATTATAGCAAAGGGACGAGGGGAACGAAGGAAAGAAGGCGGAGGAGGAGAAGGAGGAGGAGGAGGAGGAGAAGGTTTAGGCGAGTAAAAAAAAAAAAAAAAATAGGTAAGAGAAGTACCACACACGAACAAAGGCGTTACGTGACGCTCAAATGGTCATGGGAGTATTTATATAATTTTTCCCCTTCTTCGTCGTCGCTCTCCTCTTCTCCCTACTCTTTGTTCTCCCTTATCGCCCACCAGCGGAAGATTTAAGACACGTGAAAGCAGTTTGCCTTCTGAGCGGAGTGCTGCTGCCTCCTCAATTTTTTTTTTTCAACACATTCATACACTCATACATGGCCAATTAGATGAGTATGATAGAAGCAGCACGTATGGTTTTAGCACCTTACGTGACTTGCTCTCTCTATACGAGCTATACACGAATAAATATAAAACAAAAGCAGATTAGATTTTACGAAGATTTTTTCACATTATTATTAGTTTTTTTTTTTTTAAGAGATTATCGAGTTTTTTTTTTTGTTAATATTACCATGTTTGATTTAATTGTGTGTCTAAGAGTGGTTTAGTGTTGCGGGGGACTATGAGTGTGCCAGGTGATGTGGTGTGGTGTGGTGTGTTGTGTTGTGTTGTGTTATGTTGTGTTGTGCAATGACTGGCTAGCTGGCTGGGTAACTGTGACTGGCTGGCTGACTGGAGGATCAGGTTGTGTCGTCTTCTCGCCTTGGGGTGCTGGAAACTACTTTGTCTTCTTTTACATAATTTATATTCCCCCACGTTCTGTTGTATCGTGTTTTTCCCTCGCGTTACTTTTTTTCTTTTATCCTTTCATTTTCGGATTTTCTTTCAGCCTTGATGGAAAAACAGTTTTGACTTTCAATGTATGTCTGGTAAAGTGTGACTCACTCTGCCTGTTTCCTTATTATTTTGATGCGTTTTGAATGAATACAACCTTTTTCTCCTCTATGAAAAGTGTTTGTCTTCTCTCGCTCATATTTTACCTGCTTTGAATTAATATAGACCCCCCTGTAAAAAGTAGCAATAACCAAAGAAAACAAGGTTCATGCTATCTCATTGTGTGTATGTTTGACTTGTTTGCAGATTTTTAAGGGAGTTGTTGGATGTCAAAACCGATTTTCAAAGTTAGATTCCGTGTATAGTGTTTAGCTTGTGAGGTAACGCAGGGTCAGGCAAACAGATCTTTATTATAATATATTTTTGTTTTATTTATTTATTTTTTTTTCTTGTCTTCTTTTTTCTCCTTGCCATTTTTTTTTATTTGTCTTACGGTTTTTAACATTTTTCTTTTCTTTAGTGTTTTGATTGAAAATTATATTGATATTCTTATTGTATATACATATTTTTCCTATCAAGTTTCGTTGTGATTATTTTTCATCTTCCTCACATTTTCTTTTCTTCCCGTTTTCTTATTTCTCTAAGTGGTGATGAAACTTTTTTTTCTGATCTTTCATATAACCTTATTTTTCCTCTATTTTCTTATTGTTTTTTTTTTTGTTTTCTTCATATTTTCTCTTCGCTCACTCTTTTCCATTTCTTATTTTATCTTTTCCTCCAGCGCTGGCAGAAAAGGTTTTGTCTTCTCTGATCGTATATTGTTATTCCATTTTGTTGTCCCTTCTTCTTTCCCCTTGCCATTTTTCCTCCTCTTTTCCTTTTTCCTATTGCTCTTGTACTCGTATACTTTTGTTATACTACTACTACTACTACTACTACTACTACTACTACTACTACTACTACTACTACTATAAACTATGTCTATCTATTTTTCTATCTATCTATCGATCGATCGATCGATCTCTAACTATCTCTATATATGAATGTGTGTGTGTGTGTGTCTGTCTGTCTGTCTCAATCTGTCGGTCTGTCTGTCTCTATAATTAGTCTATCTATCTATCTATCTATCTATCTATCTATCTGTATCTATCAACTACCCTCGGTGATTCCTGATACTCTGCCTCAGTTTAGAACATATCTCTCTCTCTCTCTCTCTCTCTCTCTCCTCTCTCTCTCTCTCGTGTGTGTGTGTGTGTGTGTGTGTGTGTGTGTGTGCGTGAGCTTTCCGGTAAAAATTTTGTACGCTTTCTAATTTTTTTTATTTTTTCATATTCATGTGGTAATTTGTAGGATTCATGAAGTTTTTGATTAATTTATTTTCTTGTTGGGAATAATTGTAAGAGAGAGAGAGAGAGAGAGAGAGAGAGAGAGAGAGAGAGAGAGAGAGAGAGAGAGAGAGAGAGACGCATATGTAAAAATCTCTTATTTATTCCTTCCCCCCCTTCTTTTCCTCCCATCCTCTCTCTCCCGCCCACTCACTCACCTTAAAGCGGGGCCGCCACGTGTAGGCCTGTTGGGTTCTTGCAGCTTCGCTTTGTCTTTGTGTTCTTCTTAACGATCTTCCTCCCTCCTTCACCTCCTTACAAAACACACAAAGCCTCGAGTAGTAATCTCAGGGTAATAACACACGGATCAGTAAAAAAAAGATAATGATTTGAACTTTTGTATTTTCCTACGTTGTATGGTGTTTACTGATACCAACGTGCCTTTTTTTTGTTTAGTCATCATCCGCCTTGTATAGTTTTTTCTTTCCTCGTAATCCGTCCTCCCATTCTCCATTACTGAGTGACATTAACACGAGCTTCTATTTTTTCTTCCCTTTTTTTTTCTCATCTTCGTTCGTCTAGTATACTTTTCTTTCATCCTCATCCATCCTCACATTCCTTCACTGACACCAACGCGATCATCTTTTTATTCACCTTCATTCTCAACCGATATTTTTCCCTTCATCCTCATCCATCCTCCCACACTCCGCCACTCCCTCAGCCCCTTTATTTTCCCAGCCCCGAGCCTCACTGCCCTCGACAACCGTGAGGACCTGCTCTCCTTGACACCACACATCCTTAATGCACACGCCTCACCAATCCCGTGACGCCTGTAATAGTTGTTGGTCGTTTTACTATCATAAGGTGAAAACAGAGAGGCCAGTTTATTTAATTTGCTGTCATTATATTTTAGGAGGAATATGTGTATGTTGGTCTGATTCAGGGTAGAGGAGAATGAGTAATAAATGATAAAAAGGTGCAATGGTTAGGCAATATTTCTTACAAGAGGAGATTAAAGTTCTCGGTTTATATTCGTTAGTAAAGGATAGATTAAGAGTTTGTCTGATGGAGGTGTTTGAGTGGCGTAAATATGTAATAGGGGTAAATTGGAGAGTATCAGAATAGGACTAGAAGTAATGGGTTCAAGATTCATTAAATTAGTTTGAAAAAAGATAAGTGATCAGAAATTTGTAACGGGCCAGACAAACAAGCAAGCAGACTGACAGATACACATAGAAAACGCTCCTAGTAATAATTTTCAGCAACACGTACAGCCTTGTGTCACTGTGCGTGGATTTTAAGGGGGACTAAATTGTGATATAAAAATAATAATGAAATAAGTGTCCTTCTTCCTACTCCGCATCTTTTAAAAATCTGATTGTGTACACCATGTTATTCAGGAAAACCTTTTTAGTTAGGTATCATAATTTACTGGTTGTAACACGTGACTTGGAAATTCCTTTAAAAAAATCTGTATATGAAAAAAGAAAACTAGTCAAAACCTCTTTAACTACTTCCTTGGTTTGGTTTCCACTCATATTATCCCTTCCCCTTTTCGGTAAATTCAGCTAATAACACACTCGAACACATATTGTTATTTGGTGGAAAAACACGCTATGTATTGTGTTATTTGAAGATTTACGTAGGAAATAGTGAGTAAAAATTAGCTCTCTTCTTTCATTTGTCTTCCCCTTGCATTGTCCCTTCAGCTTAATAAAACACACTTAAACAGCCATTCCCTCATTTTTATCTGATGGAAAAGCACGCTAGGTATCGTGCGGCGAGTTAGACTGGAAACAGTGAGCATAAACATTCGGTCACTTCTGCGATTTTAACCTCCCCTTGCATTATCTCTTCCTCTCTTCGTGAAAATCAACTTAATAATGCGCACTTCAACAGCTATTCCATCACTGCTATTCGGAGGAAAAGCGCGTCAGGTATATTTGCTTTTAAACATTGTACGTAACATGCCTCGCGGTGGTGACAACAGAGGAGTGTGAGCGGCGGACGTAAGTAACCAACGCGCTGCCTGCTGATCTCGTATTGTTCTTTATTTTCCCTTCCTGATATAAAAACTATGGAAATGGAGTATTTTTACCCTTTTTTTTTTTTTTTATTAGACAGATAGATTGATAAGTGTGTTGATAGATATATATAGATACATCCATACATAGATAATAGATAAATGCAGTTAGGTGTATCTAAGCAGGTATATTTACGTAGATACATATATATATATATATATATATATATATATATATATATATATATATATATATATATATATATATATAAGACGAAAAGAAAAAGAAAAGTAGAAAGTAAGTGATAATTAGAGAGAGAGAGAGAGAGAGAGAGAGAGAGAGAGAGAGAGAGAGAGAGAGAGAGAGAGAGAGAGAGAGAGAGAGAGAGAGAGAGGCCTCTTTAAGGTGTGTCATCGAATTTTTCTCAGGTAACCTTGACTTCGTATTGTTTTTTTTCTCAGTCTTGCATCGACTTGTTCCCACCAGCTGTGGTGTAGCCTCGTGTCTCTCTCTCTCTCTCTCTCTCTCTCTCTCTCTCTCTCTCTCTCTCTCTCTCTCTCTCTCTCTCTCTCTCTCTTCTTTCACTTCTTTTATTACCTCCTCCTCCTCCTCCTCCTCCTCCTCCTGAACCACAGTTTTCTTTTGTTGAAGTTACAGGGAATTCCAAGTGCGAATATGAGAGAGAGAGAGAGAGAGAGAGAGAGAGAGAGAGAGAGAGAGAGAGAGAGAGAGAGAGAGAGAGAGAGAGAGAGAGAGAGAGAGAGAGAGAGAGAGAGAGAGAGAGGAAACAAAGGATGAATTTAGAAACATGTCATGTTAATGTAAGTGTAAAGGAGGAAGACGAGGAGGAGGAGGACGAGGAGGAGGAGGAGGAGGAGGATAAAGACGAATACAAGGAAGAGGAGGAGGAGGAGGAGGTTGATTGATTGATGGATTGATTTAAGGTGCCGCATCAGGAAGAGGAGAGGAGGAGGATGGTGGTGGTAATGAAGAAGGAAGAGGAAGGAGACGAATACAGTGGAAGAAAAAAAACAAAACAAAGAAGGAAGGAAGGAAAACATAAATAAATGAATACTGAAGAGAGGCAACACAAAAAAGAAAAAAAAATCTTGGAGGAGGAGAATGACGAGGAGGAGGATGAGAAGGACCAGGAGGAGGAGGAAGAGGAAGAGGAGGAATGTTAAAAGGTTTGTGGAGTATAAAATTGTGGACGCATCCTGTCTGAGTCTTTGGTGTTTGTTTGTTTGAATTCCACCACCACCACCACCACCACCACCACCACCATTATTATCATTGTCACGTATAAACTACACGGCATTATAATAAGTATCTACGTGCCTTCGTCGAGATACCTGTAGTCATCAGCAATTTGTCCCCTCTCTCTATATATTACATAGATTATTTTATGTAGAGCCTTTAGGCGAATGAAAGGACATGTTAGAAAGAATAATAAAAAAGTTCGGTAGTTAAATACAGAGAATAGCTACTAGGGGAACAAAAAAATGCAGAAAAAAGAGGAGTAGGAGGTAGAGAATAATAATAATAATAGTAATCGTAATAAAAAATAATAATAACGCGAGGAAGAAAACGATTAAGAGGAAAAACTGAAAAAAACTGAAAGAAAGAATAAAAAGAAAAAAAAGTGCAGGAGAATGAAAAATCAGAAGCACAGACAGACATAGAGGAAACATGAGAAACTATCGTACTATCAATCCACAACCATGGGCTGGAGCGATGGTTCCTGCAGTACAAATGCGGCAGACTGGGGGAGAAATACGAAAGAAAACGGGTATGAGTGTCAGAGAAAATGGACATCCGTACTACTTGTCTTGTCCCTTTTTGTATTGTTTGTTACTACCAACTACTACTACTACTACTACTACTACTACTACTACTACTACTACTACTACTACTACTACTACTACTACTACTATTACTATAAGTGATGGGTAGGAATTTAATTTCAGAGACTTAAATATTGTTTTCTATTTTCATTTTACCTTTCGTCCTTGAATCATGAGTAACCAGGAGGAAACAGGCTCAAGGTGTGTGTGTGTGTGTGTGTGTGTGTGTGTGTGTGTGTGTGTGTGTGTTTCGGTATTTCCTATCCATATAATCCTTGTCCCAATTCTTTTTTTATTTTTCTTTGTCTTTATTCGCGCTTTCCCTCTTCCCATTGCTTCTCTCTCTCTCTCTCTCTCTCTCTCTCTCTCTCTCTCTCTCTCTCTCTCTCTCTCTGTCCGTGCCTCATTCGCTTCATAATTATTGACACATGCAGGTATTTAATTTGTTCACTTTGTATTCTTGTGTAACCATTCTTTTTAAGTTAACTAACTGCATAAAAGTAATAATTGGTTAGGTGTCTTCTTATTTTCATATTTTTGCTTCTCTTCTTCCTTCTCCTCCTCTTCCTTCTCTTCCTTTCCCTTCTCTCTTTTTTCTTATTTTATACGTTGTTGTTGTTGTTGTTGTTGTTGTTGTTGTATTGTTTATTATTATTATTATTATTGTTATTATTATTATTATTATTATTATCATTAGTAGTAGTAGTAGAAGTAGTAATAGTAATGGTAGTAAAAATAGTGGTAGTAGTAATAGTAGTAGTAATAGTAGTAATAGTAGTAGAAATAGTAGTAGTAGTAGTAGTAGTAGTAGTAGTAGTAGCAACAGTGGTAGCATTAGTGAAAGTAGTAGTAGCTGTAGTTGTTGTTGCTGGTGATGGTGATGGAGGCCGAGTCATAATTAAATAACGGTTATTTTTGTTGCCAATATTGAAGCCGATGATGATATTTTTTCCAACGGGACCTACTCACTTAAAAAGTAAATAAATAAAACTAAGTAATATGCAGCGAGTCACAGCAGCGAACAGCCTCCGTGCAGGAATGACAAGTGATGCAACAGTAGTATACACGGACACGATTTCCCACTGATGTTTCCTGTTAGAAAGACGTTTTTCACTCCACGCCTTCACTTTCAGGTCACAATAGAAGAGAAACGGAGCTTGAAAAAAAAAAAACCTCAGGATGTGGAAATATATTAGGCAATTCTATACAAACAACTCAAGGTTACCAATCGTCACACGTAAAGCTGTATGATTAATTAATGATCCAACCGTACAGTGAAAGTGTCCTTAAGTGTTAACGTTAATCCACCGTATACCGCAAAATTTCCTTCACCCAACACGTAAACTCCATCTCGAACATACTAAAATATTAACTACTCAAAAAAAAAAAAAAAAAAAAAAAAAACGACCACAACATTAGACGATTAAATAAATAAAAATATAAATAGACAAGTAATATTCTGTGTGTGTGTGTGTGTGTGTGTGTGTGTGTGTGTGTGTGTGTGTGTGTGTGTGTGTGTGTGTGTGCGTGCGTATGTGCGTGCGAGGAATGAACCAGTCCTGAGACCTTGACACGGCGACCTGGTGTGGACCTGCTGTTTGGGGAGGGAAAGAGGAGGAAGGAGGAGAGAGGAGGAGAGGAGGAGAAAGGAGCCGGGATTGGATGGAAGGGAAGGGAAGAGGATGGAATGACAGGAGCAACAGTATACGGGAGGGAGGGAGAGGAGAGAAAGGAAGGGGAAGAAAGGGGACGGGACTAGGTATGAGGAAAGAGAAGGGAGGAGATAATACGAGGCAGGAGTAAGGGCCAGGAGAGGAGAGGGGAAAGATGGCGATGGGGAAGACAAAGGAAAGAATATGAAGGGAAACTGAATACACTTTTGCTATATATATCTGGTTCTTTATTTTACTCTTTTGCTCTATCACTACCGTCACTTTAAACTAAATATTGTAATTTATCCTAAACAACATTGTAAGGTCCGACAAACCTGCTGCTGTTTGTGTTTTGTTTTCCTTTGTCTTCCTCCTCACCTCACATTTTTTTCTTCTCTCTCTCTCCCTCCACCTCTTAACTTCCCTTCCCTCCCCCCTCTCTCTCTCTCTCTGGCCAGTTTTTATTTAGGTATGATATATTTCCAGTACTTTTTTACCCTTTAATTTCTTTCATCTATTATTATTATTATTATTATTATTATTATTATTATTATTATTATTATTATTATTATTATTATTATTATCATTGTTGTTGCTGTATTTGTTGTTGTTGTCGTTGTTGTTGTTGTTGTTGTTGTTGTTGTTGTTGTTGTTGTTGTTATCATTATCATTATTATTATTTAACTTTCCACGTGACTTTAATTTTATCCATTTATTGTTATTTTTTTCACCGTGTTTATTTTTAGATGTTTTCCTTCTAAACACGTCAATCCAGCTGATCTTTCATTCATATTAATCGTATTGATCTATTTAAAATGTATTATTTCAAAAGCATAATAAGTTACTTTATTTTGTTCAAATTTTCGTATATCTGTGTAATTCTTTTTATTCTGAAGGTTCCGATAATTGTTTCTCGAAAGTGCGTGCGGGTGAGTGGTGAGTTTCTCGTCTTGGATTGCGAGTGATGGTCGTGACGTGTTGGTGACGTAAGACATATCCGTGATATTTCTCTCTCTCTCTCTCTCTCTCTCTCTCTCTCTCTCTCTCTCTCTCTCTCTCTCTCTCTCTCTCTTTGTTCTTTGATTCATTCTTTTTACTTTTTTCGTACCATTTGCTTTGTATTTATTTACTTGTTAACTTGTTTTTTCTTTTTTCTATATTCTTTTCCTTAATTTTTGTTTCTCTTCATCTCCCTTAATTTCTTTCTTTTGCTATACATTGCTTCCTCTCTCTCTCTCTCTCTCTCTCTCTCTCTCTCTCTCTCTCTCTCTCTCTCTCTCTCTCTCTCTCTCTCTCTCTCTCGCTTAATGAGATGCACGAGAGCAAGATGCAGCACCAACAGTTTTTTCCCTTCGTATTACTAACGGTGTTTCCTGTTCCTTCAATTCCGCATTTACACCACTAGACGGATACATGCATTAGTCTGGGCGTGAAAGGCGTGTGTGTCAAGTAAAGGCAGCAGGAGGAGAGGGGGTTGGTGGGCCTGGTTTTGCGGGTGAGGGGTTGGTGGGAGTGAGGGGGTGACGCCTTGCTCGGGCCGCGTCACACACCCACCCTTACCACGAAGACACGGCAAAAACTAGTCCCTTTACTATCCCGTCCCGCCTCGCCCTTATCATGATGGGAGGAGGAACTGTAATATCCACCTCGTCTCGTTATCTCACGGTGTTTTGTTCGTGGATAGGGAAGATGCATCGTGGGGTGTCCGTAGGGTGTGTGTTTAGTGTAGGCCATCCGTCACTCCCTCCTGCCGCTGTCTGCACGAGCTGGAGTCTGGGACGGGATGGAGAACTAGGTAAGGCCTCTTGCATGCGTGCCTCTCGGTGTGTTGTGTCACTCCCTGCCAGCTTGATAAGGACGCTAAGGAGAGAGGCAGAGGTCGTGCGTGGTAGCGTAGTGACTCCACCTTCACCTCTTCTTCCTTCTCCTCCTCCTTTTTCCTCCTCCATGGCTCCACCTTCACCCACTCCTCCTCTTCTTCCTCCTTATGGCTTCACCTCCCTGCCCGGAATTCTCTACCTCGTGATGTCGTCAGTAGTGCAACAGTTATAGCTTCCAGGAACTGATTAGACTGCTAGACTGTAATCCAAAACTGAGATATCGCAGTAAAATCCAAACTATTCCTAATGTTATTAATGTTACGAAATGTTGCTTTTCTTTCTGTCCCTTTCTTTTAGTTTTCTTTTATTTTTACGTGTTACTGGTGATTATAGAGCTCGACTGAGTGTTCACGGATGCTTGTTGCAATAGTGATAGTTCTCATCCTGCTCCTTTCAAGATTTTCCATGCACCTTTTCCTTCCATACTGCGCGGTATTTGTTTCTTTCCTGCCAGTCATGGTAGGAGGGACTGGCGGGTGGGGGAGAGCCTTCACCTTTACTATCCTACATCTCTTGCCTTAGATTACATAGTGTAGCTCATCGTGATCAGCCTTATAAAGACTGAGTTCGTTTGTTGGTGTTTGCACTTCCTTTTGTCTTCCTTCGTGTTGGTCCTCTGGCTCCCACTCCACCTCCTTTGCTGTCTTATTTTTTTTTGTTAAATTAGAGAGTGTAACGTAACGAAAAATCCTCGTAGGTCAGTATGTTCACTGTTTGTACTTCCTTAGTGCTCCTTTGTGTTCCTATACTTCACCTTCCTTCTCCTCTTCCTTTTCCTCTTCCTCCTCTTCCAACCTCCATCTTCACCTCTTTCTCAATATGTTTACGGTTTATATTTCATTAGTGTTCCTTTGTCTTCCTATTCCAACACTCTCCTCCTCCTCTTCCTCTTCCAACCTCCATCTTCACCTCTTCCTCCACCACCTCTCTATGGCTAATCATCCACATGTTGCCTCGTCATCCCTCCAGCGCTGGTCCAAGGCCCCTGCTGCCAATCTGCTCCTCCCGTCGTGCGCCTCTCGTGTCCAAAAGGTCGCCAGCCTTGACCGATGATTCCCTGAATATATTACGTTCGCCACACTTGTCCCTGTATTTACTTACGTTGGTGTTATGTTGGTTAGTACGCGTCATATTCATACTCGTACATGATAGGGAGTGTGGTTAGTTTGGTGACGTAACTTGGCCTAGGGATGGACGCAATATTTGGATTCTTGGTTTTTGCTGATTTTCTTTTGTTCGATTGCTTGACTGGTTATTTAGTTGGTTGGTTAGCTTGGTTTCTTTGTTTTTTTCTCTTTTTCTGTTTTTTTTTTAAGTAATTTCTTTTTCTTTTTCTCAGAGACTTTCTTTTGTTTGTTTGTTTCCTTTTTTCATGGTCTTTTCTCTTCTTTCTTCAACATTTGGTCGTTCTTTAGTTCTTTCCTTCATTTTTTTAAATTTCTTGGTTATTCCTTTCTTTTTGTTTTGTTTGTTTATTTTTCTGTGTTTTGTTTCTTTCATTCTTTTATTTTTTATTTTTTTATTTTGTCTGTCCGCGTTTCTTTATTTCTCTTTTAATATGTTCCCTCCTCCCTTCCCCATTCACTTTCCTTTCTTATCATCTTTCTTTATTTCCTGTTTTTTTGTCATTATCTTCATTCATTCATTCATTCACTCTTTCAGTCTATCTATCTTTCTTTCCAACGTTCTTTGTTTTTTGTCTTGCTATCTACCTTTCCATCTTTCCTTCCCTTTAATTTGTTTTTTATTCATCTTTCTTTCTATCTATCTATCTATCTATCAACTCTCCCTTTTTTTATTTCTTCCCTTTGTTTTTGTCTGATTAACTATTCTCCTTTCTATCCTTCCTTCCCATCACTTCCTTTGCTGCATTCACTCCGTCCTGTGTTTTGTTCCGTTCGTTAAGTTCCCACAAAGCCACACGAAGCAGGAAGGTTAAGACTGTATACATTTGTTTTTTCACGATATTTCTTTTTGTTGTTGTTTACCGCCGTAAGCCACAAAACCGGAACCAGACGAGGCCTCAAGGTGGAGAAGCGCCTCGTGGAAAACAATCACTCCACTTCACTCCACTCACGCATCTCTCTCTCTCTCCTCTCTCTCTCTCTGAACATGAAAATCTAAATAAAGTACATTACAAACTGGTCATGTTTTAAATTTGAAGGTTTAAATGACTAATGATTTTGCTGTGTCATGACTTACAACCCCCCTCGAAATCTCTCTTATTTCCCTCTCCCTCTCCCTCCCCCACTCCCTCTCCTTCCCCTCCCTCTCCCTCTTTTCTCATGCGGCCTTGGTGTAGCGGGAGGAGTGAGTAAGTCGTGGCTACAGAAGACACGACCCCTCGAGAATACAGGAATATACAGCAGTCCGGTGGGTTTATCGGCAGCGTCTCTTCGTGGTAGGACTTGCCACATCACGCTGCTAACTCTTGAAGGTGTCTGATGCAATGAAAGACCCGACATTTATTTACTTATTTATTTACTTATTTTTATTTTTTCTTGTGGGGTGTTATTGCTTCCTTTGTTGTCTCTTTCTCTTAGGGGTGTCTTAATGTTATTGATGGATAATGTAAGTAATTCATTATGAAAAGCCAAGAAGTTTTATTTATTTATTTATTTATTTTTTTAGTGGGTTTCGATTTATGATTCTCTCTCTCTCTCTCTCTCTCTCTCTCTCTCTCTCTCTCTCTCTCTCTCTCTCCTCTCTCTCCTCCTCTCTCTCTCTCTCTCTCTCTCTCTCTCTCTCTCTCTGTCATTTTTATACATGCGTGGGTTTAAGTACGTGTTAATGATCTTTAATGCTGGTTGACATGGAGGCCCCAACATTTAATTATTCATATATTTTCCTTGTAGCGTTGTTACTTCTTTATTTTTGCCCTCTGTTTCTCTCTATCTCTCTCATACATTAGTTGGTTTAAATGCGTCTTATTTTAATGATATATGTCACAGGACCGGTGATTTATGAGGCTGTCTGGTGCACTGGAAGACCAAACCTTTATCTTTTTTGTTTTTTTGTTTGGTTTTTGTTTTCCTAGTGCCATTATTATTACATTTTTTTTCTTTTCCTTCTCTCTTTCTCTCTTTCTCATGCCTTCATGGGTTTAAGTGTGTCGTGATTTTAAACCCTTTCACTGCTATTTGCCTCATGGTTTCTTTATGCCAAACCAGCGTTGGGACATTTAATTTAATATTTTTTTACATCCGCCACTAAAGATTCTACAGTCTGTTCAGTGGAAAATGTAATCTTTCAATACATTTCCCATTCCTGTAGGTGTTTGTAAAGAGTTTATGCAGTACGTTTAATGGTGTGAATAGCTGCATATCACAGGGAAAGGGACTGATGACATAGATGTAGTGATTCAGGGGATATGGCATATGTGTTACTGTCATTATATTTTTTCCCTCTCATTCCGTCTCTCATACATTCATGGGTATATGTGTGTCTTGGCTTTGATGATGCATGACCTGACACAAGGGATTAGGTTACTGTCTTTCCTTTTTCTTCTCGTGGTGTAAGATGGGCAGAGTGAGGGAAATACTACTGGATAAAAATCATTCTCTAGGAAAAAAAAATAAATAAAATGTGTCGTGTTAAGTTTGTCGTGAAAGGATGTGGGGAAACCTTTGTTGTGGGGGAAATTGTACAGATGAGCTGCACCTGAGAGAGAGAGAGAGAGAGAGAGAGAGAGAGAGAGAGAGAGAGAGGAGAGAGAGAGAGAGAGAGAGAGAGAGAGAGAGAGAGGAGAGAGAGAGAGAGAGAGAGAGAGAGAGAGAGAGAGAGGAGTGTGGAGGATTATAGGATTTTAATATAAAAGTAACATGAGAAACAACAACGCAAATTTAAACTTACAAATTAAGAGATGACCTTATTTTTATTATATTTTATCTATACAGTAATATTTTGAGCTATTCCAGACAGACAGACAGAGAGAGAGAGAGAGAGAGAGAGAGCGGAGAGAGAGAGAGAGAGAGAGAGGAGAGAGAGAGAGAGAGAGAGAGAGAGAGAGAGAGCACCATGGGAGTGTATGCCGAAGGTTACTCAACTCGTGGCCATGACTCGATTGTTCATCTACAAGCGGCCTTCGCACCTCACTGTACTTATCCGTGAGGCGAGATCAAACTGAACTCGCGCTGTTGTGTTCACGTCATTCCTTCCTTGGTGGTGAAATGTTTCCTGAAAGTGGGATTCTGAGAAGCTCTGAGAAGCTCTGATATCTAATTAGAGTGCATGAGAGGGAAGTGACCTGAGCCAAGGTGACGGAGTGTGAGTTTCGTGGTGTGTGGAGAGGAGGGTACTCGTGGTAACTGCAGTGGCAACCTCCCGTGGGCTTTTTTTTTTTTTTTTTTGTTTTGCCTCTCCTACATAAAAAAAAAAAAAGAATTAGTTTGTTGGAGTTACTCCAGAGAAACGATGTAAAACTGATTCTGGAACCTGCAACCTTCAATAAAGATTTGCTAGAAGATGGGAATTGCATGGGGTTAAGGAGAATAAGATGCCCATGCATATGATTACGTACGAATGTAATTACTCTCATAGGCTAAGTTATGTATTACATAACTAGGGGACTGCCACGTGTAGGCCTAATGACTTCTTGCAGCTTCTCTTATATTCTTATGTTCTCAAGTTCAAAGTACGTGTAATTACATTGAACCTAACAAGAAAATACATATGACTAAATCCTACTGCGTGCAAAACTACATGTAATAGTATTGAATTACCTAGTTACGTATCAATTATACATAAATACAAAATTACACGATAACTCCATAGAATTACAAACACCGATCACACACACAGGAAATCACAAGAGGATCCTATTGAAATGCAACACATGGTCCCGGTTTCAGAAGTGACCTCGTCCTAAGACCAAACCTGAATTGTCTTATTCTTCCGTGCTGCCTCTTGTTCTTTACCAGTTGTGTCCTCGCGCACCCTATGATAAGGATCTTTCCCGATAGGTGCAACTGGAGCATAAAGTGTTGTATCCAAGACGAACTTTTTGATGTAGTTGAAAGGAAAATTATCTGTATTGATATATATATATATATATATATATATATATATATATATATATATATATATATATATAATATATATATATATATATATATATATATATATAGTATATATATATATATATATGTATAGTGTCTTTTAGGCCTTGTTCCTGTTTCCCTTGAAAAAAAAAAAAAAAAAAAATCATTACGCAGACTGAAATATATACATCTATGTTTTGTCTCTTTGTGCGTGGAGTGGGCGGGCGTGGATGAGGTCGCTACCCAGCACAGACAGGCTCAAAGGCCAAGGAGACGAGGAGGAAACCGTGACAAGCCGCAGCGTAGCGTATGTTTCCGTAACTCGATCAAACTTGTATATTGTCTGGCCGCGAGGCACTGAGGCATGCACTGTCCAGCTTCCCTCCTTCTCTCCCTCTCTCCTATCCTCCCTCCCTCCACAACAAGGGTCATAATCTGCACGTCTTGTAGGTCTCCCGCACTCGCCTCTCCTTCCCGTGACCCTCTGATCACGGATGTTGTCTGGAAACCCCCAAGTTACCAGCGCCACGGGACGGGTTGAGCTAGGGAGGGGCCACCACGCTGGGCCCCTCCACCCCTCCACCCTCTTTGTGTGGGTGTCGTGTGGAGGCTGGTGTCGGGTGTTGGGTGTTGGCTGCGGTGTTGTGTAAGCTGGTGTCACACTCCGCTTAAAATCTCTTACCATGCTGACAGTTTTGGCTGAGGGTTTTGACAGCCAAGCAAGGCACGTCTCTCGCCGGTGTGTTGTGCCGGCAAGGAGTACTAGCTACTAGCTGCGAAAATCATTGGTGGTATCAGTAGTGAACCTTCCGTACCGAGTGAGTCTTGAAACGTGACTTGTTGCAGTAAATAGTTTTTTTTTTCTTTGTATTGCTCTTTCCAGTATTTTCAAGTAAACGATTTCATTTTTCGTAATTTGTGACTTCATAATTATTAAAACGACAGATTTGTGCAACATTTTTATATTTATAAGTTGTATTTAAAAATCGCAGTTCCAATTAATTCGTTCAGCCACAAGTAGCGAATTCCTGTTTTTAGCTTCATTATTGTGTGTGTGTGTGTGTGTGTGTGTGTGTGTGTGTGTGTAGTTTTGAATGAAGGTAATTGCTAATACTTCTCAAAATTATATATTATAGGATGATAAAGCAGAGGAGGAAGAGGAGGAGGAGGAAGAGGAGGAGGAGGAGGAGGAGGGGGAGGAGGACGAGGACGAGGAGAAGATCTGGGGAAAAACAAAACTACGGTGACTTCAACTCTTCCAAGGAAAGAAGCATCAATCCTTATATTTATGGCCAATTCACCTGTGTGTGTGTGTGTGTGTGTGTGTGTGTGTGTGTGTGTGTGTGTGTGTGTGTGTATAGGAGTAGAATGTTAAGAAAACTAGACTGAACACTGAAGCAGCGCGCAACCTGAAGAGGAGAAGATTTTCAGTCTAGTGTTAAGCAAAAATGGCAGATTTATCTTCCTTCTTCAATAATCCATTTGACTTTCTCTTGAGGGATTGTCATCTTAGTGGTCCTTTTCTCTTTTTATTATTTTCTTTTCGTTGCCTATCTACATTAAAAGAAAAAAAAATATGCAATGGATGTGAGAAGGTTCTTAGGAAATTTTATTCGAAGCAAGTACAGTACAAAATCAGGAAACCCAAAAAGCGCTGTCTTGTGTTTTCCTCTGACGTTTGGAGCGGAGGTTGTCTCATTATTTGTGATCTGCAATGACTAAAACTACTCCTACATCTCGTAATTTTGAGATTCATTTTTTAACTATTTTATTTTGGGATTCACATCTTCATCGGGCCTTTTTTTCTTTTTTTTTTGCCGTGTTTTTGTTGCCCTTGGCCAGATCCTCTCTTATGTAAGAAAAAAAAAATACTATGAAGTAGCATAAAGATATCGAACTATACAAGTATTTGAGTATAGTGGTAATTCGTGGTAATTAGGATACACTGAATTGTTTATGTATTTTAAGATTGTTTAACTGCTTTTATGTCTTTGATTTTAGCGCCATCCACAATATTAGTCAGTCAGTCAATCAGTTAGTCGGGTATTCAATTATCAGTAAGTCATTTATCCACAATGTTAGTCAGGCCAGTCAAGTAGTTAATCAATGAGCGAGTCAGTCAGTCACTCAGCTAATGAGATTGTTACAGTCCCTCAGTTAATCAGTCGTTTAGTCAGTTAATCTGTGCTATTGTGTGCGAGTCTTTTGTTATACGATATTTATTTTAGAATTTAAGGTTTGGTTTCTCTTAAGAACATTCCAGTTACAGCGTGTTTCTGTGTGGTCCCCTAAAGTTGCATTCCAGCCATTGTTTCTCCTTTCCTTCCCTAAAGTGACGCAAAGGGGAAGGTGTAGGTTGTTAGTGTTATCCTTCTGTGTCCTCTCGAGTTACAGAAAAAGGCTGGAGGTTTTTCTTA
>NC_087171.1:15115766-15118266 GCF_035594125.1 Scylla paramamosain | reverse complement strand
TGTGTGTGTGTGTGTGTGTGTGTGTGCAGTCCATTAGTCCTCAGGTGCATGGGTTCCTATCATTGCCATTGTCCGAGGTTAGGAAGGGCATCCACTCCTTCACCACCTACACTGTGTAAGTTGCTTCTCTAAATAATAATGGGGATACAGTGATGGGGACATTGTTAAGGTGCTACATGGTTAACTGCCCTTTGTCATTATGTTGAAGTGTGCAAATTCCAATATTAGGTACAGTTTTCAATCACTAGCCAGCAGCAGTAGCAGTAATAATAGCAGTGGTGATGGAGTTAGTAGTAGTAGTAGTAGTAGTAGTAGTAGTTGCTATTGTTTCTTGTTTCTTCTTCTTGATCTTGTTCTTGCTCTCGTTCCTCTTACATTCGTTTATTTTTTGACGTATATGTATGCAACTCTCTCTCTCTCTCTCTCTCTCTCTCTCTCTCTCTCTCTCTCTCTCTCTCTCTCTCTCTCTCTCTCTCTCTCTCTCTCTCTCTCTCTCTCTCTCTCTCTCTCTCTCTCTCTCTCTCTCTCTCTCTCTCTCTCTCTCTCTCTCTCTCAAACAAACACACACACACACACACACACACACACACACACACACACACACACACACACACACACACACACACACACACACACACACACACACACACACACACACACACACACACACACACACACACACACACACACACACCTCAAAAACTTGCTCTGACGACGAACTAATTGTATAAGATGAAAAATTTCTCCTTTGTGGGGGAGATAGAACCAAAAGTTTACCGCGGGTGAGATAAGAGACAAGTGGTGGATTCTCTCTCTCTCTCTCTCTCTCTCTCTCTCTCTCTCTCTCTCTCTCTCTCTCTCTCTCTCTCTCTCTCTCTCTCTCTCTCTCTCTCTCTCTCTCTGACCAAAACTTTATCAACAAAACTATTCACTATGAGAAGAAAACTTAGCTTCCCTTCAGCCTCCTGTTATCTGCCTCCAACGCACTCCATTCCTTTTTTCTTTTTTATCCTTTCTCTCTCTCTCTCTCTCTCTCTCTCTCTCTCTCTCTGAAGGTTACGCAAGTAGGAGTTTGTACAGTTGCGCTAAGAAATGATGTCATGCTCTTCAAAATGTTTCCGAGGATAAAAGAAATGCAGTCTTGTTACCTGCATTTATCTCTCTCGTGTTTCTTTTTCGGGGATTGCGGAAGTTTTGGTCTCAAACGGTTTATTTTCCAGTTGGTTTGTGGGCATGAGATTCACTGGTGTTTTTAATATCAGTAATTAATTAAGGCAACTGTACAAAAAAATCATGGTTAATAGTCGTTTAATCTGCCACACTTTTTGACCTACTAACTCATTTACTGTTCGTGTGACTATTTCATTATGCACATCTAAGATCAGAAATAATGTTACATCTTTCAGTAACTTTCATTCTCAAGGCAGTGTTTCCCTTTTTCATTTGAGTCACTGAACGTACTGCTAGTGAAGTTATTGTTTTGAAATCCCTGGCAGCACTTCTAGCCGGAGCTCCGCCTATCCTTGAGAACATAGGAGTATAAAGAAAGTAAGGCAAAGTAACCTAACCTAACCTAACCTAACCTATACGAGACAGCTCCTGAACCAACGGTACGCAAGACAACTCCTCTCTTTCTCCTTTTCTGTCTGTGGTGGCTCAGTACGATTAATTAATTAGTCTTTCCTATCTGTCTTCGTAAATCTACCTCCGTGACCTCCTCTCCTAATTGTTTTAATTTTCTCACAGGTAAGGACAGCCACGTGACAACACCCCGAGATGTCCCAGGAAGGCTTGCAATAGGTGAGGGAGCTAATGGTTTTCGTTCAGATGGCAGGGATAGAGTGCATTTATCACGCCTAGGTATTCTGGTTTGGCCGGAACGCTAGAGCGGAGGGATGAAAACGTAGAAAAAAAAAGAGCTAAATCTAGAGAGAGAGAGAGAGAGAGAGAGAGAGAGAGAGAGAGAGAGAGAGAGAGAGAGAGAGAGAGAGAGAGAGAGAGAGAGAGAGAGCATGTGTGTTCGTATAGCACTTTTCTTATACTATTAGTGTGTGTGTGTGTGTGTGTTTTATCAATTATACTCTTTACTTTCCTCCTCTTCCTCCTCCTATTCCTTTCTCTGAGTAGTTTCCTCCACCACCCCCTCCCTCGAGTACTTCCCATCCTCTTCTCTCCTCTTCTCTCTCCACGTCCCTTCTTCCCCCTCCTCTCCCCTCCCTTGGTTCTTCCTCATTCTACCTGACCTATAGCTTCCGTCACACTTACCCTCACCTCCCTTCCCTCCCTCTTCTTCCCTCCTTCCCTCCCTCCCTCCCTCCCTCCCTCCCTCCCTCCCTCCCCCCTTTCTCCCTCCCTCCCTCCCTTCATTTTTCCTTTCATCGCTCACGAGGTCACTCCAGGAAATAAGAAATCCTGGTTTCCTTCATTTTCTAGGCGACAGTTTCCTCACAATTTCCTCGTCTATTGATTGAATTTCATTTTCTATTACGCGCAGTAAAGA
>NC_087171.1:15103266-15110766 GCF_035594125.1 Scylla paramamosain | reverse complement strand
CTCGAAAATAAATCCACTGTTCAAGGCAGGAGAGGTACATGGGACTGGTGTCGAGCATGCGTGTGTTGGCCCGTGATGGCTAGCGTGGACCTGCGTCTAGAAGGACCGCTCCTCTAAACCCCCACCTCGTCCTGGGTTGGGTAGAAATAGTGGGTTACGAGTGTACATCCAAATTTACCTACTATCTATCTGTCAGTTCGTCAAATTCTCGATATTTCTGTCTGTGTCCGTCCATTTGTTTGTGTCTGTGTGTGTCTATCTACCTGTACATGTGTATAACTGTCTCTCCGTCTGTCTGTGTGTCTTTCTGTCCATTTGTCTATCAGTGTATTTATTTGTCCATCTGTCTGTCTGTCTGTTTGTTCATCTATCTGTCCATTTGCTTTATCAGTATATTTGTTAGTCCGTCTGTCTGTTTATCTCTCAATCTCCCTGTCCGTTTAGTTGTCAGTAAATGTATCTGTCTGTCTGTCTGTCCATCTGTCTGTCTCGCCACTTATGCATCTATCTCTCCTCATCTCAAGTACCTCATTGAGTACACGGCTCCTCTCCTCATCTCTTCTTATCTCATCTCTTCTCATCTCTTCTCTTCTCTTCTCTTTTCCATTCCAGCTTCATCATCTCTCAAATTCCTTTCCCCTCTTTTCTTTCGCTTCTCTCATTCCTTCCTCCGTCTCTAGTCTAGTTCTTCCGTTTCCTCTTCTTCCTTTGCTCCTTCACTTTTGCTCCCTCTCCCTTTCCTCCTTTCCTATCTCCTCTCTCTCCCGTCTCCCTTCCTCCCCTCCTGCTCCATCTCTCGGGTCGTCCGGCAAAAATGTGTACCGCGTCCACATCTATTTTGTTTATATAAGGCGAGAGCGAGTGAATGATAAATAATGAAGGGAAATTTATCCGGCGGGTGGTGGTGGTGGTGGTGGTGGTGGTGGTGGTACAAGTGTGTTTGTGTGTATGTGTGTGAGTTTTGTTGTTCCTGGTTTAATTACTATTGCTGCTGCTAATGTTGCTGCTACTGTTGTTACCTTGTACTACTACTACTACTACTACTACTACTACTACTACTGCAGCATACAACAATAACACACACACACACACACACACACACACGCCACCACCACCATCACCACCACCACTACTACTGCTACCACAACCAAAAGACCCCGTTATAAAGTCCTCTGTGGCACCACCTCTCCGCACTTCGACCTCGATATAGTGTTCCTTCTCGCTCAGGCCTCCTCTCTCCTCTCCCCTCTGCCCCTCTCACTCTCTCCCATCTCCCCGGTGCCTCTCCTCGCTCAGTCCCTCTGATATATCAAGCTCATGGATGCAAAAAAGACGCGAGTATCGGGGAAACATTCAAGAACGCTGGAAGGGAAAAAAATACTAGAAATGTCCCCAATATATCAGGAAAATCTATCCGGATAAGATGGTTTTAGCTTATTTTTCCCTCCTCCTCCTCCTCCTCCTCCTCCTCTTCTTCTACTACCTCCTCCCCCTTCCCACCTACACTCTCTTGCTCTCTCTTTCACTCTGTCTGTCCTCCTCCTCCTCCTCCTCCTCCTCCTCCTCCTCCTCCTCCTCCTCCTCCTCCTCCTCCTCCTCTTCCTCCTCCTCCTTCTCCAGCGTCTCCATGCCTCATATATCCCCAGATAGGACGTGAATCCATCCGGTAATGCAGAGTTTTATATCCGAACACGTCTGTCTTCGCTTTGTTTATCCGAAAAGATACGTGAGAGGGAAGGCGCGTCCCAGGGAAACAGGAGAAAAATTTTGGGCCTCCGCGCCGGAAGGAAATTTCTCTGTACCTCGTCGTGTAAAGACTGACAGATGGATGGCTAGACACACAGACGGACACACACACACACACACACACACACACACACACACACACACACACACACACACACACACACACACACACACACACACACACAGGTGGGTTGATAAAAATGCATGTGGAAGATTAGGAAGGGCAAATGCGAACAGAGTAAAGGAGAGAGAGAGAGAGAGAGAGAGAGAGAGAGAGAGAGAGAGAGAGAGAGAGAGAGAGAGAGAGAGAGAGAGAGAGAGAGAGAGAGAGAGAATACATCGTTCCTCAAAATTCCAACCACTCACTTCATCCTTCCTTCCCTCTCTCTCTCCTTCTCAACATCTCCCCTTAACAACCTCCTCCTCCTCCTCCTCCTCCTCCTCCTCCCTCTCCCTTTGCTCAGTTTCTTGTCTGGCCGCCGAGATGCAAATTCAGGGTGGAAATCTAAAGAATATCGAGGAATATTGGAGAGGCTTCCAGTTCCCGACAACCAGACCAATACAATCCTACTTAATTTGCATGCCGAGCACCAAGTTCTGAAGCCTGATGTCAGTTGTGAGGCCGGAGGGAGTTTGAGAGAGAGAGAGAGAGGGAGAGGGAAATGTAAGATAAGTTTTCCCTTTCTTTCTGTCTGTTTGTCTGTCTGCAAGGATGCTCCACCACAGATAATTTCTTTGTATTAAAATGACGTACTTGATCTGTTTCAGCACTAGATTAAACAATTGTGCTGTCTGTATATTAATTAAAAAAAAAGCTTTCGACTTTGTGTGGAGGGATTGTGTGGAGGGTTGGCCTTTGTTGTGTGTGTGTGTGTGCGTGTGTGTTTGTATGTGTCTGCTTGCTTGGTTGCTTGCTTGCTTATTTTCGTGTATTTTTTTATTATTCTCTCTCTCTCTCTCTCTCTCTCTCTCTCTCTCTCTCTCTCTCTCTCTCTCTCTCTCATTTTCTCAACTTCCCATAATATTCAACCTTTCTTTAACTTCACCTCCATAAACTCGACAGGTTTCATTCACAAATACCTGCTTTATTATTTTCTAGGCTTTGTTTTTGTTATATCTGGTTTCACTGTAATTCTCTCCCCTCTTTCTTTTCGTCTCTCGAAGTTGTCTTTAACAGCATGCATCTGCCTGACTGCTTGCATGTGTATATGCGTGTATGTGCATCTGTCTGTACAGCTGTGAAATGATAAACGGAACACTGTCTTGCTGCGGAGTGGGAAACATTGTGTACACATGCATCCAGGGAAGATGAGAAAAGGCTGACAACAAAGATAAGATCGGAAAGTGAAGAACAACTGCTGAAGCTGTTACCTCACGAAACGAGAGGAAGCACGTAATGCCAACGAGAGATCAGTATGAAAAAGAAAAGAAAGAGAGAAAAAGAAAGAAAATAGAATGCATACAAAAAAAAGATTATAGGTAGAAAAGAATATAGATAGACAGATGGATAGATAGATAGGTAGACTGATAGTTAAACACACATAAATAGCAACTAGAACATTGTCATTACTGAGGCAAACCATATCCAAAAATGATCCACGAGAGAGAGAGAGAGAGAGAGAGAGAGAGAGAGAGAGAGAGAGAGAGAGAGAGAGAGAGAGAGAGAGAGAGAGAGAGAGAGAAGCCTTCATTAATGGGGCGACGAGCAATTTCACACTCCAAACGGCGTCAGTTTGGTGAGCAAATACCTCGGGCTTTTAATTGGCTCCAAGACAGTGTATGTGTGTATGTACGTGCGTCCGTCTCTCTCTCTCTCTCTCTCTCTCTCTCTCTCTCTCTCTCTCTCTCTCTCTCTCTCTCCACTTAATTAGCAGGGAATCTTTTTATTTATTTATGTTTTTTAGTTGTCAGGTTCTAATATTGGATTTATATGTTTATATTTGGTAATTATTATTTGTGTCATCATCTGGTATTTTCTCTACCTTTCTCTCCCTTTCTCCTTTCTACTGTGCTCTCCACCTTTATAGATTTTCTGTATTTTTTTTTTTTTTGTGTATTTCTGTATATTCTGAAGAGTGTCGTGAAGTGGTGCTTGGCAATTAACGATACAAATATTTTTCTTCTCATTTTCCGTGTACTGGGAGCTGCTTAAGAATAAATAAATAAATACAAAATAATAATCGAAAATAAATAAGTAAAAAAAAAAAAAAATGAAATAAAAGAAAAAAAAATGAGAGATGTGAAGGCCTGATAAGGAAAAAAAGAAATTCTAATATAACTGATCACCTTAGTTACGAGGGGTGCTTCATCTCCTCTTGGCTGGCTAATTGGAGTACCACTTGGGTGACGCAACAACCTTTCCCCTTGAAGCACTTAGGTGATGTACTGGAGTTTATGCATTTCCAGAGAGTGAGTGAGGCTCGCTAAGGTCTCACATCAAAGAGGAAAGGGACAATAAAATCCACATATTAATACTGCTCTTTCCCTCCTCTTCCTCTTCCTTCTCTTGCTCCTCCACTGTCTTCATCCTCTCTCACATCCTCTCCTCTTAAGTAACTCTTCGCTTTCCTCTTCCATCACAAGTTCTCTTCCTCATTCTGTTATCACTCACTTTATCTTCATTCTGCTTGTGCTCTCATTCTTTTGTCCGCCTTCCCTTGTCATTCTCGTCTTCCTTCCCCATTGTTCTCACTCTTGTCTCTTCGTGTGTGTGAGTGTGTGTGTGTGTGTGTGTGTGTGTGTGTGTGTGTGTGTGTGTGTGTGTGTGTGTGTTTGTTTGTTTGTTTGTTTGTTTCTCTCTCTCTCTCTCTCTCTCTCTCTCTCTCTCTCTCTCTCTCTCTCTCTCTCTCTCTCTCTCTCTCTCTCTCTCTCTCTCTCTCTCTCTCTCTCTCTCTCTTGAATAATATAGCTTTCCACACACATGACTGAACATCGTGTGTGTGTGTGTGTGTGTGTGTGTGTGTGTGTGTGTGTGTGTGTGTGTGTGTGTGTGTGTGTGTGTGTGTGTGTGTGTGTGTGTGTGTGTGTGTGTGTGTGTGTGTTCGCGTGTGCGTGTGTATTTTTTGTGGTGGAAGATTCAATTTACTATATTTATCTACATGTGGCAAAACACTCGAATAAGACACGCACGCGCACACACGCCCTCACGCACGCACGCACGCACGCACGCACGCACGCACGCACGCACGCACACACACACACACACACACACACACACACACACACACACACACACACACACACACACACACACGTAGTAAAACCCCCTTACCTCTCACCTCCCTCTCCCCTCCTGACCCTGCCCCAAACCTCGCCACCTCACTCACCTTTTTAAGTTCAGCACAGTGAACAGGTGTGTCATTAACGGGTCCATTTACCATCACGACACCTTGCCCTGCACTCTCTATCCCTCACGCACACACAGCAAGCCAGCCAGCGTGATAGAGCGGCTGTTGTGCAGGCGTTGATCGTAGGGCTGGGTTAATGGGAGGTTGGCTGAGGGGTGGTAGTTGTAGGTGAAGAAATACTGTGGTGTATGTGTGTAGGGTGTGAGACTGCAGGTTAGATTTAAAAAGTAAGATGTATGACAAGCCTCAGGATGTATTAGGTGGGAGAGAGTAAGTTAGGTTTTAAAAAGGAAGGGGAAGATGTGAAGTAAACTGTAGGTGTTGGGTTTGTGGTGTGGGGAGAAGGTGAAGGTAAGGTGAAGAAAGGTGTAGGGTGAGTGGGTAGGGAAAGGAAAGGGAAGGTCAAGAAAGATGTAGGACTGTAGGGTGAGCTGCACTGTTCTCCATGTGACAAAGTTGACCTCGAGGTGGTGAGGAAGGGTGGCCTTGTGTCCCTTATCTGAGAGTCCGACCAGCCTCAACCTTGGACGGTCTACCCACGCCAGCCATTGTGTGCACCTGACCACCACGTGCTGCCTTTATTGTACAGCTGAGTATATCACGTGTTTCCACCAGGAAGTTTTTTTTGTTTATTTATATTGAAGAGGATTTGTATAAAAAAAAAAAAATATCCTTAGGGTCAGTAATGAAGACAGGACAAATAGTAACGGGTTCAAGATTAAACTCTTTCAGTAGGGAGGTTTCAAGACGTTTCTCGTAATTATAGATATTCTTTTTGGACATTTCTCGATTGGAACTGGGATCTTCAGTGGTGCAGTTTCTTTTTGTCGCCTTTTTGTTGCCAGATCCTCTCTTACATGAAAAAAAGAAGCTTCATTAGGTTTAAGAAAAGAGCTAGAAAAGAAATTGATTTTCAAATGGACTGGTTAGATGACTGGAATAGACTCGGCAGTCACGTTGTAGGGAGTAGGGAGTCTATGGAGAGGGATGATAGATGGATATACGTAGGTATCTTTTATATAGTAACTACCTCCACGTGTTGGTCTGTTGGCTCTTTTGCAGCTTTCTATATTTTCTTGTGTTACGATTTTCTGATTTCTTTTAAAGGAATTTTGCTCATTTATTCTTCCATGGTTTGTTTGTCTGGATCTCTTGTCCCTTATACACTCTGCCGTGCCGTGAACGTGAACACTGACTCAGTGCATCAGTATATTTGAAAACTTCACATCACTCACAAGACGAGACTCATCTTCTTCACTACCAGTTTCGCTTCTTTCGACACACGCAACGAAAGGAGATGCTGCAGTTTGTCCTTATAACATTAATGCAATGCACTGGGACATCTGAATACCTCACAGCATCACTCACAAGGCGAAACTCATCTTGGCTACTAGTTTCACTTTTCCGATCGCACACAGCAAAAGGAGACACAGCAGGTTGCCCTAATGATACTAACAGAAGGAGCCATTTCACTTTTTTACCTTTGTACTGGCCTGGTGACCGAGGATGTTTGTGTCACTAAGATTCAGGCGCCGTCCAGCCATCGTGGTGTACAGTGGCAGACACTTGGCACGCAAAGCACGGCGCGGCGCGAACCATCTTGTGTAACGTGAAGGTGACCGTGGCAAAGGAAGTAACCAGCACTACGGGTATGTACGCATTTGCCTACTCGGTTCTTTCTCCTCTTCTAGTTTCTGTTCATATTTTTTTTCCTTGTTTTTCTCTTGTTTTCTTCTTGTTTCTCTTTTCTTCATTCTTTTTTTTTTCTTTCGTTCTTTTGTTCTTGTTTCTCAGTACGTACGGATTTTCCTCCTCCTCCTCCTCTAAGTACTACTACTACTACTACTACTACTACTACTACTACTACTACTACTACTACTACTACTACTACTACTACTACTATTAAAAATTGTAGGAGGACTAGTTGCGGCTTGGCAGGCTGTGATTACGAAAACTGTGACACACACACACACACACACACACACACACACACACACACACACACACACACACACACACACACACACAGAAAAAAGAAACTGGATATGATTTACATAACTACGATGTGGCTATTTACAAGTTATTTTTTCCTTCCTTCCTTCCTTCCTTCCTTTCCTTTTTTTTGCTCCATTCCCTCCTCGTTTGTTCGTTCGTTCTCTCGTTTCTTTCCGTATCATTTTTCTGTATTTTTTCTTTTCTTCGCTTTTAATTCCTCTCCTTTTCACTTCGTTTTTTCATTCACCTTCACTTATTTTGTCCTTTCCCTTTCCTTTGCTTCCTTCGTTCACTTTTCTCTACTTGAGTTTCCTTCTTTCTCTGTGCGTCCCTTCTTTCTTTCTTTAGCTCCATTATTCTTAGTAAGTTTTCTTCCTCGTTTCATTGGTCTCATCATTAAATTTTTTCCCGT
>NC_087171.1:15088266-15098266 GCF_035594125.1 Scylla paramamosain | reverse complement strand
AAGTGCTAGAGAGAGAGAGAGAGAGAGAGAGAGAGAGAGAGAGAGAGAGAGAGAGAGAGAGAGAGAGAGAGAGAGAGAGAGAGAGAGAACGCACCATCAACACCACCACCACAACCACAGCCATTATAAACTACACTGCAATACCACACTGAACATAAGATAAGCAAGAAACGAATGAGAGAAAGAAAACAACATCAACATCATCATCAACAACAACAACAACAACAACAACAACAACAACAACAACAACAACAACAACACGCAGCCTTCATCACCTCCCCATTACGAGTGAAGGACAGAAATGAAGGAAGGAATGAATCAACACACATTAGCAAGCCAGTGAATATGTAGAGGCTAAGGGGCACACAGATGAATAAGTAGTGTGACCGCAAGGGAGGGGAAGGGAGGGGGCAGCCAGACCGAAATTCATTTATAAAGAATTTACTACTTGTTACATATTCAGAGACAACGTGATGGTTATACTACTGGCTTGTGCTCCTTTCCCTTCCCTTCATTTTCTTTCCTTTATATATATAGTTTCTTTTTTCCCTTCTTATCCCTTCTTTTTTCCTTCCTTTCCGTTTCCTTTTTTCTTATTTCTTCTGTTCCTTGTTTTTCTTTTGTTTCCTTCCCTTTCCTTTTCCTGCCTTTACTTTTCTTTAATTTATTTCCAGTGTGTGTATGTGTGTGTGTGTGTGTGAGATATGCAATAATTTGTAATTCACACACACACACACACACACACACACACACACACACACACACACACACACACACACACACACACACACACACACACACACACACACACCTGTTTATTTATCTATCTTGCTATCTGTCTACTTATCTATCTATCTGTCTGTCTATCTATCTATCTATCTATCTATTTATCTATCTTTCCATCCTTATATCTCTCTCCATTTACCTATCAGCACACACACACACACACACACACACACACACACACACACACACACACACACACACACACACACACACACACACACACACACACATATCCCACCTGTCCTTTCCGTGTCGTGTTCGTCCAACTTCCATTTCTTTCATGCCTCACATTTTCCACCTCCCCCTCGCTCCCTCCTGCAGGCACTCACCTCCCCGCCCCCTCCTCCTCCTCCTGTCGGTGCCGTAAAGTGGGAAAAGGGGCGTATCTGTTCTCGACGCCCCCGTTACGGCCGCCTGCCCCACGTCTTCCCCTCTCTTCCAAGACAGCTTTACGCCTCTCCTCTCCTGCCCTTAACTCCCCAATGCAACCCTCCTCTTCGTCCTCCTCTTCCTTCTCCTCCTCCTCTCCTCTCCTCTTTCTCAAGTCTTCAAACTCTTTATTTCTGTACAATTTCGTTTTCTTTTTCATATTTTTTTCAGTCATCTTCCTCTGCTCGTGCCCCCTCTTCCTTTCTCTCTCTCTCTTTCTCTCTCTCTCTCTCTCCTTTCCCTTCCCTTCCCTTCCCTTCCCTTCCCTTCCCTTTCAGTCATTTTGCTCGTCTTGGTCGTAAACTGGTCATTTGCCACATACTTTCTTGGGTAAACTTGATGTTTTTTTTATTTAGTGTGTTGAAGTAAGTTTGTTTCTCTGTCTGGGTGTTTATCTGTCAGTCTCATCCCCCAGTTCAATATTTTTTTTAATTTTATTGATTTTATAGATAATCTTTTGTTTAAATATTCATGAAAGATATAAATTTTCACAACAAATATTGCTTATGCTTGTGTGTGTACTGTAGTGTCTCGCGTGCTGTACAGAATTATTGCAGCATTCGGATGCCATCGCCTTGCGGACACTTAGATAGGATGAGCGAATGGACAGACAAATGGTAGTCTAATATTAACAAATGTAAAGTATTTAGCGTAGGTAGAAGAAACCCACACATTACTTACACAACAAAGAACAAGGCTCTAGTAAGATCAAAGAACGAAAACGATTTTGGAGTTTCAGTTAGCTCTGATTTCCGTCTAAGAAAACAATGCATAGAGGCCAAAAATAAGGGAAATCAGTCTTTAGTATTAATTTTTAGGGATGTTAAAAAGTAATAATATCGAAGTTATATTTGTAACTGGTCAGACCTCATCTAGATTATGCTGTGCGGTTCTGGTCTCCATATTACAGGAAGAATATACGCAGGTCTATTATTATATTCACTACAAATGACTAAAAGGATTGACTAGAAGGAAGGTGAGGCAATGGATGAGGGAGATAAATGGAAATACTGTAGGTAAATACGTTTCACACAGGGATTGTCATGTGTAGTCCTGATGACTTTTTGCAGCTTCCCTTGTTTTCATATGCTTCTGTAAATGAGGAAAAAAGGCTATAGAGCACAGTATTGTGTTATTACAGTAGTGTTAGGTAAATAAAATATACGAAAGTAGAAGGAAAAAGTAAGAAGATAACACAATAAAAGAAAGGAAGGGGAAAAAAGAAATGGGAAGCAAATAGAAATTGGTACATACAGAGGATTATAAAAAACAGCAAAAGGAAAGAAAACGGAGGACGAAAAAAAAATCGTGCTCAGGTAAAGAAGAGCGAGGAGAAGACGAAGTAAAGGAAGATAACAAGGAGGAAGGGAAAGAACGCAGTGATTATGGAAAAGACCAATACCGGATACCAGAAAAGTCAAGGAGATAGAAACTAGATGAAAATGAAAAAAATAGAAGAGAGAGAGAGAGAGAGATAAAAATGAGAAAATGGAAGAGAGAAAGAGAGAGAAAGAGAGAGGGGGGGGAACAAGACTGGAAATGGACTGGTTGCTTATTAATCTTGAGGGTCGACTAAGGGCACCGTTTTCTTCAGGAGGGCGAGGGTGGCGGGGAAGGAAGTGTGGGGGAGCTTCGTTATCCTGAAGGCCACTTGAGGAATAAGTCAGAGGCACGCTAAAGGTTAATGCCGCCACAGGTTCATCTTGGAGCAGCCGCGCATCAAAAAGTGAAGCCATCAGTAGGGAAGCATTTGCATAATTGTGTGTGTGTGTGTGTGTGTGTGGGTGGGTGGATGAGTGTGTAGCTGGGGTAGATTTTGTTGTTATTTGCGTCACTAGTATGCTTCTCTTATTCACTCAAGTGTTGCTGGTCAAATCCACAGCCAAATTCAGCCGGTTACTCACTTCTGTTGAAATTAAGTATAGGTTAGGTTAGGTGAGGTAAAGGTAGTCTTAATTCTGGCCTGATGTGAGAGAGTGTATAGATTAGTATAGAATATCAAGAAAAGGGAGATATTTTCCTTTTTTTTTTTTTTGACGCTAGGTGGAAACTACCACAATCTTCTTAACACACACACACACACACACACACACACACACACACACACACACACACACACACACCTTCCATCCATCCTTTCTTCCTTCCTTCCTTCCTTCCTTCCTTAGTTATTTCTTGCTTTTCTATTTCCACTTTCCTCATAACCTTCACTCCTCTCCCACTAACTTTCTTACACGATTTTGTTACCTATCCTTCCTCCCTCTTCCCCTCCCCCCTCCCTCCCTCCCTCCTTCATCCCCTTCCTCCCTCCCACAAATTCGAGGAGGAAGCGACAAGTCAAAGTTACCTCCTGGGGTCGTGTCCGAGTGGCTGCCGGAGGGAAAATATTCTCTCACTCCCTCCATGTTCATCCTCCACTAATATGAAATGGACAAAGAGAGAGAGAGAGAGAGAGAGAGAGAGAGAGAGAGAGAGAGAGAGAGAGAGAGAGAGAGAGAGAGAGAGAGAGAGAGAATGATTGGATTTTTGTTTGCACTTTTTTTCCTTTTGTGTTGCTCTCTCTCTCTCTCTCTCTCTCTCTCTCTCTCTCTCTCTCTCTCTCTCTCTCTCTCTCTCTCTCTCTCTCTCTCTCTCTCTCTCATCTCTCCCTGTAGGATCTATATTATCCAGTCAAGTCAATGACCGTCATGCAGTGTGTGTGTGTGTGTGTGTGTGTGTGTGTGTGTGTGTGTGTGTGTGTGTGTGTGTGTGTGTGTGTGTGCGCGTGCGCCTGCGTGCGTGCGTGCGCGTGCGTGCTCATCTTAAAACACACACACACACACACACACACACACACACACACACACACACACACACACACACACACTTTTAACCCACAAGCTCACTTCCTCCGCATCCTCTTCTTCTCTTTTTTCTTCTTTTCTCCTCTTCCTCCTTCTCTTCCTCCTCTTCTTCTCTTCCTCCATCCACTATGAGCATGCCACTGCCACCAGCACTCAGCATTCTCTCTCTCTCTCTCTCTCTCTCTCTCTCTCTCTCTCTCTCTCTCTCTCTCTCTCTCTCTCTCTCTCTCTCTCTCTCTCTCTCTCTCTCTCATTTCCCATTTAAAGCGTCATAAATAGAAAGTCTCTTCGGCGGAGTCCGGTCATTCCCAGTAAAGGATCGCTCATTTCTTTACCCTCCCGGTCATCTCTCGTCCATAACGGGTGCAGTAATGCCCTCCGAATCCCCGCCTTTCGGATAAATATTCATGGATACACTTTCTATGTAAAACGTCGTGAAATGGATGCGAGCGGGGCCGTGGGTTTGGAAAAGCTCTCTCTCTCTCTCTCTCTCTCTCTCTCTCTCTCTCTCTCTCTCTCTCTCTCTCTCTCTCTCTCTCTCTCTCTCTCTCTCTCTCTCTCTCTCTCTCTCTCTCTCTCTCTGTTCTTCCTTCCCTTCTTCCCTTCATGTCTCTCCCTTCCCATCTCTCCAACTTCTCTTCCTCTCCTTTTCGTACCTCCTCCTCCTCCTCCTCCTCCTCCTCCTCCTCCTCCTCCTCCTCCTCCTCCTCCTCCTCCTCCTCCTCCTCCTCCTCCTCCTCCTCTTCTCGAATGCTCCTTGCCAAGTTTTCGACAGTTTCCTCTATTTTTTTTATTATTATTCAGTGTATATTTTGTATTTTTGATTGAGTGTGGTAGAAGAGGAGGAGGAGGAGGAGAAGGAGGAGGAGGAGGAGGGAGAGGGAAGGGTAAATGGAAATGTGAGAGAGAGAGAGAGAGAGAGAGAGAGAGAGAGAGAGAGAGAGAGAGAGAGAGAGAGAGAGAGAGAGATTATTATTATTATTAGTTTATTGACAAATTCACAAACATAAGATTGTAAGACATACATAATACAAACAGTGCAAGAATAACTTCTCAATAAAATTTGTCCAGATAAAATACAAATTCTAAAATGTCTGTCTCTCTTTACTAAACTTAAGATTAACCACTGTGCAAATATTACACCAAAACAATAAAAACATGATTTTATTATACAACTAGAGAGAGAGAGAGAGAGAGAGAGAGAGAGAGAGAGAGAGAGAGAGAGAGAGAGAGAGAGAGAGAGAGAGAGAGAGAGAGAGAGAGAGAAAATTGTACTATGGATTAAGGAAAAATATCACCAAAAAAAAAAAAAAAGTAAAAACACCGACGGGCAAAAATTTAAGGTTAACAGAGAGGGAAGGCAGATTTGAACACCGACAAATGATAACTAATAGGTAAGATGGAAAATGAGAAGTATAAAGAAACTAGTGAGGAAAACATATTAATCAGTCTTTTTCTTTGTGCCTACTACTACTACTACTACTACTACTACTACTACTACTACTACTACTACTACTACTACTACTACTACTACCACTTTGTCTTATGATTAACAAAGGCATTTTTATCTTTTCAGGTCCGTATGTGGCTGGCAGTGAAGTGAGTGAATGAATGTGAATGACAGGTGAGGTGAGGCGGTGTATTCACTCACCTGGCGGGGAAGAAAGGTGTGTAGGGGATAGAGATACGTAGTTGTAGGGGTGTGTGTATGGGTTATTAGAAAGACAAATAGATAGATGGGTAGGTAGATAGATAAACAGATAGATGGATGGGTAAGTAAATAGATAGATGAGTAGATAGACAAAACCGAATAATAGATAAACTGACGAACACATACACACACACACACACACACACACACACACACACACACACACACACACACACACACACACACACACATATGCACGCACGTACGCACGCACGCACGCACACACACACACACACACACACACACACACACACACACACACACACACACACACACACACACACACACACACACACGTAAATATGCAGTCAGTTGGACAAATAAACAGACAGGCAGACAGACAAATAAACATTACAGTTGGATGAAAAAGACTCTCTCTCTCTCTCTCTCTCTCTCTCTCTCTCTCTCTCTCTCTCTCTCTCTCTCTCTCTCTCTCTCTCTCTCTGGGATGGAGAACGATCTCCTGAATGTTTTGTATATTTATCGAATGACGTCAGTAGCAGGAGATAAGAGAGAGATAAAAAAAAGTTGAATAAAAACTACATAAGGAGAGGTGGCTGTGGTGGAATAGAGAGAGAGAGAGAGAGAGAGAGAGAGAGAGAGAGAGAGAGAGAGAGAGAGGGAGAGGGAGAGGAGGCATAAAGGTTTTAGCATCTCTTCCCGCCATCTATAAATTCTCTCGATGACGTGGCTGTGTACTAGACTCGTGCTCAACCCAACTCTCTTTGCTGCCGTCTCATTTGTTGGATTCCGAGAGAGGAGGGAGACTTTGGGGGGGGGGGGTTACTCTCCCTTATCATTTTCCTCTCCCTCTCTCCCTCAACTACCCATTTTTCCATTTTTTTCTCGCACTTCGTATCCTGCATCTGTTTATTTTCATCCTCCTTCTCATCTCTGTGTATTACTCTGGCTCCTGTGACCTCCGCCGCCACAGCCTTCAGTCTCGTGAGGCCGGGGAGTTAAGGGTATCTAATGGACTGATTTTAAGAGACCGCAAGTGAATAGGGAGGAATAATGGTGGGGGAGAGAAAGCTTCTGAGTGACGGGGGAGAAAGTTCTGAGCGATTATTAGTTTGAAGGAAATGTTTGCGTTGTATGTGTAGGAAAGTGTGTCATTTCATCAACATCGAACATCCTTCCTAAACGTTATTACAACCTGGAGAAACCATCAGCACAGTACTAGTTACAAACGCTCCTGCCATGGTTAGAATTCTCTCTAAACTACCTATAACATAGCCTGACATGCCTACAAACCCTCGTCTCTGCTGAGCTTACACTGAACATACTATCAGTCATCTCAATTCCGTCTAACTTTCCAATTTAAGAGGTAACTAATATTCTTCCCTTTATCCACCCACCTCTCTCGTCAATTGTGTTTGCCTTCCTTATTTTCTATTCTGTTCTTACTCCATCTGGTGACGTAAAGTTTTCACGAGTGAGGCACGAGGAAGCGGAGGAGCTCAATTGACTTTCGTTTTAGACCCTTATTTTTTTTTTCTTCTTTATGGAGCAGCACGCAGCGAGGAATTTCTCGTGCTATATTTATCATCCTATATATGGGTGTGTGTGTGTGTGTGTGTGTGTGTGTGTGTGTGTGTGTGTGTGTGTGTGTGTGTGTGTGTGTGTGTGTGTGTGTATTAACGCAGGAGCACACACATTCGGATATTTAGCTATCTTTTATGTTGTCTGCATGTTCATTTGCCTGTTTACTTATCTATTTACATGTCTGTCTATCGGTCTATCAGTCTATTTATCTGTATCTCTATCTATCTATCTATTTTTCTATCTATCTATATTTATCTCTATCTATCTGTATATATCCAGTCGCTACCCTTCACACACACACACACACACACACACACACACACACACACACACACACACACACACACACACACACACACACACACACACACACACACACACACACACACACACACACACACACACGGAGGCTGGAGTGAAGGAGAGAGGCAAGGCGGCAAGGAGGGAAGGCAAGGGAAGGGTTAGCCGCAGCTCTTCCCGCATCGCTTCGTGCAACATGCAGAGGGCGATTTGCAACTCCACGACTCCCATGATAGGAACTTATGCATGTTGCTCGTGGACTTGAGTAGGAGGAGGAGGAGGAGGAGGAGGAGGGAGAGGAAAATTCCTACCCTCGTATGTCAGGCCATTTGGAAGGCACGGTTCGCCTGCCTTTGCTGAGCGCCGTAAATCTTTAATGCCTCGACGAGTAAACAAACAGCGGCGCTCGTCGAGACTCGCCTTGCAGGGCTAGTCGAGGCCTGGACCGCCGCCTTCAACAAACGCTCCTCCCCTCACAGTAAATGTTCCTCATCTCCCCATGAAAAAAAAAAAAAATGTAGAGAGAGAGAGAGAGAGAGAGAGAGAGAGAGAGAGAGAGAGAGAGAGAGAGAGAGAGAGAGAGAGAGAGAGAGAGAGAGAGAGAGAGAAAGGAAAGAAAAAAAAAACATTAACTTCGCTGTATTACAAGCTGTCGTTAGTGTTGCTGTGTTGTGTTGCGGTTTGTTATTGTGTGGGGAGGAGAGGGAGGTGAGTGGCCGCGAGGTGTTGAAGCTTGTGTGTTTGGGATGGGTAGCAGCGGCAGGGCACAGGGCAGTCAGGGCATCACGGGGAGCATGAAATGAATGTTCCACGTAAATACAGCAGTTATTGCAAATCGAAGGCATAGATCCGAAGATTTTTGACATTCCGTCCTGCTTGAGAAATTTGTAATGTGTAGTCTGTTTTATTGTCATTACTATAATTATTCGTCTTCGTCAGAGATGATTTAAGGTTCAAGGCCGAGTTAATGAGCATCCTGATAGATAAGCCTTGGTGCGTCACTACAGCTATTGGTGAAGCAATGACGGTGATGTTTTTAGGTTGTCGCAGAGTTAGATTTTATGGACTTACAAACTATATGTATGATTTTCACTATATTCTTTACACACACACACACACACACACACACACACACACACACACACACACACACACACACACACACACACACACACACACACACACACACACACAACTAACCAATAGCCCCAATTTTCATCATCAGTAATGGTAAACTCTTCATCATATCCTGCTTGTCCTTCTTGTGTCGCCTGCCTGTGTCCATGGACGACCTGAAGGGTTAACTGAATCTCACAGTTTGAAGTCAGAGTTGGGTCGCGTTGCTTGGCGTGCTTTGACTTTTGCTCCTCAAGGATTTTTGGAATATGAGTATTTAAAAAAGAATATTACGAGTTGTTCTTTTCAGTGCTTTTTTTTTTTTTTTTCTTTATATTTTGGAAAGGTGGGCTGATCACAAAGCTTCTCCATACTAGTGTGTTCTCGTGACATAAGGAGAAAACCGCTGCTTTTCACTCGCCCTTTTTTTCGCCACCAATCAAATCTTTTTCATGACTTGAACATGAAGAAAAACGCCCCGCCGGAGCAGTGGTGGCAGCCGCCGCTCATCGCGAGGGTGTGGGGCAACTGAGAAATATCAGCGGAAATATAATTTCCGTTGTCGTCCTCAAGCTTATAACTTTATAACTATATGCTGTTGTAGGAAGTTATAGAAATTTAAAATGAATTTCCGTAAACTTGTAGTAGGTCGGCACTGGAGGAACCCTGAGGCTGCGGGCGCCCGTGTGTTGCCTTGAGTGAATTGACAGGCGTGGAAATCCTTTTAGGAAATTGTCCAGCGCCAGGTGACAGTATTTGTAATTCTCGGCACAACTGATGTCTATGTGACGGGGCGGCACGTCCGTCATGCATTCCACCCCAGCCAGCCACCCCGGCCAGGGAGCGCCGCGCCTCGACAAGAACCCCGTCATGAGCCGCACTGACAACAGACAGGAAATTAAACAGAAATCAGAAAAAATAGAAGCAATAGCTGATTATGACAGGAAGGAATATGTAATCTTCATAATCTCTTCAGTATTTCTCGCACGAGCCACGTCACTCATTCTCAATGTACACCCCTAAGTGCGCTGTGGTGACGGGAGTGACGCGGCGCAGCACTGTGACTGCTGCCCTCATGCAGCTCTGGAGATATGTCGATCAGTGAGGTGCTTGAAGGAGGAACTGGTTGTGGATGCTCTGGAATGAGATCATAAAGATACAGATGACGCCTGATTATTCACCACATACTCGTGTAACACTTCAGGCCTCTATGGATTAAACCTACAGGACTGAATCTCAAATAAATGAAAGAATAGAATGTGTACAAAGG
>NC_087171.1:15075766-15083266 GCF_035594125.1 Scylla paramamosain | reverse complement strand
TATAATGGATCGTTTTTTTTTTTTATTATTTCTTAGTTTGTCATAAATTAAGTAAGCAAATAAATCCTCTTCGATTACTAAAATGCCACACTAATTGCCTTATTATTATTTACATTGTTTTTCACTGTTGTTTTGGTGTTCCTGTTCATATTTTGCGGAAATTTAAGTAACGGGTTATTTTACTTATTCGTAGGACTGAGTCTAATATTGTCTCTGTTTTATTGTTGATTACTAAAATGCACTCACTTTATAGGCTGAAATTTTTATTGGTTTTACGTGATAACTCTCTCTCTCTCTCTCTCTCTCTCTCTCTCTCTCTCTCTCTCTCTCTCTCTCTCAGCTATCTCATAATATTCAGCCATTTTCTTGTTTTAATGTAATTTTCCTATATTTGTCTCACTGTTGTTGTTGTACATCACGCTAATGGAATAGTCTTTTTATCTTCATATGTTCTAATTTACATGTGCACGAAAAACAGATCGTGAATTTTCATTAATTTTCATTATTCTTATTTCTTTATTACTTGTGTAATTTCAGGTTTTTTGTTTTTTTTTTTTTTTTTGTATCCACAGTTTTCCTTATTTATTTATTTCTTTTTATTATCCTCCAGTTTTAGATAATCCATTTTGGCTATTTAAGGACTGGGATCTCAGTAGGCATTTTTTTTCCTTCTTCCTTCCTTATTATTGCCCTCGGCCAGTACGACTCAAAAAAAAAATAAATAAATAAATAAATAAAAAATAAATAAATAAAAAAAGTAAATATTTTTCACCTGCACGAAATAAAAAAAAAACAACAACAAAAATGACATAATAACTTTTTTCCTCCCAAAGCATCTTGTCTGTTATTTATTTATTTATTTTTTTGCTTCACTACGTAGAACAGCCAGAAAGAAAAAAAAAAAGTCCCAAGGAGAATATTGATATGTAGTATATTTTACATGTCTCCCTTTTCCCATATCCCCGTCATTTGCCGTAAAATTATCGCTTCTCTGTCTTGACATGGGGAGAGGGTGTGGAGGGAAGGAGGGAGAGAAGGGAGAGAAAGGAGGGAGGGAAAGTAGAAGGCCTAGAGGTGCGGTGTGAGGATCATGTTACTAATGGCTGAGGGAGTCTTTTTTTTTTATTTCTCTCTCTCTCTCTCTCTCTCTCTCTCTCTCTCTCTCTCTCTCTCTCTCTCTCTCTCTCTCTCTCTCTCTCTCTCTCTCTCTCTCTGAGTTATTTGCTGTTTGTTCTTCCTCTGTGTTCTTTTATGTTCCTCCTCCTTCCCTCTTCCTCCTACTCCCTCTTCATTGTTGTTGTTGTTGTTGTTGTTGTTGTTGTTGTTGTTGTTGTTGTTGTTGTTGTTGTTGTTGTTGTTGTTGTTGTTGTTTGTCTTGTTGTTTGTCTTCTTGTTCTTGTTCCTCCTCCTCCTCCTCCTTCTCCTCCTCTTCACCCCATGACCGTATCTTCCTTTACCTTTTTTTTCACAGCTATTTTTCTTTCGTTACTACCCTCCCCCTCCTCCCCCTCCTCCTCCTCTTCCTCTTCCTGGCTTGGTAATGATGCAATTCTTCTGGTGTCTTCAACTCCCTTCTTTCATATCTCGTAACTTCACTCAGGGGGCCATAAATTGTCTCTCTCTCTCTCTCTCTCTCTCTCTCTCTCTCTCTCTCTCTCTCTCTCTCTCTCTCTCTCTCTCTCTCTCTCTCTCCCTCTCCTTTCCTTCTTTCATCCACTCCTTCTTTTCCTCCTATGACTCCTTCCCTCCTTCATTCATTCCTCCGTCACTTATTTGTTTATTTTTTTTCGTGTCTAAATTTTTGCTTTCTATATTAATTCTTTTTTCTTGTTTCCTCTTTCTTTCTCCTTTTCTTCCTTCTTTCTTTTTCTGTTCCTCTTCTACTTTTCTATTTTTTTATTTCACGTATGTCTTGATTTTTGCTTTTTATGTTCTTTTTTCTTGTTTCGTCCTCCTTCCTTCTTTCTCTTCCTATTTCTCAGTTCCTCGTTTATCCACTCCATCTTCTTCCTTCCTCTGTGTATGTCAGTTTTCTTATTTCTCCTTCTACATCTTTTCCTTCTTAAGCATTTTTTTCTTTCCTTTTCCTCTTTTTTCTCTTCATATAACGCCTCTTTTATTCATTCATCTTTTTCTAAGTTTTACCTATTTTTTTTTTTTTTTTAGTCTCCTTTTTCCTCCTCCTCCTCTTCCTCGCTCATTCATTCCTCCACGTTCTGATCCTCGTCTCTTCTTTTATTTTTGTTTTTATTCTCTTTTACATCTGTTCTTTCTTTGTCTTTTTCCTTTCATGTCTTACTTCATTCCTTTCTCCTTCCTCATATCTTTTTTCCCTCTTTTTCCCTTCATTTTCATCTTCGTCTTTTTCTCATTTACGATTTCACTAAATTTCCTGTGATTCAATATTCCCTTCCTCTTTCCTTCCTTCTTTTTTTTTCTAATTTTTTCCTTTCCTTTCTCCTTTCTTCATCCATTCATCTTCCTTCTCTTCCTTATCTTTCGTTTTCTTTTTTTTTCTCTTCGTTTCAAATTACTGCTTGTATTTTCGTTTGTATTTGTATTTTTGTTTTATCCTCTTCCTATTTGTTCCACTTTTCTTTCTCCTCCTCCTCCTCTTCCTCCTCCTCCTATTCTCTCAACATCATCAGTTTTCCTTCTTTCCATCATTTTTCTCTGCTTCATCCAGTTGCCAGAAGTCCTCTTTCCCTTTTCGTCTCCCTCTCCTCCCTCCATTTTCTATGTAATGTACTGGGTAGAAGGAAGAATTATGTCGAGCTTCTTCCTCATTTTCTAGTTTGTTTGCACGTATTTTATTATATAGTCGTAATTTTAATGGATTTATAAGAGGAATAAAAAAAAAATGGAGAAGAAAAAAAGAAATTGTGTATGGTTAAATTTTTCCGTAATCTCGTTTTCTGTAGATATTGTTTACGTGTTGATTGTTTTTCTTTCTGTTTTTCTTTCTTCTTTTCTACTTCCCTTTCTTCATTCCTCCTTCCTTTCCTCTTCTTTCACTCATCTGACATTATTCTCTCTCTCTCTCTCTCTCTCTCTCTCTCTCTCTCTCTCTCTCTCTCTCTCTCTCTCTCTCTCTCTCTCTCTCTCTCTCTTTCTTTCATTACGGAGGTCTGAGGCAGTAAAGTATTTTTCATTAAGCGTAATTTACGTCTTTCTTAATTATTTGTGATGGTAATTAATGGGCTCAAGTGAAATATAGAACGTGGGAACGACTTTGCAGAGGGCAGCGCTGGCAGGGGATGCGCTGGTGGTGGTGATGATAGTGGTGGTGATGGAGGTGGTGGTGGTGGTGGTGGTGGTGGTGGTGGTGGTAGAGGTCAAGAGTGGATGGGTGAGGTAGGAAGTGAATTGTGGATATATTTCAATACTTGGTCACTTTGTACAGTATTTTGACTTTATATTTGTTTTGATATTGAAGTGTTTATTCTTATCAAGTTATGTGGGAGAGGAAAATGGTGAGAGAGGAATGGAAGTTTGCAATGGTTTTATGTTAATCTGAAAATGTACGTAAGTATTTAGATTTTTTCTCGTTAATATTCTTTTTTATATTTATTTGTTTATTTACTTATTTTTATTTATTTATTTATTTATTTATTTATTAATTTATTTTTATTTTTTTGGTGCAGAAGAATGCGGCGTGAAAAGAGAGCGAGCGAGTGACTAACCGAGAGAGGAAGGGACATTCTTTAAAGATTTAAATCATAATTTTTAATATTTACATATTATTATTTGACTTATCTTACTGACACCGAGTTTTTTTTTATTTTTATTTTTTATTTTATTTTCGTGGAGAGGATGAGAGAGTGAAAAGTGAGTGAGTGAAGGAGGATCAAAACCCAGTAAGGTACAATTTCAACCTATTTTATGAAGCACTTTTGCACTTTGGATACTGAGGAATTTATTACTGTGAATTTACAGTTATTTTGTTTTCCACCACACGCCTGGATGTGTTTGAGTACCAAGGAAAGTGTGTGTGTGTGTGTGTGTGTGTGTGTGTGTGTGTGTGTGTGTGTGTGTGTGTGTGTGTGTGTGTGTGTGTGTGTGACGAGCGGGTGTTTAATGTCCGGCCTGGGATGATTGATGAGAGCACAGCCTCGGGTCATTGCCTCAGGGTCACAGGTACTCATGGTGATGGTGGTGATGACAGAGTTGACTCATCCACCATCTACTTTTTCTCCTATCATTGCATTCCCCGTTTTTTTTTTTTCTATCGTTCGTTTCTCATTTTTTCATTTATTCTCTCTATACTGCTTTCCTTGCTTTTCGTTTTCTTCTAGCATTTTTTCTCGTTTTCTTTTACTTTTTCTATAGTGCTGTCCCCCCCCTTTTTTTTTCTTCTCTATCATTCGTTTCTTGTTTTTTCTTTTATGTTTTTTTTCTATAATGGTTTTCTTGTTTTCCATTTTCTTTGGTATCATTCGTTTCTTTTTTTTTCTTTTTTTCCTTTTTTCCATACTGATTTCCTTGTTTTTGTTTTCTTTCCTATCATTCGTTTCTTTTTTTATTTTCCCTTTTTTCTATACAGCATTCCTTGTTTTTCGTTTTCATTTCTATCATTCATTTTTCGTTTTTTTCTTTCCCTTTCTTCTTTCTGTCCTGTTCACTGTCTTGCCTTTATTATCCATTTAAAACCATTCACTATTTTAACCACATTCGAACGCCACACAGCCACCCATTGTCAGTCGGAACAGAACAAATAAAAATGATTAAACTGGATGAGCTTACTAGAGATAATGATTTAACCTCTTCATTAGAAAGAATCGTAAACTTGATGTAACCCTTTAGTGACAATGAAATTATACTAAAACTGCGATTCTGAAGAGACGAAATCATTATATATGTACAGTGCAGTGAAATTAAATAAATAAATAAATAAATAAACACCTTTTCCAACTCCTTCGTCTTCAGTCCAGCGTCATGAGGAAGGAAAACAAACACGAAATGCATTAAAATAAACTAGGTCATGACGTCTGTAAGGTTTTAATGATTACCGCTTAGTAAAAACCTCTCCGTCTTGAGTCCACCGACGGGAGGGAGGGTGGGAAGCAAAGGGTGGGGAGGAGTGAATGAAAATGCTATCGATCAAGACTGGCTGCTGGTCCCACTCCCTCCACCAATGAGCAGCGGCCGTGCATTTGTGAATTTGTTTAATTAACCAATGGCAGAGCAGAGAGCTTAGCGCGGAGAAAGATTGATGGAGGAGGTGGAGGAGAGAGAGAGAAAGAGAGAGGAGAGAAGAGAGAGAGAGAGAAATTCACTGACATACTTTACATAAACTCAGAGACACTGATAGACAGACAGACACACACACACACACACACACACACACACACACACACACACACACACAGACAGGCAGGCAGACAGCGAAGCAGAGTAGAAATAGCAATAGTGTAGTGGTGATGGTGATGGTGGGCAACTGAAGAAAGGTGATGGTAATTGTATGGTGACGATGGTGGAGATGTTGGTGGTGACAGATGCGAAATGGTGGTGATGCTAATGAGAGGATGTTGATGATGGCAGTGATGATGATTTGTGATGGTGTTGTACTGATGGTGGTGGTGATGGTGATGATGCAAAGCCACCAGAATAAAAGTACGTATTTAATTCACGCCTGCTTCTAAATTTCACTCTCTCTCTCTCTCTCTCCCTCCATTCACTCATTCACTCACAAATCTGTTTCTTTTCTTTCCATTCATTGATTACCACTTTTGTGAAGGGGCTCAGAGAGAGAGAGAGAGAGAGAGAGAGAGAGAGAGAGAGAGAGAGAGAGAGAGAGAGAGAGAGAGAGAGAGAATATAAAAACAAGGTACTACATAACAACAGTATTATCAAGACACATAGATATTCATTTTCCCCATAAAACTTTTCCCTTTTTCGCAATAACAGTTTCCTTTCCGGTAATGAATTCTTTTTTTTTTTTTTATCCCTTCCCTTCATCTCCTCATCACTTTTTCCCACCTCTTGTCCTTCTTTTGTCACCGCATGTCTTGTGTTTCTCAGTATTTTCCCGTAATATTTCTCACTCTTGGTATCTTTTCCTCCTTTTGTCTTCTCTCCTCCCCTTTCTTTCTTTTTCCTATCCTCTCTCTCCTCACTGCTCTCCTCTCCCTCTCTCTTTCCCCACTGCCAGGATATAATGGCCACGAAATAAAACGCCCTCCCTTTCCTATAATAGGCTTCGTTTGTGGCTGGCGCGAAGCTTCGGTATCATAAAATGAGTTAATGCGATGCTTCACTTGTCGCTTCCGCCATCCCTCCCCACCATCCCTCTCTTCCTCCCTCTCTTCCCTCTCCGCGTCCTCTCCTTTCCCGTGGTGGTTCTTCCTCTCCCTTTCTCTGTCTCCTCTTCTGCTATCCTCCCCACTATCACAAACTTCTCTCTCTCTCTCTCTCTCTCTCTCTCTCTCTCTCTCTCTCTCTCTCTCTCTCTCTCTCTCTCTCTCTCTCTCTCTCTCTCTCTCTCTCTCTCTCTCAGCATCCACTGCCACATTCATCACAAACATTGACTTCCTGTACTTATTCTTAGCACTCATAGTGGAGTGACGTGGGATGTAGCGTGCACAGTGATGAGTCGCGGGCAACCTAAGGGCGTACCTGAGTGTACCTGGCCGGGGCAAGGTTCAGGGGCGAGATGCGAAGGTGTCCAGCAATTATAGATCCACGTGTCGGGAACGTAGGCTGGAAAATGATACGTTAGTGTTAGGTTTCTGGCCAGTGAAGGGAAGAGTGGCATTGATGGTGGTGGTGGTGGTGGTCATGGTAGTGGTGGTGGTGAATGGTGTTTCTTGTAGTAATTGTACACATACACAGACTCATGCACTGGGGGTAATTAGGATGTGTGTGTGTGTGTGTGTGTGTGTGTGTAGGGGAGATGTAGGGGAGGCTGGTTCACCCCTAACAGTTTCGAGCAATTAGATGAGCGACACGACTCACGGCTGTTAACACGTTTTATGGTCCCGCGAGGTGCCTCCCTACGCCTCTCTGACACACACACACACACACACACGAGCGGGGAGGGATGTTTTGACACAGACAAAGTCGAACATTTTTTTTGTGGGGGGATAATTGAAGGCAGGACATTGATGGAGAGGATGATGATGATGATAGTGAAGTTGATGAAGATTCTACGCCTCGTCTCTGTATCACGTTTTATGACAAGGCAAAGACTAATTCTCCTCCACTGTATTAAAAAGCTAACCTTACACCACCTAACCTAACCTTACCTCACCTTACCTTACCTAACCTAACGTAACCTAACCTAACCTAACCTAACCTAACCTAACCTAGCCTTACCTAACTTCACCACACCTCCATAACACGTACAGATCAAGAGGGCAAGTTTGCTAGCCTTTCATCAATGCACCATATAACCAGGTCACGGCTTGTTTATTCACCTTCTGCACCCACTCCCTACTGGGCCCGTATTCACAAAGTTTCTTAAAATTATGCTTACTAGTGTCCTGCTTATACTTGTGCTTA
>NC_087171.1:15060766-15073266 GCF_035594125.1 Scylla paramamosain | reverse complement strand
TTTGAATGGATAGGTGATTCTGACCTTATTGTTCTTCCATGTTGAGTTTCTGTTGGCTGTTTTGTTAGGAGGATGGTGGTGGTGGTGGTGGTGGTGGTGGTGATGGTGGCGGTGGTGGAGGAGAGAGAGAGAGAGAGAGAGAGAGAGAGAGAGAGAGAGAGAGAGAGAGAGAGAGAGAGAGAGAGAGAGAGAGAGAGAGAGAGAGAGAGAGAGAGAGAGAGAGAGAGAGAATGTATAAGTGAAATACGTAATTGTGTTTCCTTTCCTTGTTATCTCGTTTCTCATTTTTCCCTTTGTCTCTTCTTCCTCTTTACGAATATCTCTACGTTCTACCCTAATTATTCTGCCTTTTATTCTCCTTCCTTCTTTCACCTCTTGTGCGCATAATTCCTTTACATTTCTTCCTTCTTTCTCCAGCTACATTTGTTTCTGTGCGTTGCCCTCTGTCTGTATGTCTGTCTGTCTGTCCCACGCAACGCAGTAAGTTTTATCGAAGGTGTAATTACTCTGCTATATTAGTAAGCAACGACTGATAACAACTTGAATGGTGATTTGCATATGCACCCATTTATCACGGCTATCTCTCGTCTCCATCTCTCCGTGCTGATACATGTGTGTGTGTGTGTGTGTGTGTGTGTGTGTGTGTGTGTGTGTGTGTGTGTGTGTGTTAGCAAGTCACCTGTACCAAGTGTTTTTTGTACTTTTGTTTTTGTAAGTCGCACGTAAGCTAGGCATTGAGAGAAGATTAGTCAAGTAAGAGAAAGAGGAAGAGGAAAAGAGGAGAGACATAATTATAAAAAACTTAGTATTGCACTCGTGTTAAATTCATCCATACTAATTAAGGTGAGATAAAATTATACACGTCTCTAGATTTTAAGACTCACAGGGAATGTAATAATATGTAAGTCTTACTGTTTTACTTCCACTCCATTCCTTCGGCTCCGACACACCTGCACTGAAGCCACTGAACTGTACAGCCAGATTACTCTTATGAAGCCGCCCTGACGAATGCCTGCCTCCCTTCGCAGTATGGTTGTGTGTGTGTGTGTGTGTGTGTGTGTGTGTGTGTGTGTGTTTTACCTAGTAGTTGTAGTATACAGGGAAGAGATGTTATAAGGGTGATGCAGGTGAGGTAGGAAAAATGTAACAAGGATGTAGTGGGCGTAATATAACACAGGTGATGTAGATAAACTTCTTAAGGTTAGTAATCCGAATTGGACAAGACTTAATGGGTTCAATCTTGATAAAATAAAAAAAAAGCTAGATATAATAATGAAGCTACTATATAAAAAAAACAAATAATCGTGGGGAAAATACGTAGATACATAATGAAAAAAAACTATCGATTGAATATGTATGAGAAAAAAATTCTCTCCCAATAAAAAAAGAAAAATGATAATAAAAATGTGGAAAGAAATATCATTAAGATGGTAAGTAACTATGCAATTCCAACCCACTCCTCTTTCCACCATGCAAGCTTCACTACCTGCACACTCGCCAGTAAGGAGGGAATAGAACGACGCTTAATCAACACATAAAACCCTAATCCTCTTTTAGAGATTTTGGTGAAACTTTTGCTGTTGCCTTGGACATATGAAAAGCTTTTGATAGAGTCTGGCACAAAGCTTTGATTTCCATACTACCCTCCTACGGCTTCTATCCTTCTCTCTGTAACTTCATTTCAAGTTTCCTTTCTGACCGTTCTATTGCTGCTGTGGTAGACGGTCACTGTACTTCTAAATCTATTAACAGTGGTGTTCCTCATTCTACTGTCCTGTCACCCACTCTCTTCTTATTATTCATTAATGATCTAAACCAAACTTCTTGTCTTATCCACTCCTACGCTGATGATACCACCCTGCACTTTTCCACGTCTTTTCATAGACGTCCAACCCTTCAGGAGGTAAACATTTCACGCAGGGAAGACACAGAACGCTTGACTTCTGATCTTTCTAAAATTTCTGATTGGAGCAGAGCAAACTTGGTATTGTTCAGTGCCTCAAAAACTCAATTCCTCCATCTATCAACTCGACACAACCTTCCAGACAACTATCCCCTCTTCAATGACACTCAACTGTCCTCTCTCCTACACTGAACATCCTCAGTCTGTCCTTTACTTATAATCTGAACTGGAAACTTCACATCTCATTTCTAGCTAAAACAGCTTCTATGAAGTTAGGTGTTCTGAGACGTCTCCGCCAGTTTTTCTCACCCCCCCCCCAGCTGCTAACTCTGTACAAGGGCCTTATCCGTCCATGTATGGAGTATGCTTCACATGTCTGGGGGTTCCACTCACACTGCTCTTCTAGACAGAGTGGAATCAAAAGCTTTTCGTCTCATCAACTCCTCTCCTCTAACTGACTGTCTTCAGCCTCTCTCTCATCGCCGCAATGTTGCATCTCTAACTGTCTTCTACCGCTACTTTTATGCTAACTGCTCTTCTGATCTTGCTAACTGCATGCCTCCTCTCCTCCCGCGGCCTCGCTTCACAAGACATTCTTCTTTCTCTCACCGCTATTCTGTCCACCTCTCTAACGCAAGAGTTAACCAGTATTCTCAATCATTCATCCCTTTCTCTGGTAAACTTTGGAACTCCCTGCCTGCTTCTGTATTTCCACCTTCCTATGACTTGAATTCCTTCAAGAGGGAGGTTTCAAGACACTTATCCTTGAATTTTTGACTACCGCTTTGGACCCTTTTATGGGACTGGAATTTCAGTGGGCATTTTTTTTTTTTTGTATTTTTGTTGCCCTTGGCCAGTGTCCCTCCTACATAAAAAAAAAAAAAAATAATAATAATTAAACCTTACGATATTGACCCGTAGATTTTCAGAATTGTCTCACGCCCTCTCCTCCCCTTGCTTCTGTAATTCCAACGCAGCATTTCCTTTCTTTACATTCCTTTCTTATCATCCCGCACCTCTTATCCTCACTGCCCTCCTCCTTCCACGTCCTTCTCCTCGTCCTCCTCTAGTCCCATAATTATCAACTTCCTTAAAATAGGTGCTGGTAAAAACTGGGAAGGAGGTCAAGTGTGATACGCAATATGGTGAGGAAGGGATGGGTTCCTACATGCCAGTGTGTGTGTGTGTGTGTGTGTGTGTGTGTGTGTGTGTGTGTGTCCAGCGGCTGGGTGGTGAGGACACAGGTGGTGGTGGCAGCGTGTTCAGTGCTGGTACTATATTCCCAGCAGTAGTATGTGTCTTTGTGGTGCACGGCCTTGAGTGTGTGTGTGTGTGTGTGTGTGTGTGTGTGTGTGTGTGTGTGTGTGTGTGTGTGTGTGGTGGAGAGCCTGTGATTCTTGGTAATGGTTTCTACCTTTACTGCACTGCGCTCCCTCACCTCTCTCTCTCTCTCTCTCTCTCTCTCTCTCTCTCTCTCTCTCTCTCTCTCTCTCTCTCTCTCTCTCTCTATATATATATATATATATATATATATATATATATATATATATATATATATATATATATATATATATATATATATATATATATATATATATATATATATATATATATATATATATATATATATATATATATATATATATATATATATATATATATAACAATTTCTTTTATCTTTTTTTTTTTCACCTGCACAAACACGGAGCGAATGTCAACACTCGGAGGAGGCGATGAAGTGAAGCGAGTGCCCCCCTCCCTTCTTCTCCCCTTCCTTCCCTTCCTCACCTCTCCCCTCCATCTACTTCCCCGCGGTCCTCCCTTCTTCACCTCCCCTCCCCTCCTCCGCAGCACCCCAGGCCGTCCCTCCCCCCGCCCATCAGCGAGACCAATCCACCGCTGACAAGGAAGGGAGTCCATCATGAAATAACTTTGTGGCGCGGGACAGCATTCAGAGGAAGACAAAAATACAAGAGAGAGAGAGAGAGAGAGAGAGAGAGAGAGAGAGAGAGAGAGAGAGAGAGAGAGAGAGAGAGAGAGAGAGAGAGAGAGAGAGAGAGATTGGATGAAGAGAATGAGGGAGAGGAAGAAGAGGAAGAGGAGGAGGAGGAGGAGGAGGAGGAGGAGGAGGAGGAGGAGGAGGAGGAGGAGGAGGAGGAGGAAGAGTAGGCAGCGGCAACAGCGGCGGCGTCGAAGGAAGAACCATTAAAAGAAAGACGAGTGTTATTACGTCTTGACAAACACCATTTTTACCCCCTCAGTGTCCGCCGCCCTCAACCTATGTGTTATCTTAATTACAGCTTTTGGTGCGAGCCGCCGACCGTCACCACCTGAAAGGAAGCTTATTTCACCACGTCTGCCGCCGCCATTACTCGCCTTTCGAACACAACTCGTCCTCACTCACTCTGGGGTTGTTAATCGCTCTCTAAACAACCAACACGCTGATCGAACTCTCCCCGCCAATCACAAGTGTATAGGAGGGTGTGGAAACGTGGATGAGGAGGATGGGGAGGAGTAGGAGAGGGAGTAGGAGGAGGACTAGGAGGCAGAGGCTGAGGGACCAATCGTGGAGGTTCTGCCCTAAAATTGGAATAGTTTGTGCTCTAGAGACCGCGGGACAGAGACCGAGAGGGACTCCAAATGGCGGGAAAAACATGAGGTTATGAGGGTGGCCTCCTACACTAAGAATTTTATAATGACATAAAAGCCAGCATAAATTCCGGTGTTACTGCGCAATATCGACTTATGGCCGCCGGGGAAATAAATGAAAGATGGGAGTTAGTGTTTTGTTTAGTGCGGGACCCGAAAATTGGGTATTGCATAATGGGGACGAACGGACGGACACACCCGGACAGAGAGGCGGGTGGTGGCATGGGGGACACACGCAGAGAGACACAGAGAGAGACACACGGAGAGACATACAGGGTGAAGAGACACTTAAACCCATGCAGTAATGTCCATCGGGATGAACTGTAGGCTTTCCACGTTCCGTTTTCTATGGGACTGTTCGTCCACGATTAAATTATTTATCATCCTTGAGATAAGAGAGGGAGAGGGAGAAAACCCCCAAGCACCCCCAAGCACCCCCAAGCACCCTATATCCTACCCTTGTAAACCCCATGCACCACTCCCAGACTCCACTCTTTACTCCCCCTCCTTCCGCCATTTTAATGCTCCAAGAGGGGGTTTTATTAACGGGCAGCGGCGTCCATTCCATTTGCCATTACATGTATAATTCGGGAGCTGTACATATGACCATTACGTGGAGCGCGGCCTGTCTTAAACCCGCACCGTCGCCAGGAATGGGCCGCTGCTACGAGTTTTTGAATGGCGTCCTCAAGAGGTAACTACCGCAGGAGCCTTCATGGTCTCTCTCTCTCTCTCTCTCTCTCTCTCTCTCTCTCTCTCTCTCTCTCTCTCTCTCTCTCTCTCTCTCTCTCTCTCTGCAGTCTCGCTCGCACGCACTTTTCCTCCTGTGCTCGTCCTCCGCCTCTCTCTCTCTCTTTCTCTCTTTCTCTCCTTCCTTCAGCGCCGCCCACCTCGCCCGCCTTGCCCGCCCATCCTGCGCTACTGACGCCCGCACTCTCTCCGCCTCTCACCACGCCTCTACTCACCTCTCACCCACCCCTTCCTCCTCCTCTCTCTCTCTCTCTCTCTCTCTCTCTCTCTCTCTCTCTCTCTCTCTCTCTCTCTCTCTCTCTTACTCCTCCTTTCCCACCTCCTCCAAAACTCTCCACGTATCCTGTCAAGCCATTTCATTCCTTCACACGTCTCTCTCTCTCTCTCTCTCTCTCTCTCTCTCTCTCTCTCTCTCTCTCTCTCTCTCTCTCTCTCTCTCTCTCTCTCTCTCTCTCTCTCTGTGTGTGTGTGTGTGTGTGTGTGTGTGTGTGTGTGTGTGTGTGTGTGTGTGTGTGTGTGTGTGTGTGTGTGTGTGTGTGTGTGTGTGTGTGTGCGTGCGCGCGCGTGCGTGCTTGTTAAATTTGTTTGTTAGAGATCATAAGAAGAGAAGGAGGAGGTGGAGGAGGAGGAGGAAGAAGATGGAAGAGGTTGTGGAAGAGGTAGATATAATAAATCTATGAGGTTCTGTGTGGTAGAGGATGAAGGGAGGAGAAGGAAGAGGAGGAGGAAGAGGAGAAGGAAGAGGAAGAGGAACAGGAAGAGAAGGAGGAAGAGGAAGAGGAACAGGAAGAGGAAGAGGAAGAGGAAGAGGAAGAGGAGGAAGAGGAGGAGGAGGTGGAGGAGGAGGAGGAGGAGGAAAAGGAAGAAGTTGAAGAAGAAGAAGAAAAGAAGAAAAAAGTAGATGATGATGAAGAAGAAAAGGAGGTTAGAAGTAGAAGAAGCAGAGAGAAGGGGGTCAGGTCAGGTCAGGTCAGGTTAGGTTATGACAGACAAAAAAAAAGAGATAGAAGAACATGAAAAAGAAAGAACAGGAGGAGGAGGAGAATAGAGGAGGTGGGAATGGTAGATGAACAAGGAGAAGAAAGAACAGGAGGAGGAGAATAGAGGAGATGGGGATGGTCTGTTGAAGGAGGCGAAGGAGGGGGAGGTCGAGTGGTGTGTGGGAGGAGGTGCTGGGTGGTATACGATCCTAGGCAACGACCCCCTTCAATTTTCCCCGAAGTCTAATGCCCCCTCTTTATTATATATATTGGCCCTGTTTCGAGTGGCGGGAGAGGCCATTTAATTTTTCTTTTATAGGCGAGAGGCGGGCGTAAAGTCGGCAGTAAAGAGCAGCTTTTGAAGAATTGCCCACATGCGTCACCGCCTGCCCGCTGCTGCGCTCTCTCTCTCTCTCTCTCTCTCTCTCTCTCTCTCTCTCTCTCTCTCTCTCTCTCTCTCTCTCTCTCTCTCTCTCTCTCTCTCTCTCTCTTGCTCGCTCGCTCTATATATATATATATAGTTAATTCTGACCTGTCCTCTCTCTTTCTCCTCCTCCTCCTCCTCCTCCTCCTCCTCCTGTTTATAGACATAAGTAGAAGAGAAAAGAATAGCAAGGAATGATCAGAAAGGAATGGAATACATACATAGAGTCTAACACTTGTTCAGTCCAATTCCAGAGGTGTCCTTGCATTGTTATGGGAGGGAGAAGGGATAGCAAAGTAGTAAGCTCCTCCCCACCCACCCTCGCATTCCTTCCGTCAGTGTTTATGGAAGGAGCGATGCGATGTGAAGGAGAGATAATACAGTAGAAGATTCCTCCTCACCCATGCATTCCTTCATCCAAAACGAGCCGGAAAAGAAAATAAAAGAATAAAACGATACCATGTAATATAAAAAACGTGGAATTTATGAGGAAACTGGGAAAAAATAGGAATAATATAATGGTCTTTTTCTCCGTGAGGGAGTGTTTGAATGTCTGAAGGAGGAGGAGGAGGAGGAGGAGGAGGAGGAGGTGGTGGTGATGATGGATAAAAGAGCGGGGCAATAAAATGAAGTAGAGAAGAAGGGGGAAAAAAAATGAGGAAATATAGGAGTATTTTTTTTTTATATCACTGCGTATGTATGTATGTATCTAAGTATGCATGTATGTACGAAATATATACCTGTACTGTGTGAATATTTGTGTACGTGTGTGCAGCTGACGCATGCAACCTTTGACCTTTCAGTCTTGTGGCTTCTCAGGCGTAGTAAACTGGTTTGGCTCAGATTAAAAATACAGTTTTGAAGGGCACGACAGAGACAAAGGAGCAATGGAGTAAGATAAGAGCATAAGAAAATAAGGGAAGTTGCAAGAAGCCACCACTCCTACAGGTAGCATAAAATATACTGCCTGTGTCTATTCCCACCTTTCATCCTCATCTATAAATCTATCTAATCTTCTTTTCAACCTCCACAGTGACTCGCCACCATCAGCCTGATTATTTTAACACTTTGGCTGCCTCTTGGTACACTTTCCCTAATTACCAATCACTTTGAGACATCTTTACTTGTTCTACAGCTACATCCAATATTCAAAATGTACAGAAATTGCAAACTCTGTCCTTTTCACCCATAACTTTCTCGTAGATGCTTATAAAGATTTCATACATTGCATATCGTAGTGATAATTTTCTCGTATCAAAGTGAAAGGGTTAAACTGTATGGTGCTTGCAGTTTTATTTTTGCCAGGTGGAATCATCATTGTTACCGACATGAGGTAACGAGTGTCATTGTTCCCGCAGCTATCAGTGTTACCATACATTTTCCTACAGTGGCCCAGTGCTTGTCTGTCATGTCAACAGTAGCTATTTGTTAGGTTGAGTCTGAAGGCAAAACTTTTCAGTGACTGCCAATGTGTGTGTGTGTGTGTGTGTGTGTGTGTGTGTGTGTGTGTGTGTGTGTGTGTGTGTGTGTGTGTGTGTGTGTGTGTGTGTGTGTGTGTCCCTTCACTCACTAACTAATCAATCATCAGAGAGAGAGAGAGAGAGAGAGAGAGAGAGAGAGAGAGAGAGAGAGAGAGAGAGAGAGAGAGAGAGAGAGAGAGAGAGAGAGAGAGAGAGAGAGAGAGCCTGTGTAACACCCAACCCCACATCATATCCCCCCACAAACACATAACGCAACCCCTCTCCCTTACTTTTCTCCTCCCGCCTCCCCCCTGCGTCTCTCTCCCCCTCAGAAGGCGCCATAAAGTGCAGCATCACGTTCCATAAAGCACATAATGGCGCACACTCACTCGCATCATTTTAATTGGATTTCGTCTTAATTGCTCCTGTTTCCTTTTTATGGGGTGAATTTATGGGGGGCTGTAGTAGTGTCCCTCCCACGAGATGGCCCTTGAAAAATAGGAGGACGAGGAGGAGGAGGAGGAGGAGGAGGAGGAGGAGGAGGAGGAGGAGGAGGGGGGTGAAGGATGAGGACGAAAGGGAACAGGAGAAGCATTAAGAACGGTGGAAAGAGAGAGAGAGAGAGAGAGAGAGAGAGAGAGAGAGAGAGAGAGAGAGAGAGAGAGAGAGAGAGAGAGAGAGAGAGAGAGAGAGAGAGAGAAAATATAAGGAGGATGCCAGTGATGATGATAATGATGATGTTAATGATGACCGTGATGCTGATGCAAAGGAGGAAGGTGAGGAAGTGCAGGAAGAAGAGGAGGAGGAGGAGGAGGAGGAGGAGGAGGAGGAGGAGGAGGTGTTGCCGTGGTGATGTCCAAGAAAATAAGCAAAAAAAAAGAAAGAAAAAAGCAGTGGTAAGAACAATGGAAGGAGGATGACGAGGAGGAAGAGGAGGAGGAGGAGGAGGAAGAGCTGGAAGAGCAGGAGGTGAATTTGAAACGAGGTCGCTATTTATACTTCAGGAAGATATAACAAGTGAGTGTAGGTATGCATGCTTTATACCTGCCGGCCTCTTGCAGCTTCCCTTTTGTTCCTCTCCATGCCGTCATTTGTTGCTACTTTACAATAATAAAGATACAAAACGACACTTCTATTAAAAAAAAAAATTACAGTATATCAGTTGCTTCACAATATATACATTCTTGGCATCTTGCTCTCCCAGAAATATCCCTTAGATGACCACAGTTTCTTCTTAGGCGTGACTGAATGATGTGGCGCAAGTTTAGAATGGATTTTGATTGATTTGGTTTACCTGACGCAACATCGTGGTCAAATGGCGCCGCTGAAAACTTTTAAAGCGATAAAGATTACAGATTAAAATATTGATATTAAATACAGAATTATGGTATGGTATTTTGAAAGACAATACTGAGAGGAAGAAAAAGAGCTCAGGTTCTCTATATAGTCTGTTTGGTTTAATTTCTGCTCTTTAAAGTAATCTAGAATCACTGAGATGAAATAACAAGTCTCATCCTGTCATTAGCATTTAGGAAAGTAACAATAAACTAAAAGAAGATTATATACAGTCTTCTTCATCTCCTCCTCCTCCTTTATGCTCCTCCTCCTCCTCCTCCTCCTCCTCCTCCTCCTCCTCCTCCTCCTCCTCCTCCTCCTCCTCCTCCTCCTCCTCCTCCTAGCTCATCGCCCACGGGACTACTCCGACGTGGCTAAAAGTGTGAATGGTGTGTGTGTGTGTGTGTGTGTGTGTGTGTGTGTGTGTGTGTGTGTGTGTGTGTTGTGGTTTCTTTGGTATATAGAAAGATAGATAAATATAAAATGTAAAGTAGTATCTTGACCTCTTTTCAACTTGAAGCACTTGATTAAGTTCCAGCGATGGTCTTTCGGATTTAGTCAAGAAAGAAAGGACTCGTGTAACTCTGTCAAGCTTTTCTCTTAAGTATAAGATTAGTAGAACATAGAAGAAAAAGGAGAAGGATAAAAAGAAGTAAAGAGAGAGAGAGAGAGAGAGAGAGAGAGAGAGAGAGAGAGAGAGAGAGAGAGAGAGAGAGAGAGAGAGAGAGAGAGAGAGAGAGAGCATAATGTGTTCACTAACGATAAAGAACAATATCCCCACTTGACAAAACAATGAAGAACAAAAACTAACACAGTAAAATAGAGAAACACACACACACACACACACACACACACACACACACACACACACACACACACACACACACACACACACACACACACACACACACACACACACACACACACACACACACACACACACACACGAAGTCTCTCTCTCTCTCTCTCTCTCTCTCTCTCTCTCTCTCTCTCTCTCTCTCTCTCTCTCTCTCTCTCTCTCTCTCTCTCTCTCTCTCTCGGCCACTTAAGATGCGAGGCAGTGATCTCTGTCTTTTGAAGGGTCTCCTGTCCACGAAGACTCTGGGTGATATATGTGTGGTGGAGGACCCGTCACCCTGCCACCGCATTGTGATATCTCCTGTTTTCAATTCAGGTGTCTGTTGTTGTCTGAGAGAGAGGAAGAGGAGAAGAGATTTTTTTTTTTTTTCGTTTGATCAGTTCGGTTTATCTTGTTTTCTTTGTTTTCGTTGTTGTTGTTGTTGTTGTTGTTGTGTGTGTGTGTGTGTGTGTGTGTGTGTGTGTGTGTTAATCTTTTCTTTCTTTCTTTTTTTCTTTCTTTTTCTTTCTTTTTTTCTTCTTCGTCTTCGTCTTCGTCGTCGTCGTCGTAGTAGTAGTAGTAGTGGTAGTAGTAGTAGTAGTAATAACCATCTTCATCATCACCACCACCATCATCATTATCATCATCATCATCATCATCATCATCATCATCATCATCATCATCATCATCATCATCATCAATGCAATCATAAATCCTGACGGGTGGAGGGAACAGCAGCAGGTACATAAATGACCAACACACTCCTTTGCATTAGTCTATAAATCTCTCTCTCTCTCTCTCTCTCTCTCTCTCTCTCTCTCTCTCTCTCTCTCTCTCTCTCTCTCTCTCTCTCTCTCTCTCTCTCTCTGATATTTGAATGAGATATTCAGAGAGAGAGAGAGAGAGAGAGAGAGAGAGAGAGAGAGAGAGAGAGAGAGAGAGAGAGAGAGAGAGAGAGACTAGGTAGACAGAGAGACAGACAAGGCACAGACAAACAAAGAGACCGATAAAATCCGGAGAAAATGTGAAAGCGTTCTCAAAAGCCTTAAAAAAAGGGAAAAACTATGCTCTTTTGCCAACCTTTCATCTGTGGTCCCTAAGAGAGAGAGAGAGAGAGAGAGAGAGAGAGAGAGAGAGAGAGAGAGAGAGAGAGAGAGAGAGAGAGAGAGAGGGGGGGGGGAAGGGACGATCACCAAGCCATGAGCACCAACCTGTATGAACTCACCTCATGAATGTTTGGCATATCTTCACTAACGGTCACTTATGTTTGCTGCTCCTCACTACTTGATTGCGTTTTCTTGTGAGGGGGGGGCGGAGGTGTGTAGCGGGGTGGGCCTCGAGACACTCTTTCCACCGGGGCTGACGGGGCTAAGAGTATGAATGAGAGGGTATGTGTGTGTGTGTGTGTGTGTGTAGTGGTTTGTCTAGGCCGCCACGTGTTGGACTGCTAGCCTGGTATACAGATAGATAGATGCACTGTTGCCCCAAGTACTAGTGTTACAAACTGCACTGAATTTCATGTCCAAGTTAAATACACTTTCATAGATGGATGAATAAACTTGCTTGTAATGATGAGCTGCACAAAGACGAAGAATTATACAAATAGCCATGGAAGTATTACGTAACATGTAGGCCTGATGTCTCCTTGCACCTTCCTTTATATTATGTAAGATTTAAGTGCTAGGATGCTGTGTTTGGACGTGTTTTGCTATTGATACAAATTCGTACCCTGATTCTTCTGTCGATGACCTTATATTTAATAAGAAAAAAGGAGATTCACTTGCTATGATGAGAAATTAAATATTCCAGTGTACAATAAGACTCTTTTTGACTTCATTCGGTGACGGGCGGCAGTATGAAGGTGTGATGGACGTGATGGCGAGAGTGAGGAGAGAGGGACTGGAGGAGCAAAGTGTGTACGAACTCTGGGGTCCACTGCGCATCTTATTATGCATGATCGTCAATGTTTGAAGGAGAGAGAGAGAGAGAGAGAGAGAGAGAGAGAGAGAGAGAGAGAGAGAGAGAGAGAGAGAGAGAGAGAGAGAGAGAGTATGTGTGTGTGTGTGTGTGTGTGTGTGTGCTCTGGGTTCTCCGGGTGCAGGTTGAGTCGAAAGAGAGCATTAATATTGGTAATCACAGCCACACAAGTATTATAATCTCC